>NC_133032.1:12703333-13036666 GCF_048771995.1 Taeniopygia guttata | reverse complement strand
AATAAAAATGTTTAGCATCTCAGACTTGGCTCTGAAGCAGGGCAAGCTCTGAAATGTTACTGAATTAAATTATTTTCCTGGATTTCTCATGATCATCCAGATTTCCATTGTGATGAAATACCTGAACACACAGCACATTCCTGCAATCAGCATTGCATTAAATCTTTCAAATAATGGACACGAAGGAGCTGTATATAGAAAACTTAGGCCACTAATACAGTTAATTGGGCTAATTAATTTATGCTATTTTTATTCTCTTTTTTTCTTAATTTAAGAGGGAGCAGGCATAAAGAATAATATTGTTGGTCTTTTTTTTTTTTTTTTTTTTTGTTGCAGAAATAAAACTGCTACCCTTTTTTATTAAACAGGTCTGGAACCCCACTTGCAAAGGTGAACATAAGCAATACAAAGAATCATAGCGCATGACTTCCTGCAAAGCCAGAAAGTAGCCATGATGATGCGAGAGGCCCTTCCAAATCTGTCTTAAATATGTTTATCTTAACTTAAATATCTTAATTGCATAAAACTATCTTTATTTCAAAATAGTTATTAGTTAATAGTTTATTCAAAATAGTTAATAATGTGTAGTTATCATTATTAGTACATATACATATAACACATGAAATACTTTATCTTCTTGCTCTTGATTGAGCAATGGTTGAAGAAAATGGAAGTTTCTTTTATTGTCATTGAATGGGATATATCCACCCTTCACATAAACAGGTGGTGCCAGTGGTACAGAGTCAACAGATTCCTGGTAAGTTATATGTGCCTATTGCAGAATATTATCACATTGAATTTCTTTTATGCCTGTGGATTAATCTATTCCGACATTTGTATTTAATCATCTCCAGCTCCAGACAGGACAGGTACTATAGATTATCCCTCTGATTTAGGCAAAACAGAACTAATGACAGAAGGTCTCTGTTAACATTCAAAGCCAGCACATGCCCTCACATCTCAGTATCAGTTGCTTTTGCCGAACTTTCAACACAAACCCACCTTTAGCTGAACTCTGACAAGGTACCTGATATAACCCCAATCGAATGGATCCCTCATCTACAAACCATGCATGGGATTTAATAATTAGGAAAATTATTTATTTTTATATGAGCCCTTTGAAGTTAAGTTTTCTTCAAGAAAATTTTAGAGACTTTTTCCTATCCAATGTAAATTCCAAAGTTTTAAGAACAGAGATCTATACAGTTGCATAGAAAAGAATAGTTGACTCTATGAATGTAAATTATGTGCCTATGTCTTCCTTAATCCACAGAAGTATACAGTAATAAGTATAAACTACTCCAAATTACTTCAGAAAGTACGGATGCAGAGGCCAGAGATAATTTAAATATCAATATTCATCCAAGAACATATTGCAAAAAAGAGAAAATATTGCAGAGAACCACACAAAAGCCAAAGATCATCCTAGATGAAAACACAGAAAATACCAGATTCGTCAGCCTGAATATTGATTAATCATATTCCATCACATTAAGCTAACTCAAATGAGCTATGATTGAAAAATACATCCAATGCTGACTATTAACACAAAAAATACAGATAAGTCCATTTTGAGCAGCTTTTTAATATAATCTAATTTATCACACAGGTAGTAAAATGTAATAATGGATTTGCCTTCCTGAAGGACAAAGCAGGTCGGTTACCAGATTTGGAACAGTAGAGCTGAATAGAAACTAACTAATAAAATCTGGTATTTATTACTGCAATTGCCTTTGGTGGAGTATGTTTTTTCATATTCTGGAATAAAATTTTGAAGAATTTGCACTATATTCAATTGGAACACAGTGCAAAATGGCTTTGCATTCAAGTTACCATAAGGTGCATATAGAGAGAAGATTTGTCAAAACATTTTGAAATCTGTGATTATGTCTTTAATGAATATCAAAGAGATTGAACTATGACAAGCAAAGTTAAAAAACATGAGCTCTGTTTGATGTGCCAATATGCTGCATACATATCTAAATATATCCTAGTATTGAGCTGATTCTCTGCAAGACTGTCACAATCAAATATAATGTAGATAACAATTATAAAAATACCTCCAAAAATAAAATCAGAACACTGGGATTTAAAAGCAACTTCTCTTTTTCTTCAGTCACAAATTTCCCCATCTAAGAAGAATAAAGTGAATTAAGGTTTCAGTTTACAGAGTCAACTTGGAATCTGAGGGCATCATCTTCGTAATTTACCATTTCCCTGCTCATAGTGTTCTCCTTTTAAGGTGACAAGATACAGTCCAGTGTCTGAATGCCTTGTCTTTTACATCTAGTCCTGAGACACAATTATGAATAGTGTCCTATAACTATTTTTAGAATGTACATTTGTCATTTTTGACTAATCTTTTTTATTCACTTTTGTGGTCAGAAAGGTCACTACTGTGTAATGGTGTCTTTTTCTACCATCTAGACAGAATGCAGTTGGAAGAGACATAGCTTTTTTTTTTTTTTTTCTGGGACTATAAAAGCACATCCAATTGCAAAGTCTTTTCTATGATGAAGAATTTAGACTGTTTACTACATACAAAAAGTGAACCAAGGATATCAATACATCACATAGAAGAAAAAAGGTTTATATTTTATATAATATTTGCCAAAAAGATTAAAAGTCTATAGGGGATCAGAGCCTTTGAGAATATAATTCTATTTTTTCAATGGAAAAAGTAGAAAAAGAAAATTTAACTCAAGACTGACTTGCATATGAAAACTAATTATCAGAGTAGGAATATATTTATAAAGAGACATAGAAATAATCTTCAGCCAAGAACACACTCAAGTTATGTTCCTAAAGAGACCTTCCAGAAGAAATTTTATCTCTGATATCTTAGTGTTAGTCTACAGAACCAAAGGGGCATGCTTGCTTTGCCCCAGTACGATAAAAACCTGATATTCCTGAAGATAACTCAGATACTTCCTAATAACTGTTAGCATGAAAATTTTCATTGATGAAAACCTTAATTCAACATTTCATTTCATTCTAATTTTCATTTAATTGTACTCACATTTCATTATATTTTATTTTACTAAACCACAATATATTTGTTTCTTACACTCTTATTAGTCTTTCAAGGACTACCAGAAGGCATTTACTTCTGGGTCTTTTTTAATTCTGCCACTTTAGCCAAAAAGAAGAGAATGATATCAGAAACCAAGATGAATTTTTTTTTTAATCAAATATTTAAAAAAGCCTAGCAGTATTGCAGAGAGAAGTCTAGTCCCACACAGAAGCATCAAAATTTCTCCTTACCCAAATGAAACTAGTATTTTTTGTTTTCTATCCTGTATACTCCATTTTTTACCTTATTAGTTAAATACATATAAAGCATAACTGGTTCTCTATTAATGTCTTTTCAACGTATAAATGGGAATACAACAGATAGTTGTATATCCAAAAAACTTATACACCTGATTCCTTAATGAACAAGACCTACTCAACCTTCCTGGGATAAATATTTCCTTCACAATTTGTATTGATTTTTCATAAAGTTAGTCAGAATTATGAAAAACTTGGGCAGAATTATTTGCTCAAGCTTGTCTACAGCATTGCTGGAGAATCTGTAGCTAAAACAAAGAAGTATCCTGTTAAGTCCTTGATGTATCCTTCAGGAATCTTGGGAAAACTTACATGAAAATCTCATTTAAAATAAGATTCTTTAGGGAATTGTGTAACTGATTATTCTTATTATCAATTAGAAGAGTAGTCAGACATCTCTATTGATCTTCAGGAAAGAGACACTTTTGATTACGATATCACTGTCTCTTGGAGAAGCTGGGGTTTCAATCCTGCCACAAAGCATGTTTTATGTTAGTTCAATTGTTTAAATACTGCTTTCGTATATATTGATATTAATTTGCCATGGAACTTTCAAGCTGATTGGACAGAAATTTCTTTCCAAACAAATCTGCACGTAGTTGGGTCATGAAGATGTTTAATCACCTCTAAGTGTTTTTGTTTCAAACTGTGCTAGAACCTGGCCATAATTGTTACATGATTCTCCTTAAGGTATAATTGGAACTCTGTACTGGGGCTGCCTGAAACTATTTGAGAACTATTGTAAATTATTAACAAAGGAAGGAGCTGCCAAAGAACACACAAACCAGGCTGGCCATAGAGGCAAATCCTCAGGCTTTGAAGACGGCCATGCTTGTCAGCTGAGTCCCACGAGTCATACATTTTTAATGGAATGCAAAGTTCTTTTGTGTACGGGGTCAGGAAAGTGTAGTGTCTGCCTATCTTATATTCAAGTAACATCTTTTCCAATGAAAGATATTTTGCTTTGACAAGAGAAGCATTTTCAGAAGACAGAACAAATCTTTTTAGTAGTCAAGTCTGTATTTTCATTTTCCATTTCCATATATTTTTCACAGGTAAATAAATGTGAGCCACTGCATCCACTCTGCAGTGTATTGTAAAAATGGTTTTATTCTTATAAAATATCCAATCACAACAAAATTCAGATCTTTAATCTGATTTTGAGTCTTTGAAAGACAACAGGAGTTTATTCCTAATTTGAAGTTAATTAAATAATCAAATAAATTTTTTTTCTAAATTTATAACTCTGGATCCAGAACCTGGCTTGGGATTATCTTCAACTTCTTTTCTATCAAATTACAGTTAAAATGCTGAATGAAAGAGCTGTGATTTAAGAGAGGTGATTTTCCCAGAAAATTTTGCAATAATTTAAAAGCAAATATATTCTGTACTGACTCACTGTTAGAAGTTTTGAAGATTGTCACAAAATTATAACCGCGTGATGAAGCTACTGATAGGAAAGTGATAATTTGTATTCAACTCTTACCATAGATTTTTTTTTCTCTTCTTTCTAAAGTTTTTAAACAGTTATGGAAATAAGACACATTTACAGCAAGCAAGCTTGGCACATAGGTCAAGTCAGCCCTAGAGGCAAGTATGTGTTGCTGCTTATAATGTACTAAATCTATGAAAGCAAATATGTTTAGAGCCTTTTTGATGATTAATGGGTCTTGCCTTTCTCAATTAGAACAATGCTGCATAGCTGAAGGAGAGTGATATTAATTTACTGTAGAGAATATGCAAAAAATTATACACCTAATACCAGGAAAATACCATTTTGGGAGAAGCAGCAAAATAGGCGCTTATGTGAAAATGCCTTCTTAAATCCAAGAAACGTATGAAATATGAGATGAGGAGTGGATTCCTTTTAGAAAGACATTTACCACATCTACTTGATCACAACCTTTTCCATAGCTGCAACCTTTTTGTTTAATGAGCAGAATAGGGAGACCAAGGACCTAAAGCTTTTTTATGAAGACATGTCCAGTAAAACAATATATATATGTCTGATTATTGAGGAGTAAAGGTCAGGCCTTGAACTACCTTTTGGCTTTCCTCCCAAAGCTAAAAATACAACCAACCCCAAGTGACAGAATAGATTTTCAATCATGATACTCATTTATGTCTTATGAACCTGTGGTTTTTCCTTCAGATCAATAAATCTTTATTTAGCATCCTTACATTAGAGAACAAAATGTGTAGTTACTGGAAAATAATTGTGTTCAAATGCTTACCTAAAAGTGTCAATCAAATACATTCAAACTAGAATCAAGATAACACACATACAGGTGCATGAGTCTATTGCTCTGCAGAATGACCTTTTTAGCTTCACTTAACATTACTGGTAATTTAGGATATGACAGAATTACTCCAATGACACATAGGCACTGTTACAGTTCTTGACAAATTTTCCGTAGAGGACATAGCTAATGGTTAATAACTCTCCATCCCTTGCCCACCAGCAATTTCTGCTAGCAAATATTGTTAATGTATAATGCAAAATTCTACAGAAACATAATATTTTTTTAATTTGGCAGTACTGTTTGTGAATGATTTGTTAATAATTTTGACTGCAGAAGTCCTCAAGTACTCAGTTATCCATTTGTTCAAAGATTTTATACAATTATCTCCATATTCCATAGGTATGATATGTGACTAAGAAACTATTTTTAACTAAAAATGGCACTTTAAATTTGTGAAGATGTGACTGATTTTCTATTCTGAGGAAAAATAGATCTAAAACCATTATATAATTTTACATATTTCAGAATTTCTAGTCATATCCACTTCAGTGATCCCACTAATCAGGACCTTCATATCATATTATCTTACAGTTCCACAGGTGGAGACAGGACCAGCTCACATCCCTTTATTCCCTTCTAAATGGTGCCATGGTTTTAGCTACTCTTATGCCTTTATTTGTATAAAGGGAATTTGTGGACTTAGAGAGGCTGCTCTTATAATTATGTATAACCTGAACTTTCTAAATAACAGCAGATTTCCCATTGTACTCCCAAAGATGATAGACATGGAAAGAACTTACTTCTCAATTTTTCAATTACTTTCATTTTTTAGTCAAACTTTTGCAGCAGGAAAGAATACTCCAGTCTAAGCAGTAATGATAGATATAATGTAATGCAGTTATATTAATTATCATTGAGACATTGATGAAGAAGTAGATGGAAATAACCATTGACTTTGTATTAATACTATTGTAAAGGATAAAAACAATCCTTTTACTTTATAAAAAGTGTTGGAAGGGATGAGAAAGCTAACGGAAAAGCAGATTTTAGAAGGTATTTCAGTTGCAACAGGAATGTTAAGGCTGAAATAACTTTTATACCACCAGTGGTGGGACTCAAGGAATGGAGGAAGCTGAGTCAGAGAGGTTTAGGTTAGGTATCAGAAAAAGGTTTCTCACCCAGAGGATGGCTGGGCACTGGAACAGGCTCCCCAGGGAAGTGGGCACAGTACCAAGCCTGACAGAGTTCAGGAAGCCTTTGGACAATGCTACAATGCTCTCAGGCACATGGTGTCAATCTTGGTGTGTCCTGAACGGGGCCAGGAGTTGAACTCGATGATCCTGATGGCCCG
Source organism: Taeniopygia guttata (assembly GCF_048771995.1). Taxonomy (NCBI): domain Eukaryota; kingdom Metazoa; phylum Chordata; class Aves; order Passeriformes; family Estrildidae; genus Taeniopygia; species Taeniopygia guttata. The sequence goes on along the minus strand of NC_133032.1, from coordinate 13,029,742 downwards.
CTTCCAACTCCCTTCCTTATTCTGTGATTCTGTGATTCCATGATGATTCCAAGGTTACAAAATAATTTCTAAACACCACTTATTCTATAGCCTAGTATTGCACCAGTATGCATTTGTGAATAGTTCTGCAGTGCCATTTAGTTACCAGCCTGACTGAGGTTTTAGTAATCATAGTACTCCTCTTTACACTGTCATATCTATTTCATTGATCAATGCAGAAAGCTTCATAAATGTAGATAACATATTTTCCAGACATTTTGTAATTAGCATTGCAAGATGAGCTATCATAATTGCTTCCTTGACAGTAGTTTCTCATAACTTATAATGTCTTGATATATAATGCATATCCTGTAATGCATTTCAACTAATCTGTAACTATTACAGTCAATCATCTTGAAATAGTGTCACAGTGTGAGCTGCTTTTAAGTCTAAAATAAGTGTTCTGTTTGAATATTGTGTTGTATTACAGTAGGCAGCATTGTTTTACTACCAGGCCTGCATAAACTCTGTGGGTATCAATGAAAGCAATCAAAGGCTATTTAAAAATTTACACTTTTCTGCTGTTAGTGAAGCATGACTGATGTCAACAACTGTGTTAAAGAATGAAAGTTTTGCATATGCCTAGAAAGCAGTTGAGTTCTGACATGTGTTAATATTATCATTTAAGGAATAATCCACACTGCCTTTGCAAAAAAAAGGCAATAATAGGAGCTACTGATACACAGCTGAGGCAAAACTTAAGCTTCTTAAAACTTAAGGAGTTTCTGATATTGCCAAAGACATGCTCAGTGCTGACAAAAGAAATTGACCCAGAATAATCTATTTAATATAGTAATTAGGACTAGCTGTTTCTGAAAATATACCTTTAACCATAAACAGCTTGTTAGTCATACTGAGACAAAGAGCCTTGTTCTCGGTCTGCTTCAAGTGCTTATTCTTGACCCCAGGTTTCCTGCTGACACAGTGGGATGTGCATCTCTCTAGTGGTCTGGAATAGGGAGGGAAATTGAGTTAATACTAGCCAGCCAAAAAACAGTTTAATTTTAGTTCACTATGTTTTCACAGTCACACAATCATCTGTATTTGCATGAAGAAAGGAGCTGAATGAAGTGGAAATGAGCAACCCAAGACTGGCCAGGACTGCTTCTGTTTGCAGAAACACTGGCTTACATTAATATAAAACTTCTGCAAAATTTAGCCTTTAGCTGTACTGCCCAAAACTTCTATTCTTGTAGATAGTGACTAATGCTTGAAATTGTTAACACTGTAAAGTTATGCCAAAAACATTTATGGAAAATCTATTAATAAAGAAGATACTTCTTCTTAAGATGAACAATGATGACCTACCGGCAATTTCTAAACACATACTCATGTATAATGATTGTATACATTTCTGAGTAAAGTTGACCACTGGGTATTCCTATGCTTTGTCAGTATATAAGAATAATAGCTTGTGGATACAAGCAACCTAAAGCTTCTCTCATCCTTCTTTCACTGTCACCTATCTGCCTGCTCTCGAATGACTGCAATTTGTACTGGCTATGCTGGGTACTGGTTTCATTCATCTGTATTTAGAATCCTTCCTCCACTTTCATATGTAGTAGAGACAAATAGAATATCTGAGTGGCCCTGGCATCTTGTAGTACAAAACTGAGATGAAAACATATTTTAAAGAAAGCACAGATTACACTAGATTGAAAAAATGCAAATCTAGGCTAAGGTGTGTAGGCAACAGCATGAAATAAAATTGTTAACTAGGGAACAAAATCTTGATTAAAATTATCCTTTTGTGTATGTGTGTACATGTGTCTTACAGACATCTCTCTCCCTCTTAGCCCTGCAGCATCAGCTTTATCAATGGCACTCTCAATCGTCATTTTTCCTCTGAAAAGTCCCACCAACCTAGCACCTTGTCAGCTTTAGCTGGTGTTGCAATTGTACCCATGGGGTTTCTCAATTTGCTATATAGAGTAGTTCTGAGCACTGAGATAAATCACAGTGATAAGATGCAGGCTGCTGCTCTTCTGTTGCATCTCATTGATGGAGATGTTCCAGCATTATAGCAAAGGTTAAACAGTTAGGAAAAAAAAGTTAAAGAAATATCTTTCTCCCTTTCTCTCATGTGATTTGGCTTATTTTTAGGTTTGGGCAGAAAAATCATTCATTTCCATTCCAGATAGAATATTGATTTACTTCATATTAGAATAACAACAACAATGTTACAACTACTTTCAATAACTTTATTCCTTCTTGCACAATATCTGCTGTGTTTATTTTGGAATAAAAATTAATATATTTGAATTGGGTAGTTATTTTTGTTATCCTTCATTTGGTGAGAAAATAATTGCTCTTACCATGTTTTTGTACAAGACTGAAATAAAATAAAGTCCATTTACATTAATTTTCTGGTAGCAAGAAGTTAATTCTTTTGTTCAGTATTGTGCTGGATTTTGTAAACCTCCTTCCCCCAAGCATCTCTCTAATTGCTTTCTGCTATAAGTATTTTTAGTTTTATTTGAACATATTATAACCAATAGTCTGTATATAGAATTAGGTAATCTTTTGGTTAATAATACCATATTACAATAGCTCATTAACACTAGTAGATATTAAAAGAAGTCTAGTGCAAATGTGGCATTTAATTTGTTAGCATGATTGAGTATGTGTTTTTACTGAAGGCGTATACTAGTCAGCAGGAAAATTTGTAAATATATAGTAGTTTGGTGTCTAATTTTTTCAGCTTCTGTAGCAAAATAATTGAAGTTCAGACACCTAATTTTCATTTCAGAAATTTAATTCCTCTTTCAATATGCTTTTGGAGTTGTATTTAGATATCAGGTTAGGTGTGAAAGTTGACAGTGACAGGTAGATGCAAAATGAGATTTTCTTCCATCATGCAGATCCAAAGGTTTGTGAGTAGATATATGGATAGCCTAAAAGGATTATAAATGCCTTTTAATTTACTCACACTACTAGAATGGATTTTTTAGTATCTTGTAGTGTTCTCTTTCTTGACAGGCTTTTAAAGAAATAAACTATGTAAACTAAGTCAGATATAGTCCATAAAAGTGTAGTGTTATTTAGAAGCAGCAGCTACCAGATGCAAGCAGCTAATGATGATGGAATTAAAAATCTTTCCTGCTGAAAAAAACATAGCTGTCTAGCTAGACTTCATCCATGATCTGTACTTAAGGGACTAATGGCAATTGCTTTAGTAAAAGCTACTTGTGTATATTAACAATATTACAAAAGAGATATTTAGCAAGTGCTTGTTACTTTCTCAAATATTGTAATCAGAACAAGGTAATGCAAAGATATAGTTACAGGAAAACATACATTGGAAGGCAATTCCAATATGTAGAAAACCTAACAGAAAATATTGTTACATATGTCATACAAAGTCTTTGTGTAATGCAACTCTTCCAGAATTACTGCAAGTCTGAGGTGTTGCAGGTGTAGACAGAGCAACTAGCAGTGGAATTTTTTCCACATAAAACTACATTTTTATTTTATTCTTACTACAATAGTAGCGATTTAAATTTAGGCTCTAATTGAGGCAGTCAGTCAGGGCACTACCAGTCATAGGTGAAAGATAATGTAGTCTCCTTCTTGATCTGTGGAAAAAAAGTGTTGGTATGGAGATGGAGCATGATACTGCATAGCTGTGTCTCATCCCAAAATACATGAAAAAGTTTCAGTCAACTTAAGTATCTGCCTAGAAAGTCAGCAGTAATAGCAAATAATTTTAGAAATGTTTTCAAGCTAAGTTCTGCTGTGGCTTAAATACATAGATTTCAAAAAGAGGAGTCAAATTGCATATTCCAGTTTACACTGTAGTTAGAGCTGCTAAGCTGAGGTGAGCCTGCACCACATCCCACATTCCATGGCAATGCTGCTGTTGGCACCCTAACCACTGCAGCACCACAAGGCTACCAGGCAACTCCTTTTAGCCATGCCAGTATCATTTGGATATATACTCAGATTTCTGTTGCTAAGCACTTAGCATAGCTCATACACTTATAAGTCATGACTGATGTTTTAAATAATCACCTGAGACATGAAGCGACATCAAAATCATTCAACACAAGTATTTTGATAGGAAGAATGTAGAGCATTTCTATATTTCTATGTAAAAATTACTCCCCACAAAAAGAATAAAATTGCTAGTTTATCAACAACCAGAGCAGTAGGCTTTTCTGTTATGGCATAAAACAGAAAGGAATAATACTAATAAAGTAGGGAAGAATCCTAGAATTTAATGAAATTATTGTTGGCAGTAGTGTCTGGAAACAGTGTCTCATAAACTATGTGGTGTGACTTTTACCAACCCATGCTTTCCCATCAGTGTGATGTTAAACACAGCTGAGATGTAAGCAGCAGAAATTAAAACAGACTTTCATACCTACTGAACAGTTTGACAAAGTATTCTTAGGTATCACAATAATAAAGAAAAACCCTTCAACCACTAGTGGAAGCAGGAAAAATATTAATGTTTTCACAGTCTGAATTCGTTCCCATTTCAAAAGAGGACTGTTAAATGGCAAAGGCGAAGAGCTGCTGAAGGGTTAAACAGTGCTAAAGGCTGGAAACATACAGTCACACGTGTTTATGTGTATTCTGCTGCAACCATCTGCTGTTCATATGTGGAAGTTAGTAAATATGATATTGCATCATAGCAGAAGTTCTTGGGGGCAGGATAATGACTGTTCAAGATCAACCTGTTAGAAGAGGACCAAGCTGTATAGCAGATAAAGAAAAATAATCCACAGTAAATTTAGGAATCTGAGACAACAGAAACAGACGGGTGAATTTACCAGTTATCTGCCATTCACTGAACTGTCATTATTTAATTGTAATGAAATGTTCAGGCAGGCCCTTAGTTATCTGCACCACTTCAAAACAATGTCTGAGTTTTAGGCATTGTACTCTGAGTCATTTCCTCTGATGAACTAATTTTTAACTTTTAAACAGGGAAGTAATTTTGAAGTTTTAGCTAGTACCTTATACTTTGTACCAGCATATATTAGGTTTTTAGAGGATAAGTATTGTTATAAATATAAATATTGTATTTCCTGACATGTCTCCAACTTTTCTAAGAGAAAAACCAATATATACTTCCATTCTAAGATTCTTCTTTCAGCCAAAGTTTAGGACTTAGTCTGGTACCTAGAAAATTATCAAGGAAACTATTTTTTACTCCACCTCATCAAACAGATGAGAAACTTTATTAGTGTAAGCTGATTTACAAGATAATTTTAATTTCCTTTTTTTTCAGTGGAAGGAAAAAGACTGGAGGACAAAGTACATTGTATGTGCCACCACCATTGCTTTTCAGTAGCATGACCAGTTTTCTCACATTGGTAGAAAGCACAGATGTTATGCTGCCCCTTAGGGAATATTCTTTCTGAGTTAGAGGCAAAATTTCAGTATATCTTGACTGTGTAGAAGATTCTCCTTGTGTTTCCTAAGGGTGTGAATAAAGATGAATATTTCTGGCAGATGAAGTTGCAAAAGGAAAATTACAAATAATGATGTATTAAATCATGCTGGACAACTTTAAACAACCTTGTGTGAGTCAGAAAAATAAAGTAGACACTTATTCACATTTTGTACCTTAGTGCATGACAATTGCAGATGTTCAATATTGTGCTCAAATTCAGGCACAAAAGTATGAACAGTTTGGGGCTAGAAGGAATTAGACAATTGAATGTTTACTATAAAAATATAAATGTGTCCTTCTCTGCATTAAGTATGATGTCAGCTTATAAAGTTAGGCCTAAGCCATTTGAAGAGCACATTTTGACTTCAAACCCACAGCATTCTAAGAAACTAGGAAGAATTCTGGCTCTGCCATGTGAAAAGAAATACATATTGGATGATATTAGTCCAGAGCATTCTAGCTGCAAACTGGAACAGAGCCCATACCCTGGACTGGACTGGAGCTCTGACAGTAACACTTTATTTACAGCTGATAAAATAGTCATGTTAACTCTTCATGTGGGTGGGAAATATAGGCAACAAAACAGAAAAACAAAACTTATTAATTTAGTTTCAGGGAAAAGGATAGGATTAGTGAAAGACAAATAATACAAACACCCTTTAGCAAAGTATCATATTCCTACCTTCATTTCCCTGCCTTCTGAGTATTGCATCAAGATATAATATAACCCATATGATATTTCTGTAGGAACAGGTCTGAAGATCAGTCCAGTAAAAATTAGTCCTCAAGTGTTACATACTAATCTTTGCATTTCTGATGTAGTAAACGATTACATAAAGTTATTATATTTCATAAGGTATTCATTAATATTCCATTTATTTAAATTTTAAAATATCTTCAAAATTTTCAACAATATATGCACATATGTTACTTTAGACTACATATGTTAATTTAGACTGATCATGTAATACAGCTCCTCATTTTCTAATGTATATGTTTCTAGTGCTAGTCTTTGGCTTCTGACAACTTTTATACCAACTTAAACATTTTATAGTACCTTTTCAACTGCAAACATATTCCAAAAGTGTAGTTCAGAGAGACAACAAATAGAAATAAAGATCCACTCCACCCATCCACATCACCTCCCTCATTGGTGTAACTTTAGTCTACACTTTGGGCAGCATTTAGCACTTTTGGTCTTCTGATGTACTTTGACTTCAAATGTTATATACCGCTGTCATTAAAAGACATGAATTCACATTACCAAAAAGTCAGATAGAAGGTGAAAAGAATGAAGATTTTTTGCATGCTAGTATCTGCTTGTGAACTTACGCTACTCAAGGAGTTGCATAGCTCTGCTACTTAAAGCCTCCTGTTTCAGGAAAGCATTACAGGCAAAATTCAATTGTAATTCCACATCTGTAATATAACTGAAGGAGCAGAACTTCAGTCTTTGTCAAAACTTAACATAGAACAGCATTTCAGATATCATTTGTGGTGGTAACAAATTAAAACAAGACAAGATTTTACATTCTAACAAAACTCACAAACTGAGCTTTCTATTCTGTCACTGGTGTCATCCAATGGCAGAACTTTTTAAGACTAAAATGTATATAACATAGTCTAAAATGCTGATGATTAAAACATTTCCATGAGAATTATTATTTTAAAATACAATTTAGCAACCAGAGAATGCCAGCAAGTGCCTAAATAGGGGTTTTGCTACATGCATTTTTCTACTGCTTAAAGGAAGCCTCATGGGCAAATAATATCATTTTCAGATTCTTTGGGGAGGAATTACTGTGAAAGTATTTCTATAGTCTGTTTTACCACCCCTCAAATATTTCTTTAATGGGAGTTTAAACAAGGTAAAATAATAACCTAAAAAGGTGTTTTGTTAAATTAATATCAATCTGTAATAGCAAATTCCAGCAAAGCATAGAAATTGAGTTGGGCATGCTAGCGTGCTAACATGAATAATAGATGGATTAGCAGATTATATTTTGAGTTGGATCTGAACTGACTTTTTATTTTGCAGGCACACTTTAATTTTGATTAATGCTTACCTTGGTTTAGGCAATAGGCTTTGGCAAGGAAGAGAAAGGATTTTCTTTTCTTTTCCATTGACTTTTTCGGACAACTCAATCTGTAATGCTTGCTAGACTTCCCTTTGAGCCTGAGAACTGCTGGCTTGCAGAACATGTAATGTTCCTATTCTTTTTTCTCATGTAAGATTGATTTCTACTTTCACCCACGTCTTTGGTTGCCTTACTAGTAATGATTTAGTGAAATTATTCTCTCTGCTCTTCTTGGGTGTCAAATGGCAGCACAGGGTTGAAAGGGTGTTTTAGAAGTCCATTGCAGTAGCACCACAAGATTAGCCAGACACACAGTAAACTTGAACATGGGAAAAGTAATGGTGTACTATTTCAAAAGCACATAGACTTGCATTTTCTGATGTGTAATAATGTGTTTCTTCCAAAGAGTAGGTATTCTAGAGTTCATAGTGCACTGGAGCTTTCTGACTTCAGGGTTGCTGAAGAAAAGAAAACATCCTGAGTTTTGCAGTGAGAGAACTTTCACCCCAGGCAGAACTGTTGCCCTAGTTGAGGGATGCAAATTTGGACGTTATTTACAGCTGCATTGCACAGGTACAATCTACTAAAATCAGTATTTTGCTGTTAGTCTCAGGTACACAAACATAATAAAACTGAAGGAAGCCCAAACACACAGTGCAACTACAAAATATAGTCTAATGTAAAACTGTTTGGAAAGGAGAAAATTAATGGAAAAGTTTAATGTTTAATAAATAATATTATACTTTCCCATTCAGAAGGACTGGAAACAGATATTTAGACCTGTATCAAATTAATGCATAGAGAATTATTTAGTTTCCTCAGCCATTGTAAGTTTGGGTGGTTTAGGGTTTTTTGAAACAGTACTTTGCCAATTCATTGAATTACTACATTATAAAGTATTATGGGAGATGAAGCACAATCAAAGAATCCAGCAAATAAAAAGAGGGGATAAATAAATGACAATTTACACCTGGCCCTGTAGCAATTTAGTTGTTCCCATTTAAAAGAGTCCCTCCCCCCCACCCACCCCAAAAAAAAAAAAAAAAAAAAAAAAAAAAAAAAAAAAGTTTTTACTTTTATTTGGTTTTATTTCCAAGAAAAAGTAAGAAGATCTCCTTAGATAAAGGAGAACTTTAAAGGAGAACTTTTGTCATGAAATTTCTAGATTAATCAAAAATGAAGATGAATGAAATTTCATTTCTCTCAAATGAAAATATTTCTGTAATAACTTTCAGCCAGTCTTAGCCTAGTTTGGAATCTCAAGAGAGAGATACAAAGCAATTGTGATATTGATTTTGAAAATGCACAGCATGGGTATGAGATCCTGTCTTATATTTGCACAGACCAAGAGCAACTTATTCAAGATCTATTATAACAAAAAGAAAATCAAGTCATTTGGATACTGAAATTGATTTCAGAAAACCTTGAACTCCATTAAATTTTCTGCTGCATACACACCAGTAAACTTGACTTGATATCACTTTGCCCTGGGGCACAAAGCATGACTTACTTCTGAGTTAAGGGATCCCTAAAGTTTCCTTCTATCCAGATTTATAGGACATATGGAAGGAGTTGTAAAGAGAAGCAAAGCGACAGGAGTAAGCACATGGAGCTGTATGCCGAAGTGCAGATGCTCTGCTGATCAGAGTGGCACAAAGGCATTTGGGGAGGCATGGCCACAATCCTGACTCAGAGACTGAGCCTCGCCGGGCTGTGGTGCTGCACTGAAAACAGGGAGGGCTTCACCCACCTTGAAGTCAGTGCCTGATGAAAGTATAAATGAAATATGAGGAGCAAACTCCTAACTACAATTTTTTCAAAAGTAAAAAAAAGCCAGGGCAGGAATACAAATTTGACTTCAAATTACATGTTTATATGGATGGATTTTTTTTTCCTAAACATTTTTTATATTGTCATTAATTTCTCATATTCACAAGGGGCTTAGTAAATACTTCAGTTCTGCCACTGTCATTTCAGATATTTGCACAAAGCTAAGATTTTAGGTGGAATAATAAATAATATAAACAATGTACTACACAAAGTCCAAATTGCTGATATATTCAGCAGGACACTTAAGTCAGTGGGACTTCTCACAAGCTAAAAAATTGTAATCTGTTTAAGTGTCCAGCTGAATCACAGCCAATGGGCTTCATTATACCCTTTATTGGTTTTATCACTTTGACCTTTACTGCACAGTAAATTTTGCCCTTCTTGTGGTATTTATAACATGTTCTATGGCATACTTGCAAAGGAGATTACCACAGATTTATCTACTGCAATTTGAAAAGGATGAGCTTACAATAGACTGTTATTCAGCCCACAGAAAAATACATATTGTGTATATTTAAAAATTATTACCTTAAAATAAATAGAGCATTTAAAATTGTCAGAAATTACATTAATAGAATGTAATTTACACATTTTAATTTCTTTGGTAAAGGTGACTCAATCAGCACATAAAATCTGCACAACTCATTAAATCTTAAAAAAAATAATGTAATCTCAGGCATCTAAGAAAATAAATCTGGAGTTCATCTACCTAACTTTAATGTTATGATGAAGCTACAGCATGAAGTTTTGACTGTTATTTTTTGCACTCATGTTTCTTATTATTATTTTACTGTTCTTTTTTTTTTTTTCAACTGTTCAGTCTTGCATATCATGAATAACTTATTCAATAATTCATCTAGAGTATTTAACTATAGCCTTTTAGGACCAGTTTCCCTGAGATAGATCTATAACCTGTAGAAGATAATTCAGAATACCTAAAGTTAAGTTTTGTTTCCAGTTCCTCATTATAAATGCCCTCTTGTCTTATTATGGTGAATAACTTACTGACTCTATGCAGCACTCCCAAAAAGTTAGAGCTTTGGAAGAAAAAAGAGAATCTAAAAATTCAAGCTGAACAATGCAGCTGCAAACAGGACAGTTATACAATAAAAGGCATCAGATGACCTTGACCTTTGGTTACAGTGCTTTGTGTATAGTGTGTGTGCTGTGCAGATTTTCAATATGTCTAAATTCAATGGTACCATACAGGTAAAACACTGAAGTCCTTAGAATTGCCAGACACCAATTCACATGAGTAAGTCACACATCCCTACTTTTTATGAAGTTCAATAGAAGCAGAAATCTAAAGTGGAGATGCTTGGAAAATACTAGTAAGTATTGCTCAGTTGCTAAGGGTCATCATTTTAACAAGCTGAAAGACAACCAATGTCTAGACTTATTAAACTTCCAAATCAACGAGGTTTAAATTCAACAAATAGATTATCATGAGATAAATATGCTTTGACTTATATTTGACAGGTTTCTGCTGAAAGGATATTTTCAAGACTGGATTGATTATGATGTAGCATCAACCTTTTTTGTTCTTGATTATTAGCCAGGATTTCATTACAATTTAGCCCACAAATAAAAAAACATAATTATAAGCAGAATTCATTTCTCATACAGATACCTAAACAAACTATTAAAGTTGTCTGAAGAGCCACCACATGGAACAGGCAGAAAGTGGGCTGCTGCTGTGAATCATCTTTTAGTATTATGAACTCCGTTTGCACCATATCTGTAGCACATTATGTCTTAAGCAAGTTACTGTAAGACATTTGAAAGAGATGTCCGAGGAAGGCTGATGACTGTTACAGGAAACTGAAAGTCAAGATGACAAACAAAAGACCTTAAACTCTGAGTCTTATTCATTCTTTTTCCTACAAAAAGGTTCATGTGGGGTAAATGTGCCAGTCTCCCACAAGAGTATATGAGGCAGAGCACAGTCTTTCTGTCAGCAAAAACCAAAGTTTCATCTTCCAGGAAATGTTAGAAAATATATTTCAGGAAAAATTGTATTCATTTGCAAAAATATTAATTTGGGTTTTAAGTGATTTTGCCCCAGAAAATTCTCTATTCCATCTACATTTTTCCTTTCTTCTGTTGTCCCAGTAGTAAATCAGAAGTCAAAACTGTGTGTGTTGTGTAGTAAATTTGACATGAGATGCTAAGGGTTCTACAGCCTAATAGGCTCTCTTAGGAAGCATGCATATGTGACAGAAAGGAAAAACAGCAGGCAGAACACCTCCTGGAGGAGAGCCTGAGTCAACAGCTGCAGGGTTTGCAGAGACAGGACTTTGGAACTGCACATTTTCCTTAAGTGGATTGAGCCTGGATGTGTGCTGTGAACTAGATGCCGCCCAGAAGCAGTTGATAAGAAAAGCACAATTTTTCAACTTGAAAAACAAAGCTGGCAACATAAAATCAGGATAAGCAAGGTGAAACACTATGTGAAGACTTCCAGAAGTCCAGCCCTTTCAAGAAGGATACCTTTCTGAAACCACCTCCATTTAGTGTTTAGCACATGAAAACTTCATTCTTATGTCCGTTAATGGTCCTTCTCAAAATTACTGTTTACCACTGACTTTTTTTTCCCTCTGTAGGATTTGCATTTCTTCCTAAGAAAAAGTAATGCTTTGCTAGTAAACTATTTAGATTTACATACCCAACTTGGAAATTGCTTACTATTTTTCTATCAAAAACACCCCTTTTTAAAGTTCTTCTGGGTTACATTTAATCTGTTTTGCCCAAAGCAAATTAGGCAAATACCTTCCATCCTGTCCATTAGAAGCAGAAGGGTTACAGTGTGTGCGCAAACACACACAGACACACACACACACACACACACACAGAGCATGCACACGCCCACACAGGCAGGAAGTCACATAAGTATTTAAGTAAGCATTGAGTCCTCAGCCGTGTCCTAGGGCCAAAGTCCAGCAACTTGTGGGAGGGCACCATGCCAACCTAACAGATGGACATACATATGGGTAGTCAGGACATCATGTGAAGCCATCGAGTATGGATACTAAGGGCATGATTCCAGCCTAAGAACATGAGCTTTCTGTGAAGGTTAGGGGATGTTAAGCTGGATTTACTTTCAAAAATAAAGAATAAATTCCACTGCCATGTCCAGGAACAGTTATGCTCTTAGTTAATCAGGTGGAGTTGTTAGTAGATAAAAAGAGCTTTTATTCTAAAAGAATTATTTCAAAGGAAAGTTTTAACATTTCATAAGGGAGGTTTCATTTTGAAAGATAAATATGTATTATTTGTGGGAAGATGTAGTTAATGATAATGATTTTGCACTGGCAGTGCTTTCATCCTGCATCACCATCTGTCCTGTGCCTTTTTCCTAAAGGAGACAGGAAACTGTTATTTGAGCAATGAATCGCAGACGGTCAAACACATTCTCCAGCAACCATTATTGGGAGGGTCAGTGTTGGGAACCACTGCCCTTTGCTGATGAGGAGAGAATGAGGAAAACAGAAGCACAGCACCTCCGCACACGTTGCCCTGGCGGGTACTGACTTAGCACTGCTGATGCATCTGAGTGAAAAATAGGCATGTGCATCCACAGCCATCTGCTGCTATGTCCATCAGCAGGATAGAGGAAGAGATTAGGAATAATGCTTTAGAATTTAATCCAGTGCTACACCACAATTAGAAAAGGATGTGCCAAAACATGCTCAAATGGGATCCCATGGAATCACTGAATCATAGAATATGCTGCGTAGCAAGGGACCCATCAGGATCATCAACTCCAGTTGAGTTTTGACCACACAAAATGTCTCTCTACAGTGGCAAGTAGCCTCTCTGTATTCTTCTCATATCTCTTGGCCTTGCTTCCACTCGAATCCCACCTCTTACTAAGATCAGACATTGAAATCTGACAAAATCATGAACAGCTTTTGAAATTTTACCATTTGACTAAGGAAAGCACATGAAATTTTAATCCCAAGTAGAGGAAGGACACAGAGGCAGCATCTTGGTTTGTGAAGCACTGTGTATTCAGAGGAAAGAAGCACTGAATTCTTCCTTGATTAAAATGAGATATTGAGAAAAAACATTAGAACTTTTTGCATAGATGGTTTTGTTGAATTAAAAGAACCTGTCTGTTTCTTCCAGTCTTGATTTAAAAACGCAAAGAGAGACATAACCACTGCTTCCTCTGATCCTCTGTATCCAGAGGATCCAGCTTGAATTATCTGCTTTAACTTCCAGACATTCCGGTTCTTTCTGCTAGACTCAACAGCTCTTTAGTATTCAGCACTCCTGACATGAAGTTACTGATTGTAATGCAAGTCACTTCTCAAACCACTTTTCACTGAACAACAAAGATTGACATCTTAAAGATGTCAGTAGCACCATTCTGAAGAATGCTATTCCTCTGGTCATTTTTATGCCCCCTTCCATTTTTCAATGGACTTTAAGAATTCAGATGCCAAAAAATGTATGCACCAATCCATTTTTAGTCCCCTAAGTGCCATATATAGGGAAAGGCTGGCTTCTTAGTCTATTTCTTTATTCAGGCTCTGTGCACTATTCTTACATATTATCCTCTTATTTCTTTGTGAGACAGTACATTCCAAGATATAGCTATCTTTTATTTTCATTTCAACCTACATGCCCTGGTTCTTTAACTGTCTGACTAAATCTACCATTTCATAATGCATTTTTTTTTTTGCATTTTATGTCCCACTTTTAGAATAATTTAAGTGCTTCTATTTTGACTCATTAGTACATCATTAGCCATTTCACATCTGGTTTATGAAGCATCGATGCATTTCATAGAAGGATTTTATATTTTCTTCACATCTTTTCAACGCAAATTAATGCTAGTGTGGTCATTTCTGTGGACTTTCACTAGAAACTGGCACTGAATTGTCATTGTCCTTTAATGATTATTCAGAAGCTCTCAGACAATTTGTAAACCATGTAATGAGCTTTTTTACAATTATAGTTCTATTACTTTATTAGAATATTGCATAAAAATCAGTACTACCTTACAAATGCATATGTCTATAATGACTACTTGGTTGGGGTTTTTATGCAAAGAATATAAATATAAATTAGATTTCTTGTCCATTAATAATGTCTGCATTACCACACTGAGTGATATTAATTACATTCCTGTCAGGTATTCTTTATGAAATTAATCTAACATCACAGGTTTCCTTATTTTGCTTACAACTGATGTCAGTCTCACTACCATACAGTAATTTCATTGCCACTGTATCCCTTTTATGGATGTTGGCACAATCATAGATCCAGAAAGTCTTAGGTTGGAAAGGACCTTAAAGGGCCTCTCTTTCCAATCCCCCTGACATGGGCAAGGGCACCTTCCACTGGAACAGCTTACTCAGAGCCCCATCCAGCCTGGCCTTGAACACCCCAGGGATGGGGCATCCACAGCTTCTCTGGGCAACCTCTTACAGAACCTCAGCACACTCACAGTAAAGAATTTCCTCCTATTGCTGGAGCCATTTTTTTGCTTCTTGTTTTCACTAATGAGAGTATTCACTTACTCTCATTAGTCACCTTAGTTGTCACATTCCTCTGTCCAGTTGAGGTGGACCTCAGTTTCCATACCTCTCAGTTTCCAAAGATGTATATTTACTTCCTCTATTCTCCATTCACTACGTAGCATTTAATCCCTATTTGTTACCCTTACTTTTCCACTCAGTGCAGATGAACTTGCTAGGATCTCCAGCACCTTTGAATTGCTACTCTTTAGTTATTTAACATTCTTATTAAGAATTACAAATTTTCATTCATGTATTTGTCTGATTTGTCCTCCCAATTATTTCTGCTTGCATTTTTCTCAACCATAGAAAATTACCCATTTAGAAGGACCACTATTTTGCTGCTTGAGATTGTTCTTTGTTTGTCTAAACTGATTGCAATCAGGTCATGAAAACCACCCCTCAGGCAACCATGAATTTCTAGTCCAGTGAGTTATTCATATTTATCAGTTCTAATGAGAACTTGAATTAAAAATGCGTTATGTTTGGCTTGGAAATTTTGCACCAGGAAACAGATTCTTTTTCTTTTTATCAGAAGTTTAATATTTTGCTGGTGTGTTTGACAAACCTTCTGTACATAAACCTCCCACCACATTTATTAATATACATTCAAAATCCCATGATTTTGTGTTGGAAAGAACTCCCAAATACCACTCCTTTTTTTTTGTCCTGGAAGGTTACTTCTATTTGTTTTATGATCCAAGTAGCTTGACTACTTCCACCAGCTTTCACAGTTGACTTTCCCACTGAAGAGGGAAAGTTTCTACGTCATTGTCCCTGTTATCAAAACCTTATTATAGTACTGCATGCAACAAGAATTCCTCATTTTGTGTCTAGCCATTCCTCCCCTTTAGGTAC
Organism: Taeniopygia guttata; assembly: GCF_048771995.1. Lineage (NCBI taxonomy): Eukaryota > Metazoa > Chordata > Aves > Passeriformes > Estrildidae > Taeniopygia > Taeniopygia guttata. The sequence goes on along the minus strand of NC_133032.1, from coordinate 13,014,011 downwards.
ATTTTTCTGGATTACAGTAAAGCACTGTAAGGCAAACAATCTAGCCCTGTATATGATGACTTTTTTTTTTTTTTTTACAAGCTTGGGGTTGTGTATTTCAAGCTGCTCATGATCAATTATCTTAGAAAATATCAGGAAAGATATGTTTCCATAAGTATGATTTTCCAATAAGAAAAGCACCTATATTTAGAAAATGGTACTCCTTCCACTTCGCCAATGGAACTGAATGTACATTGCACTTGTGAAAATTTGCAGGAATGACAGCATTTCCCTTTTGCCTCAGGGGATTTGCTGTTATCTGTTTTTCTGTATCACCCTTCATACTTTATGGCCATTTAATGACTTCTTTCTGATATATTTTAATAACTGTATCACAAAAAACCCATACTCTCCCTGAAATGGCAGTGTCAGTGAGGACAGAATCTGGATCACTCTTTTACTTCATATTGTATCTGGACCAGTACCTTGAATAAATGAAACAAATTACAAAATGAAGTTCTGGGGGTGTTTTGTGAGTTTCGTTTTGTGGTTTGGTGTTGGTTTTGTTTGGTTTTTTTTCTGTTCCATTATTCTTTACAAGGTTATTCAGTTAGTTCTTAAAATAGTTTATGTAGTTTAATTTGGGAAAATAAATGAGATTACTTTAACAAAAAAGTCTTAGTCTGCACATTTTCTGCAAGATGGGCAATATTCAACAAACCTGAGATCCCTTTTCTCATGAACATAATAAGACATTTCTCAGTTGAATGCCCAGAGGTGCATAGCTTTTAATGAGGGTTTAGAAAAGAATACCTAGGAGGAAAAAAAAAGAACTAGAGAGATGGAAATAGAGAAAAATTGAGGAGGAAAAGTAAAGAAAAAAGACATCTTTAATTTTAGCACATGTAATTAAATATTTGCTAACTCTTGGCCAGCTAACTAAAAATAAGATATTAGAACCATTATTTCTCACCTCATTGTTTTTGCAAAGATTTATCTCTATTTTTAAATTTGAATTATCACAAAATGTATTTAAACAGACATTGGGATTCTACAATTCTTTATTTTTCTGTTAAAAAATGTGAGAGAAAGTGTGTCCTACCAATGTTTTTCACCCTCAACTATACCTCTGGTATTTGTTTGGTGCAATGCTTTAAATAAGCTTACTGAAAATGTAAATGAAAAAAAAAAAATCAAAGAATTTTCCTAATGAAATCCAGTTGTTTTTAAAGCTATTTTAATTGCACATAATTCTGCTAAATTAATGCAATTCATACTATGATCTTCCCTAAATAAAATTCTCTGTCTTGACAAAGGCTGAAAAATGATTGAAAATTGCTTAAACTAATAAAAATGTCTGCTGGTACCACTAAAAACATAGTGCTACATTTTTGTTATTTGAGCTAAGTTATTATATTTTTTTCACCCACCGCTTCAATTTTAGAAATGAATCTAATCTTTCATCACTGACCCTTCTCGGGTTGTACTAACCAAAGTCCAATGACATTGCACTTCAGTAATTTTTTTATTACTGTCCCACATTGGGATGCTTTATGTTTTAAGATATTACATTCTGAGTTCTCTTTTGTTAATAGACAGAAAACTCTAGTCAAGCATATCCACATTGCAGTATCTAAAAAAAAAAAAATCTCTTCTTTTAAAATGGTTTCAGTTCAAATGTATCACACAGTTGAGCAAACGGGATTTACTATTTGCAGTTAATCCTGAAAATTACTTCTTAATATATTTTCAGTAAAATGCAAATTTAAAAATATTTATGTCATGGGAATGCAATGTAGAAAAAAATATCTTTTTAATATTGTCCTTTAAAAAGAATAAATAATTATTTTTTTAAATTTCTCAGTGAAATATTTCAGTTTCTTTCTTTCTGAAATAGAACTGTTGTTTACAATGTTTCCCTGTTAAAATCTTCAGTTATGAAATTCATCAAGTGTAGTATATCTGGCATTCACTATAACTATACTGCAAGTGTCTGCAAAAGAAGTATTTATACTAAGCAAATAAAACAAGAAGCATTGGATTTGCTACTTTCACATAGTCTGCACCATATACAACACAAAAGAATGAAAAATCTTCCTCAGTTATTTGACAATTGATTTGCAAAGGGTTTACAGGCTTATCAATTAAGTTCTTTTTATAGATGTACCCCTTTGTGCAATCTGCCCTGACCTTCCATGTCTGTCTTAGCATCAGGTAATACAGTGTGCAATGCACTCAGGAACCTTGCATAGGGGCAAGGATCTGGACCCAGTTGAAAATGTTCAACTGCATATGCAGAGGCAGAAATATCCCCTTTATCAAGTCAGAGACATTGCTTTTCAGAAGTAACACTATTTGCTACATACTTATGGAAGAAAAAGACAACATGGTAGAGATTTTAGACTAAGTTTAGGGCCTGAACAATTCCAGGTAACACTCATGTTTGAGCATACCATCTTTCCAAACTGACAGTAATGAGAACCTATCCAGAAAACAATTTCAGATCCAGCTTTCCCCCCACTATGTATGTACAAGAGTGTACCTCTGAGAAAGATCAGCTTGAGTGTTCACGACTATCAGAACCAGGCCTCCTGACCAGTCTGTGCTTTTGACAAAATCCCTCTGATGAAATTCAAATGTAGTTTTAAGGTGAGCAGAGTCAGGAAGAAAGCCTATCTTGCAATTCCTGGCCCAGCTGTGGTGCCAGTAGAATTATTCTACAGGCAGCCTGGAACCTAAATCTTTAACCCTCCATGTACAGTTTTCAACATTTTTCACTCTATGTTTTTTTTTTTAATTGGTCTTTTCTTTATGAATATGTCACTGCTTGTTTATTTTTCACTTAATTTCATTTTTCTTTCCTTGCCAAATCTGTATCTTCTGTACATGTTTATAGATGCTTAAACAACAAAGCAGGAAATTTTCCACCCATACAAAACATTTTGAGCATTTCAATTAATCACCATAGCTTATTAGTGTAGGTGTAGATATTATAATTAGGATGTTAGCAATAATTTTAGCAATACAGTAGCCTAAGAAATGCTGGAATGAGCATTTGAACTGCATTTATCTGCCAATTTAATTATATTACAAATGGGATTAAAAAGAGAGGAAATGAGATATTCATATTTGCCAGTCCAGTAATGAACATGTCCACAGATTCCAGAGGGCAATTTTTTTCTTAGCTTGTTACTTTAAAATTTCTTCCCTCACCTTTAAACTGTGTAAGTTAATACCTTACAAAACCTAAGTGGTTTTATAAATCCAATCTTAATATCAGCAACAATTTTAGTGACAGAATGAATATTTGCTAAGGAGGGTGGAGTAAAATGTCAAAGAAAGTAGGTCTCATTTAATCACTATAAGGTCCCTAATAAATGTCAGCCAAATATATTCTTGTTTCTACTCATCCCCCTTAAACATAGCTATTCAATTGAAAAGGGATATAATACATTTCAATCTACCTTCTACTTTTAATTGTTCTCTGCATTAAGTCTTTCAGAATAGGCAATCACAGAGATATAGGAAACATGTGAGTTTCTCGTCCTTGCCACTCATGGTGGCTTATTTTCAGTCAGACAGAATTGGAAAATGGTAACATAAAGACACAGCTCAGAAGATACAGGTAAAAGTTAAAGAGAATTGCATAACCCATTGCCCAAAGTTCCATATGGAAATTTATGAGACACAGTTTAATAGTGTGGGACTGTTATCTACTAATTCAATTGTGAAAATGGGATCAAGAGTTTCTTTGAGTTATCCTTAATTTCTTCATTAATTTTTAATGCTGGTTTGATTAAAACCCTTTTCATGTCTCAGTCTTAGCACCTTTAGAAGAAAGTAAAATTATCCCAGTACCACCAATTAAACACCTTTAGAAGAAAGTAAAATTATACCAGGATCACCAATTATCAGTATATACTATATATATATGCCAGTAATATAAATTTTTTTTTTTTTTTTTTTTTTTTACACCAGTACCACCATTATACCAGTACTACCAATTGAAGGTAGCAACAGAAACAATTACACTGAAAACTGGGATTCCCAGAATAGATGCTTTTTGTGGCCATCAATGTAATCATCTTTAGTCTAAGCATCAAGTTTTCTCCTATTCCTTAAGGGTGCAGCTACATAACAAATGCAGGGCAGGAAAGAAAGGAACATCCAAAGGTAATTCTTTCCTATAAGCCAAACTTTTGATGAAATTTAAATAGCATGTTTACAAATCAGATTTCTCCAAAGGTCTGAATAAATTACACCAATTGCAAAGATGCAAAAAGCTGCAGGTACAAACAGAAGTGTATGTCAAGTATTTTTTCCATGGGGTTGTTACTGAGTTGAGCAAGTAATTATGTGGTATCTGTCTCCAGAAACATGGTTCTACAAAGTACTGGGAAATATTCTCAGGGCAGATTCAGTCCTTCTTCCACTCATTTGTATTATATAAAGAAGACTAAGTTATGAAAATCTGTTAATAAATCTTAGTTTTAGTTAACAGATAAATAGGTTTGTAAAGTTATTTGCTGCTAAAGGAACCCTTTAGCATAAAACCATGTGAAATTTTGCATGACTCTTTTCAACACAGCATTACAGAAATAGACTTCTTAACACGATTTTAGAAGGAACGTAAAACTATGCAGTGTTTAAAATAATATTCCTTCTGACATACTGCATTGTTCCTGGCTTATGCTAGAATAGAAACAGAAAGAATTGGATTTTCAGTCCTTGATTTGGTCATGTTGAGACCCCACATCACAATACACATCATGCCTCAGTATTTGACAAACTGGCTTTGCTTGAATATTCAATACATGTCCCCAGTGCAATTGTCCCTAAATGCCAACTAAACATCACCTAACACAGTGTTTGCTTAGAGTGGACTTCAAAGTGGGGGTAAATAGGCTCCTGAATTTCAAACATAAAAGAAAGGACTTTCTTCACAGATAAGTCACAAAGACCACACAAAGCAGAGCAAATATTCCCTGGGCACTGTTTTTCTTTCAATTTCTTTTTCTTTGTCTGTAACCTTCAAGAATACATGCCTTGCTATACTGGTGTCATTAATAAATTACAACCAGTCAATTTCAGGTGTCATTCTTTTTCATCATTCACAATATTTGTTTTCTAAAAAAAGTTGTTAAAATTTTTTTACTAGAATCTTGAAAACACATAGGAAAAACAAAGGTTTTGGCTTATTTCCATTCCTTTTTTAAAAATTTGGCTGAAAATAGCTATGGAACAACAGAGACTAAAGCCAGAATTACATCTCACACAAAGCTGTATAAAATATGAATATTCTCCCAATTCTTAGGGCATTTCAGGAATGTAGAAGTCTTAGCAGCTCTGTGCAAGCAACAGCTTTATTTCACAAGATATTGTATCCCCCTTCCCACCTTGCCTTCCAAGTAATTCCTCTACCGCACAGTTCCTGTGACTCTTCCTCACTCCATATTAAAAGCATGTCTATGTCCTGTATCTGCCAGCATTTTATGATAAAGTGGATTATAAATAGCAGTTTAGGCCAGAGAACAAGACTTTCATTAGGACCATTTCATATGGTCCTAAGGGGCTTGTTACTACTTGTATCCTGAGCATGGTGGATAAAGCTCCCCGTCTCAGCCTTCCTGAATGTCTGCACAAAGCGGGACATTATCTCCATTTCCAAGACTAGCACATAAATTTAATTTCATTAAATTCCCTTTATGTTCCACCTGGTAAAGTACTACACCTTTCCAAGACTGTTCCCACGCTGAAAGAAGTGAAAAGTGATGGGGGTTTTTGGCCATTAGGAAGGAAGAAGATATTGAATTTATGAAGTTTAGGAGTCAGTAGAAAGCCATGCTTTGGCTCTTCATCCCAAAGATGAAGATTACATGATGAACAGGCAAAGATAGAAAAGGTTTTCTCGTCTTCCACATTAATTCTTCCTCAGATTAACTCTTCTTTTCTCCAGAGAAATTCTTATTAACATTGGGCAATCCCCATAAGCCATGCTATGATGAAAGGACAAATAAGGCTATAAACACAGACATAGGATAACAAAATAAGATTGGTTATGTTTTGGAATACATAGCATTCTTTGCATTCACAGAAGTCAGCTCTTGCTTAACAGAGAAATATTAAGTTTCTGTGCATTATAATAGTGATCACACTCTAATAATTTCACAGTAACTAGTCAAAAAGAATCTATGAAACCAACATTTCACTTCATTACTAACAAAACAGGAACTATGTGGACTTTTCTGTGCCCCATTTCAGTAAAATGGTGATAGAATTAAGACTAAGCTTAATATACAATTGAATATGAAATATATTTAATTGCATTTCTACTATAATTGGTAGTTTTGAGTTTATTCCTCTGAGAGAAGGCATTTTGAGCATTTGTTTTGATGACAAAGTGAGAATCCTGCTAAGGGAAGTGGAGGGTATTTATTTCTAAAATAAAAATAGTGTTTATTTTATAGAAGTGCAAAGAATATCCAGGGTCTTTCTCTTGTCTCTGTATTACCATAAAATTGTAGTACTGCAAACATGTTTAATTCAGAGCTGTCTGAAAAACAGCAAACAGGACAGTCAAGATCTGGAAATGTAGAGTATTTCTGCCTCTATTTTTTGACTGTCTCTGGTCTTGTTCTAGTAGGCAAGCTGTTGTTGGCTCTTTCTTTGTTATGTTTTGATTTATTCTTTGTTATCTTCAATTTTCAATGAGCAGAAGAGGCTATGGATCGTAGAGATACCTACACTGGACTACGTGTAGGCCAGAGAAGTAAAAATTATCACAATCCTAGGAAACTTAGGTATGAGGTCACTCTACCCAGAAATTTTTACATGTGTGTGGAAGATATGTCCAATATTTTTCTTTCTATAGCCTTAGCCGGTTGTTTACAGCAGCTCTAGTAACAAAAAATATCTGAGAAGTCATAAATTCTCTGGCACAGGAAGCCAAGATTGGTTCCAAAATATACTGAAACCAGTCTCTGCCTTCTGAAGTCTGTCCTCAAATTTGTACTGTGTGCGGGAGTCTAGATTTTTAAATGGTGAAATGCAGATAAAAACTCTAAAACCTATTCAGGGTAAGAGGGTTCCAGAGACATCTTGTAGAACTATGATAAATTTTGAAAGGCTCTTGTTGTGTGAACCATGGCAATTCTGCAGAATTAAGACAATTACCTAAATGCCTCATTTTTCAGGGATCCTTTGAGCTTGGCATATAAAATGGCCTGCGAAGATTTTGTTCCCAGGAAGGCTGAATCAAATTAGTTGTTTGGGATTTGTCATTTTTCAAAGTTTACTGGTCAGAGTTTTTCATATAAGAATTTGGAGTGTTGAATCACTTCACTGTTGTATCAGCTGCCTTGTCCTCTCCAAATTGTTCATAAGTGGAACTGTCACAGTTTTAATAAATGAATGCAGTTGCATCTAGAAAATGCAGTCTGATAAAAATCTGCCCAAAAATCTTCCATACAATATCACTGGAAAGGTAAAAAATGTTTATGAACCAGATTAATTGGCTTGATGTTCCTGCCTTGTACTGATCTTCTGAAGCAAGTCAGCTTTAAACACTGTGCAGACAGATAGTTAAATAGGTTTTCCTTTATCCTAATTGCTCAAATGGTGCAATAGATGCTTATATAACCCTACTATATCTAGTTGTTGTTTCTTAACTATTTATTTTCACTTGTGTATGTATTGTAGCAGTTACTTGTTTCACACAAGGCTGTGTGGTCTTGTGAAATCATACTATTTAATGCATAATACATAACCATTGCATATGTATCATATCCACACAGAAAATAGGGGAGTGAAATCTGTTCTTCCTAATGGATATTTTTCCACTAATTTAACTAGATGAAAAAGTGGGCTTAACAATGTCTTAAATAAAAGAAAACAAGTTCCTATAACCATGGAATTCAAGCTGACAAGAAACTGTCCAACTTGTCTTCTATCATCTCAAATGATGATAACAAGAGAACAAAACAGGTATATTTCATGATATACTCAGTAGTAATGAGAAAATTCAGATATATTGCTGGATATTGGATTTATTAATTATAAAAGTATTATTTTCTTACTTGTTCTCATTAAATCATCCACTTGCCTGGTGCTGTTAGATAAGAAATGCAAATTCCAAAAACTACATTACCATTTTTATTGCTCATCAGAAGCATGTCTTACTTTTGAAATATTCAGCATAGAGACAAAACAGGAAAAACATGCTGAGTGCAATGAAGAGCAGTGGGATGCCAGAGTGCAAATACTGAATAAGACTGTTTGTAAACAAGCTTTTTATTATTATCTCTTTATTGCTATAAACTCTAACAACTCAAAACTTATCTTTTGAATTTGCCAATGTTACTTCTTTGTATTTCTTTTTTAATTTGCCTGTTATTTCTTTGTATCTCTTCTTTCGAAATTATACTAGACTATTCCTTGCTATTTAGAATTTTGTATTTCCTTATTGTCCCTTCAATAGAGCTAGATACCATGAAGTGCATAGCAGATAGCAGTGTCTGTATTAAAGACAAACACTAACATTGTCAAAAGAGACTGCGACTGTCATTATACTTTGGTTAACTTGCAGCATTCCACTTTCAGTCACACAAAAAAAGAGTAAATATTCCTTTCCTCTTAAAAAGCCTGGTTTTCTTGGAAAAATTCAGACTAATGAACTACAGTAGAATTGGCTAGTCTGTGGTGCATTTGGTCTTCAAAGGAACCATGCTAAATTAAACCACACATGAACCTTTCCTACTTTTTGTTCCTGAAATATGTCTATAAACAGCTTAGATTTTCAGTCTTCTTCTCTTTTTGCCATGTTCTTAAGCTGTGGACTGTTAAACAACTCCTGCATCTCCCCAGAGATGCAAATCCCTAGCTCCAGTACAAATGAGGTTTGTAAATTCTTGAGGGTGGAATGTTCTACACAAATGGGAAATAGTGTCATTACTTATAGCACTGTGGGAAGCATTTCAAAAGCTGGAACACCCTTGCCTTCAAAAGCAGAAACTTTTCAAAGAAGCATCCTCATCATCATCCTTTGCAAACACTGGTAAATATTTGATCCACTGAAGTTCAGTGTTATTCAAAGTCATGCATGCCTCAGCCGAGTCCCACTTCCAGATATTGGGGGATACTTGCTCAACCTATAACTCTTCATGTCAAAACCATCCATATAATTTCTTTCCAAGTAAATCAATAAATACAATTTTGACTTTTTGAACTCAGTATGTATTTTATTTGTTAACTAAAAACACAAAGATTATTCTAAATTCTCTCCAACCCCTTTGTTTAACCAGTCTATGTTGCAATGGTCGGCCTGCAGCACTTCTATTTTTAGCTCTAATGGAACAGTCTTATATTGCTTATTTTCTGTTTACTAAAGACATTGAGCTTGTAACCATGGAAACTGTGGCAAGTGCCACAGCTTAACTGTTTTATTAAATGGATGGAACTTACAGCTGCAAAATTTGAAAGGCCAGCATGTCAATGTTATACATAACTCGAATTGCCATATATATGCCACACTATAGCAAGTACTACATTAAATATTAGAGGCCACAATCTGGTCTTGGTTGCAAAGATTTAATTGTACTATATCTTTCCTCAATGGAAACAAACAAACAAAAAATATTCCTGTACAATCTAGATCAAGATCTGTTTTTGTCAAACTGCACAGGCTGTCAAGTTTCAGTGATTACTGCTTTTGAGCGCCTAAACTGCAGATGATGTACATTAAACCAGTCCCTCATTATCATGGAAAGACCCCGTCTCACAGATGTGTCTGCACGAAATTTTTAGCATATTATTGCTTTCAGCAATCACATTATTTTTGGAACCACTGTGTTCTGTAACATTAATAGAAAGAATTAAATCAAAACTAATGACCTTGTCAACTGAAACTTCTAAAGCCAGAGTGGAAGAATTAACACAAAGAACTCCTTAAATCTCTAATTAGGTTTTTAAACAAGAACATTCTGGCCGCCAGAGGTATTGAAAGTTTACACTCTCTGTTACTTTTAGTATAGGCTGAGTATGTGAAAGCTAGGGTATTTTTAAATTCATACTTAAAATTTTATATAACACTTAAGTCAAACCCTTTAGAAAATTATTGAAAATTTTTAGCACAGTTTAGAAGATTTTTTGATGAAGTATAAAATAAATAACAAATAAAATGTTTAACACAAACCTAAACATTTTCCCAAAGTCCCAAAAGAGTGAGAGCTAAAATAAGAATAGTGGTATATTTACATCCATAAATACTTAATGCATGACTCATCCTGTGTAATAGAACCAAATGCTTGAAGAATGCTCAATATTTAGAAGAATTAGTTTCTGCTTTCTCTGCAAGGACTGTGGTTGGAACAGTGTTCACATTTCTACTTTTGGTGTTAAATGTCTCCATATTACAGGTCCAGTGAATAAAAAAATCCAAAAAGTAAAATTGACATTCCAAAGGAGACACCTCTTGGTGATGGTAAGATTCCAAGAAATTATGAACGGTGGTATTTCTTTCTATGAAAACATTACTTAATTCTTTAAATTAAAGAATACATTTATTTGGAATCAATTGTTGATTTCAAATAAATATTCTTCACTGTCGTTTGGCATTACTAGACTTACTGAATTGAAAAAAAAATGTTTTCTTCCATTTATATTTTTCCTTCTTTTTTTTTTAATCCATCTGCAGGATCTACCTTCATTTGCAACACCCATATAATTCCAGTGAAAAATCAAGAGGGAGTAGCAATGATGTTTATTATTAATTTTGAGTATGTAACAGATGAAGAGAATGTGGCATCTCCTGAGAAGTGCAAGCCAATATTACCATCTAAACTTGTAAATCGTAAGTTACTCAATGAAATTTTTTTGCTTACTTCTATTTTATCTGGCAAAGTAATCAACATGGGTAATAAGGTTAGCAAAGGATGCAGTACCATTGATTGACTCAATAATCTGAAATCATAAGAAGCTAAATGTAGCAAACCTACTGCAAGATGTTGGTAAAATAATCTATCAGATCTTTGGTAGTAGTAAGAGCCTAGATCTTGTAAATAGTAATAGGACATATAACATCATATAAATTTAAATCTTTCACAGAAGTGCATTACCCTTGACAAAAATCAATTATAAATGGAAAACCTTAAAAAATCATTGTGAAATAGCGCAAATATTTCATCTTAGCCTATTTAAAATATTTCTCATTTATAAAAATAATTGGTGTATTTTGATTAATAGTTGGTGAAATGTGATTAAATTAGACTATAACATGAAAGAATCAGTTAAAACATAATTAAATACCCTGATTTTATCAAATTGAAGTATTTAGATTGACTTGAAAGATGGGGGGGTGCATGAGTGAATGTTCAGGAAATGCTTTTGCTTTTATTCCACTCTGGAACACAAGTATTGTCAAAATTAGAAAACTCAACACAAATGTCCACTTTTTATACAACTGCACTGTGTAGTTTTCTGTCCCACTATCTGCAGAACATGTGCTCTTTTGCTGACCTTCACTATGTGCAGCAACAGCACACAATCCTTCTGCTTTACATTGCCACTCACGTAATCTACTCTTACTACAAGATTTCCCAGAACACATCCCATTTGTACAAGCTCTTTGTAAAGCACAGCATGCTCTAACAGTAAGCATTAACACTTGGGAAATACCTTTGCACAGTGAGATAATCTTTAGCATTAGTACAATAAAGGAACATAAGTATTCCAATTCTTAAATCAACACTTCAGTTTTCTCTAGTTAGGAAAAAAAGACTGCTACAATTGTCACTGTGAGAAGCAAGGAGAGAACTTTCTTGATGCAAACATTACACAGCACCTGAAGTGTCTGTAGAGCCCTACAATGAGAGGGTGCATAAGAATGTGGCAAAGGAAATTTCCATTATTGAGAACTTGCAGTCTGCAAATAATTATTCCAAATATCTAATAATTATTGAACTAAATATCACATTTTTTAAAAAGCCTTTGTAATAAACTTTACAGTACATATTTAAAATATTTTTAAATTTATGCTTTTGTGCTTGCTGTTCTTATTCTGTTTTGCATAAACAATCCTTGCAGAGAAAGCAGAACCTAATTCTTGGGTTTGGGGTTTTTTAATAACCAATACAGCAGCTTTTGTGGAGATTTTTTTGAGATACCAAGAAAACACTTTTTTTCTGCTAATGATCCAGTTAAAATCCTATTAAGGGATATTGGAAAAATTTTTAAATTGCATCAGAAAAAAATTATAATAAGTACATCAGGTAAACCCTACCCATATTCTGGTTTTATTTTTGCATAGCATGGTTTTGTGAGTTTGAAACAACTTACTTCCTCCATTTAAAAAGCAATTTTATAACAGATAAAATTGTTCAGCTTGTCCTTGCTTACTGCAGTTTTATGGACAAAATAGAAAGTCAAATACCAATTGGGTAGAAAAAAACCAGATCTTCATGTCTTGAAAAAGAACATTTTGTTCTCATATCTGTGACACATCACTGTACACTTTCAAGTGTTATCACTTGCCGCACTTTAAAGTGAAAAGCCACTAAAGAGAAAATCTGCAAAAAATACCTCCACTTTGTCAAAACATCCTTCTCTTATTTTATGGTATTTACACCTGACATACACAGGGGATTTCCTTGCTGAGAGTTCTTGAAAAATTAATAAGTGGGCCTCCAAACTCAGTACATAACTGACCTCTCTCAGAGAGAGACCAAGGTGCAAAAGGAAGCAAGGAAAAGTGACTTGAACCATTTTCCTGCTAGTGGGTACAGCCAGATGCCAGAAACTGGCAGAAAGTAGAGCAGGCACACGGCTGCTCCGTCTTCTACCGAGTTGCTTATGGTTTCAGAGCAGACTGTTATGTGGGCCGGATGGGATGGATGGTGATACAAAATATGCTACATAGCCAAAAATTCCTCTTGGCAAAAAGAGGCCAAGCTATGCAAAACATCCAGAAATAACTGCAAGATATTGTGTACAGTTCAGTGGTGGTTTTAAACTAAAAGAGAAAACGGCCTTGAAATACAGAAAAGGCAAAGAGACCAATAAGCTAGAAAAAAGGTCAAAAAAGGTGGATTGTTTACCAGTGAAAACACATTTTTTTAAGTCATGTTCCCAGCATAAGAAAGGTACACAGCAGATTCTCCAGGGCATCGTTTTTTCATCATCATACTCTATTTAGAACAGGTAATCCAGGTGATCTCTTTTCACTGGATCACACACAAAACGGACAGCAATAGGTACTGGTTCAGGAAAAAAAAAAAAGCAACAAAATCCCTTTGAATGCAGCAACCAATTCAGAGAATAAAAATAGAGAAGGAACCAGACACTTAACAAGTGCAATACATCTCTGACAAACAACCAGGAAAAGCAACAGCTAATGATAAAAGACAAAAGATTTCAGATTACATTAACATCTACTACCCAGAAGCACACAGATCATGAGAGATTTCTTTCCAGAGCTCCTTAGATTGAGTTTTCTCATATTAGAATACCTTTTCAACATGAGGAAAAAAAAAACCAAAGAAAAAGACTGAGTCATGTTGCAGGAGAGAAGTAAAAGTTATTAAAGTTATTAGGAAGTAAATAGATTGCAACTATTTTCCTGTCCGTGGAAAAGATAACTTTTCATACTCTCATCCTTCCTCTAATGGATTTATCAACAGTTGATCAAATTTATCAAGTGTAATTTTGAAATGCCTTTCCTTTTTTTCTAAAAGCATCTATTCTGCAAGCTGCAGCCAACAGTTTTGAATATTACCACTTACCATAGGGCTCCTCATGACAGAAATTGCCACTGAGGTGAGCTCAGCAGATTACAGCAGGGTGCTAATAACATTGATGTTGTGAGTGGTTGTTGGTCCCTGTATGGGTCATTCAGTTAAGGGTTGGACTCATCCTTCCATTTCAGAATATTCTGTGATTCTGTGGAAACTAATGCAATGTAATGCAAAAGCATTTCATTCTGTGAAGAAAAGATGGATTTCAATCTGTTAAAGGCCTGAGGACCCTCTGAACAAATTAAGACCTCTGGAAGACAAGTAGAAATTTTTAGGTTTAGCTCAGTGACTGCATTTAGCTCTGGACAGGCAAAAATTTTAAAATCTATCAGCTAAATACTGGAGGATATTTCCAACAGTGTTTGTAAGTTCTCTAGTACAAATATTCTGTCTTTTGTTATGTGCTAGGATGATGGCTAACACAGGTTCTGATTCAGCACTGCTCTTGGCAGATGATGATAATAATAGATTATAAAAAAAAAAAAAGGTATGTTTCAGGAGTTTGCTGAGCACATTTGAGTATAAATAGATTTCTTTCTAGTCTGCTGCTCAAGACTTCCCATCTTATATGCAGCAAATGTCTGAATAGGCAGGAATGTGAAAAGTGAAGATAGTGGCTTCAGAATAGCAGTGTAAAAGTTCTTTCAGTTGATCTTTTTCTTCCCCTAATATTTTCTAGCACAAATTTATCACCAATTCTCACTGGCAGCTGCAACAGTTTTTGTGTAACCAAATAGTGAAATTTTGGATGATCATAGCATGCACTAACCCTGTAAAAAAATCTCAGCCAACTGATTTTTCACTCTTTTCTGTTTTGTTTTTGTAGTTTGCAGCAAATTTATTTTCCAATGTATGCAAGTTCCCTAGCAAAACTAAGGAAGCCTTTGCTTATATATAACTTTTCTCTTTTTTTGAGGAAAAAAGGGTATAGCCCAAAACCTTTGCCATATCTTTTCAGCTTTTAATCAAACTTAATTTAATACTATCCCTGTTCCATCTTTACATTCAGAGGCATGCAGAAATTTCTTCTGTGTACACTCATCCCACAAGTGGGTAACATCCTCTTCTCCAGTAAGAATGTATTTGTACAACGTGCACCCAAAGAGAGACTTAGAAAAACTGATTTCTGCTATAGATGTTAATTCATCATTCAATCTTTCTAAGCTTTGTCTGATTTCCATATTTGAGAATTCTACTCATTCTTACTTCAATTATTTTCTAATAAATTTGGTTGGCTTTTGTGTTGCCTTTTCTTAGAGCATGTAAACATTTTAGATTTCAGAAATTAACATCTATACCCAAAGATAAAAACACTTAATAACCTTACCCCACCGCATTTTGCATGTGTAACATTTGAGGCCATAAATGCCTTCTTTGCAAATGAAGCAATATTCGTGTAGTGTATTCAAATGTTAGGACTGATCATTTTGAGCTACATAAGCCCTAAAAATAGATTTTACTCATCTCTAGCAGTTCTTATGGACTGTTCTCTTACACCTTATAAGACACTAACAGTTGCTTGATTGTCACTATTATGGTAAAAATTTATTCCTAAAAATGTCGTTCATAAATTTTCATGAATGTAACCATTTGCAAAGCGGTATAAAATTTTGAACTCAAACTGAAATAATGCATAAAGAATGTATATTTAACAAGAAATATAGAAATATAGAGTAGATCTTCTACAATGAACAAAAAAGAGATGTGATTTTATACTACCTTAGCAAAAAACTTCTTTGAACACTAGCAAATTATAATTTAAATTTATCTACTAGTAGCAGTTTTTAACCAAAATAACATATTAGTTCCCATTCAGTGTGTTGTACAAACTTAATTAAAATCCTTATTATAAAGTGTTAATCTATAACTTCTGGGTGTAAATATGTCATTTATATGAATGGTTGAGGAAAAGGACCCTTAGTGTACAATTTTATTCTCAAATCTCTCAAACTGTGGCATGTTCATCCACTCCATTATTTTATGAGGAGGTTTTATGGCAATTTACAGAAGTAGTGGCATAAATTACTATTTGCTCATGGCACCTGATTCTATTCCTCAAAGCTGTGAAATACTACTTGTATTCCTCAAACCCATAGTTTGAGGATCCTGAATTCAATATGAAGAATGTGGCTACAATTTTTCTACTCAAAAAAGACCATTTGTGGGATTGCAATGAGTGAAAGCCTTTCAGAAATTAATTCTGAGTTGTCTTCATTTTCTGCCTCACCTAGAGCACTCAACCTTTTTACTGACCTATAATGCTTTTTCTAATATTTAATCCAGCCCTGTCTAGATGACAACTTCTATTAATCAGTAGGCTAAAATAACTAGCCACATGAGGTGACTTTATCACAAGTTTTATTTCTTTAATTTCAAAACAATTTGACTAGCTAGAGTACTAACCTATAAGCTAAATATTAGTTCCCAAACATCATGTTTATTGCCCCATGGGAGAAAGCCCAAACAGTTATTTGATTAAGCATGTAATTGCATTCTGCCAAAGAGAGATATTTCAGGATTGTCTTATCATTTTATAATTTCAAAATCTATAAACCTAATAAAGACACTCTAGAATAATTTCTCATATTTCTTTCAGTGAAGGAAATGAGAGGATCTGTTATATATCCAATAAATGGAATATAACCTTCTTTGGATAAGGTTCAAATAAAATAGGGAGGCTAATAATATCCTTAAAACAGCCAAAACCATAATCAGAAAACCTTTGAAGGAACTTCTTCAAGGAGCTTACTCTTCAGCAAATTTTCCTGTTTCCTGGCCCCAGCAATGGAGTTACATCTGAGAAGCAGAGAACACTCTATACACTGATGTTGTAAACAAGCAGAAGTGCAATTTAAATCAGGCCTTTCCTTCCTGTCAAAGAGCTAACTAAAAAACACAGTATTTGCTTCCCTCTGTGCAAAGCACTTTGGTATATAAGTAAGTATAGCATTATAGTGAAAGGCAAGCATATCTTTTTAGTCCTAGAAATATTGGGACTGCAATGAAATACTGCATACTGTTTAATGCATGCAATTTTGCCTCATAGAATATGGCACATATAAGAGTAAGCCCCTGACTTTGCCCAAAATGTAATGAGAAATTTGTCCAGGATCTTATTTTTAGCTGCACCACTGGAAGCAAATACATCTTCAGTGAGGGCTAGTCAAGAAAAATTGTGTTCAGGAGGACAAAGGTTTCTATCTAGGCAACCAGCAGCATAGTTCTGAAAACCCCAGTGTCAATTAGGTGTATTTGTCTCCAAGGTAAATTACAGTAAATATTAGGCAAACTGAAACAGTGCTGAACTCTTAGCAAAGGAATATGGCCAAACACTAATCACCAGTAAAAGACAGAAGAACCTCTGCTATTACCACCTTCAGTGCTCCACAAACACCTAACTGCCTAAATTAATAGAACAGTCACTGAGATAAATAGCTTTTCTTAGTCTTCTTCTACAGAGAAATACAAGTTGGGTAGCTCTACTTCTGTTTCCTCATGATGGCTGCTGTTGGGGCTCAGCTCAGAAAGGGAGCCTCCCTGGATTCCATGAACTGTAATTAGCTATTTAAATTACAGCCTCACCCAGCTACGATCACAGAGCTATTTTGCTGTGTCTTGTACAAACATTCAGTTTAAAAAAAGCAATCTCTGCTTAAATAGATTGAAAATTAAAAAAAGAGAGTGACACTTCTTTCAGTATCTTTCAGTGGAAGCAACTTATGCATACCACACAGGTATTTCAGTGATATATTTTTATTAATTTTTAACAGGCCTTCTATCTATCTGCTCCTTTCAGGATGTTTAAAACAGGGGGAATACTGTGAGGTAACTTGAAGACTAGGATAATGATTTTCTGAAGTCATACCACATTATAATACATACCCTCAGGAAAGAATAAAGGTAGTGAGTTTAACTTCATTCTCTGATGGAAGGAAGAGACATATCTCTATTATTCATAATAAGAATTAGCACAGAGAACTTAACACAGCCGTGCACTTGCCAAATTGTATTATAGATTTTGATCTTAAGAGGAAAAAAATCAGAACTATCAGGATATCTCAAGCTTAGACAAAAATTACTCTGCTAGAAAGCAGGAAAGATTTCCAATGGATTTGAGAAGCTTTTAGATGGATGTTTACATGAAATATGGTTTTTTATTTATAATCTTCAACATGAAAAGGCTTGCTTTAAGATAAGAAACAAAATAGATCAATAGATAAAAATAAGGGAGGTTACCTCCATCATGTCTTACTTCTCAATAATAGAATCCTATCATTATTACTTGACTGTTTTAAGCATCCAGGCAATTTGGGCATTTCAAAAACCTTAGAGCAACTGGCAAGGACATATAAACTGAAGAGCTCTTGCCATGAAGAGATTAAATAAGTGAAGCCTATCAGGAATATGAAACTAAGCTCATATTCTGGACAAGTGTCAGTGAATAAAGTCTATTCTTCTGGTGAAAGATATGAATTTTTCAACTTTTCAGTAAGTTTCATCCAAAGAAAATTGTCATTGTCTAGCAAAAAATTTATCATTAATTAGAAGTTCAATTTAATGAGAAATAGTATGTTAGTCTGTGTACACCTACTTTAGTTTTCTGTCTGGAACCTTAGCCAACTTTAAAACTTGGTAATTGGAAACATATATTGATCTAGTAATTATTAAATATTTCTTAATTGAATACTTCTTAAATTTTCCAAATAAAAAGCCAATGGACTTTTAGAATAATTCTTCTGCATATTACATATATTATATTTGAATTTAAGCTACCTGAATTTGCTTCTAAAATGTGTGGAAATTTGATATTCTGCCTTCTTTTCTTAATAGTCTGTTTATTTTTTTGAATTTGTTTCAAGCAAAAGCTTTATGTAAATTTAGTTTAATTGTATTTCAGATGGTAACAACATTTCAAGTGGCTCTTCTTCAGGTAAATCTATCTTCTAAAATTCTATCTACAAAAGTCCTTTTATTGCTTTGTTCCAGCTATATTATTTCAAGATCTCATTACATTTTATATATTTCTAGGAGAGTGCAAGCCATAATATGGCTCTTGCTCTCACTGTCTGAATATTTATTTCTGCAAAAATATAGATATAAGAGGTAAACTATTAAATTTAGTATAATTATATGACATATAAAATCCAAATTTAATGATACTTCTCATCTTATTATTACTGGAAGTAGGAGTATGCAGAGCATAAAAAAACTTCAATCAATATATGAGACAAAACACATTGCAGAAATGGATAGTGGTGTATGAATTCAGTGTTAAAACAGAAAACATCTTCAGGCTTCCTGTCTCAGAGGAAAGCAATATTTTTTATCCTGGCAGCCTGGCAGCCAAGGTGATGAAAGGCAGAGAACTTCTAGAGAGCTTGATCTAATAGATAGAATAATTTTTTTTCCCAGCTGCCAAAAAACCCACCATAGTCATACCAAGACAGCTAAATATTGTGCTAGGTAACAAATAATTTAGATATAATATTTTCTGTGATACTTGCTGTTTTATTTCATTGCAGTTGTTTACTTCTTTTTTTTTTTTTCTTTCGTACTTTTAATCATATTCAAGAAATAAAAATGCAAAAAGTAACATCTCTTTCTGAGAGGACAAAAAATTCTTTTTTCATATAGCTTTTTAATAAAAGCACTTCAACTCCTGTAAGTGTAATGAATAAGATATAGTAAAATGACATTTCTATCAACAAGTGGAAGAAAAAACATGTTAATGTACCAATTCATATTAACATTCAAGGATATCAGGATTATGTATTTTGAGGGAGACCCTGTTTACATTGTTCTCACTGAATTAACTCATCAACCACACACAACAGAACTCCACAAGCATCAGAGACTTCATTCCCTTCCTTTCATAGTCTGGCAGAGTCCTATGTGCAGATATCCGAATTAAATCTTTCTTACTCACAAGAGA
This sequence comes from Taeniopygia guttata, assembly GCF_048771995.1. NCBI lineage: Eukaryota > Metazoa > Chordata > Aves > Passeriformes > Estrildidae > Taeniopygia > Taeniopygia guttata. The sequence goes on along the minus strand of NC_133032.1, from coordinate 12,994,316 downwards.
ACATAAAGAAGATTGCTGGTTTCTTATACTGGTACAAGACACACACAACCTTAAATTCTACAGAAAACTAAAACCAAAAAAAGTGCCAAAATTAAAGGAGACCATACCAGAGGATAAAAAAAGAAGGGTATTCAGTGTCTGAGAATGATGAGTTCTAGCTTCTAATGTTAATAATTGCATATGCCTTGCTTTTTTCCTCCTGAAAATAAATTATTTAATGAGCAGAGCAAGAAAATTATCCACTTAAGTATGCTTCAATACTTAGGGAAAAGCACTGAAAAAACAATTTTTGTCTCTTTCTGTAATTCTTTGTCCCAAGGCCTGCTGTGCCCAGACAGAAAATAAGGCATCATGTCCTGCCACAGAGTTTTCATAGAGTAGAGTCAAGTATTTGCTGCTATTTTAGACTGTCAGTGTTTAGGGATTCCACTTCTCAAAAGCAATTGTTTCCTTTACTCTGTTGCATGAGTTCCTAGATGATATTCCTAAGCCTTTGAGCAAAAATTCGATAACTAACTGTCACATAAATCTGATCATCTAAATCACAGAATTCTGTGACATTCAATTATAAGAAAATATTTCAGCAAAGGTCTGACTTGTGCTACTATTGTGAGAGTAATTTCACTTATTCTTTGCAGAAGGTTTCAGAACAAAGGTATTATGGAATTAGCCCATGCTCTGGAGGGTCATAATTTACTATCTTCCCTACCTTTGTCAAGGAATTCTGTTTATAATAGGTTGGTAATTGTGGATATGTATGTTTTATTCTTCAATCTTATATGTTGAAAAAGTAACATATATTTCATATTATAGCCAGACCAGTCATACACCATAGTAAAACTATCCAAGACCTGATTTTCTTCAAAACCCTATCACAGACAACAGGTTGTACAGAAACATGAGCAGTTCACTTTGGTTGAGCTCTCAGCCTAGGAGAAATACATCACACCAGAAAACGGTTCTGACAGTTTCTACACCTCACGTAGACAACCTCCTGGAAACTCTTTTTACATTTGAGCTCTTTTGATTTGATTTTGGAAAGTCTAAATCTAGAGAAGGTTGAGACAAATAGGCTAAATCTATCTGCCAGCTAGGGAGCCTGAGACCAGCTTGTATTTTTCCTTTTGCTTTCACATTCTGGGGTTTGGATAACTGCTTTGCATCACCATGAAAATATCAATACTACCAGTGGTGCTACAAAAGCTGGCTGAGCAATTTTTTGAGGAGCCGTCACAACTTTTCAGCTGCCATCTCTTAGGATTCCCCTTCTGCAGTGCTTGGGATAGTATTGCAGGAATGCCATTGACATCAGCTAAACAAACTTTGGGAGATAACACAGCATCTCCCACTACCCAAAGACCACTAAAGAAAGTGCAAAGAAGGTAAAACTCTCTCAGTTGCAGGCATTTCTCTGACTTATCCATTGTGTCTTGTATGTAAATATACATTTTCATCACTAGAAATTTGGGGATGGCCTTCCCTATATCAAGGGAATGATCAGACCAAATATAATTTTCCTTTTTATGAAATTTTTGCACAGAACAGACACAAGAATCACTAGCCATGCAAATGTATTGTGTTATGAAATAAATCTTTGTTCAGATATTTTTTCTGGAATACCCTGTTTTGTATTGATGGGGAAGAAAATTTGCAACCATGATTGTAGCTGTTGATACAGTCTTTTGGGAACTAATTTTCACTCTTTCTTTTTTTTCCTGGACACAAAATTCCATATGGTTGTATTCAGTGTCTAAGAATAGCAATTTTCTATTGATGTTAGAACTTCTTTTTGCAATACATATGGAAAAACAAGGATATTATTTTTTCTTATCAAGATAGGATTTTTCCCCAAAATTATTAATCTAAACATTTTCTTTCCATTAATTCTAAGTCTTCTCCTTTGATCTCCCAAAATATGAGACAGAATTAAAAAAGGCTTCAGGAACACAAGAAAAGTCAATTTGAGTTTGAGTTTGGACACAATTCTATCTGCAAACAGTTTAGAAGAGTTGTATATCATCTACAGTGATATTTTTGGACTGAGTTCTACTATTTAAAAACTTTAACAGCTGAGATGGCACAGAGAATAAGTGCAACCAACAGATTAACTCATTTACAAATTATTTATTCAGTAAAGTGAGGTTTGAAAGGAGGAGGTGGAGTAAGTCAGGAAATGTGACTCAGACTCAACTGCTTTCCTCAATTACTCTTAGGAAGACACAATCATACAAATCTCTGACTCAGCATTAATAAGAATTTGGCAATCTAGTCTTTAATAAACATAAGGATTTTAATGTAACATTATCTCTGAATTCATAGTAAATAGCCAGTTGCATCTGAAAACTGTTTGGGAATTGTAAGCCAGATCCATCTGCTCTGACATCATACTTACACAAAGTAGGGGTTGTCCATTACAAAACAAAAGATTTCTCCCCATAAGCAGGATGCCAGGAAAGCTTCCACTGGCACTTTTGGTCTATACTGGGACAACAGGCCTGAGGCCTGAAAGAATTTTGCTTTCTGACAAATTGTTTTATTACACTTCCTTGCTCAGCTCAGATCAGTAAACTATACAAATTCTGAATGAGCCCCCTGAAAACTTTAGTTACAGAAGAGAGATGAATGTTCAACACACCATGTAGCTCATTACCAGTTCACTGAAGAATAGCAGTACTCCTTCTCTTAGGAATATTCAAATTAAAAAGCTGGAAATAGAGTTTGAGACTATTTATTACAGTGTATAGATGAAAAGCAAAAGGCTGCTCATCTAAGTTTTCTATTTCATGCCCAAAACTCTTAACAAGAAGCAAAATTCTCACTGAGTATTCTTTCCAGCTGAACTGCAGTTAGACAGCTAAATCAGTAATGCAGTATAACGTGGTCATATTAACGTGGTGAGGCAGAAAAGACCATCTGCAGCACCATGAATATGACTAAAATAGAGTGCCAGCAAAAAGCCTTGAATAGAGTCTAATGCCAGAAATCCTTATGAATGGTGCTTTTAAGAACTTCAGCGTAATTGATAAAAAAGAGAATTATAGTATTTTTTCACTTTGGATGCAATAAGCTTTCAAAATTGATTTATAAGCTGCTTTACAGCTCAATTCTACATGCATTTAAAAATAATAATTTTTTTTATGTTCTTCACTAATTTCAACTGTGAGCAGTTGTAGTTTTCAAGCTTACTTAGAAGAAATCTACACAGTCCCATGGAGCAATCTGCTGAATATCACTGTTTAGACTGAAAATTGGCACTTTTAACTGCTGTTTTAAAGACGCATGACTCTGGTTTATGTAACAGAGATTTCTTTCTGTTTTACTGTTGTGTGTATATGCTTGGAGTGATAAATTCAATGCTAAATATTTGGAATCCAACAAAATTTTTCAAAAATTGTCAAGGACAAAAGAGTAATATTATTACATGGATTTCTATTTTAAAGTAGGGAAAAAGGTGGAAATAAATCACCAGATTTCTAAACACTTGGATGTTATCAATAGTCTTACAGGTTTTCTATTTTATAGTACATTTTCAATTACTTGGATAAAAAAAGATTCTAACAATTAGGTGAGTATGGAAAAAAATTATTCAGACTATTACATGAGATTCAAAGACTTATGCAAAGATGCTGAGTGGCCAAGTGATAAAACAGCAAAAGCATTGGTTTTTTTGCAGACACAATATTAGAGAATAAATTATCTATTACCAATCAACAACAAAATATCACAGCTGTTTCCAATATATCTTAAGTTAGCACAGTTAGGAAAATAAATCCAATTAAATATTGGTAATTATAAGGAAGCAAACAAAGGTCAAAACAAAAAGCCATTATATCACAGCATTGATCCCTAAATCAGTAAGTAGCTCAGGCCATTGCCAAAAAAGATTACATTAGAAATAAAAAGTAACTGAGAAGAGTGAGAAGGATGTTCCAAGGTACACAATACAGTTACAAAAGCGATCTTCAGCTTGCAGAACAAGTATACAGAGAGCAATTCTGCAGATGTATGAAAAACTGTAAACATATTAAGACTATAAAAAGGGAGTATTATTAGCTATTTTTTATAGGAAGTAGAACTCTCCCAAAGGCAACAAGTGTATAACAAGTAAGAGGAAGTATTTTTCACAAACATATGCTAAAATTATGGAATTCTTTTTGTATAGAATGGTTTGCAGCTCAAACTACAACCATTTCTTAAAAACACTGAGACAAATGTATAGAAGAAAGGTACATCAAACATTGTTTGTGGTTGGAACAAACAGTCTAGCTCAGGAAGTTTCTGAAATTCAGATAGCGAGAAACTGAGTAAATTTATCTGGAGAAATAACACAATGCAGTGACTCTTTATTTCCTTCTTCACATATTCACCACTGGAAAGTATCAAGGTCTAACAGTGTGAACTGTGTGCTAGATGGACCTTTAGTGTCATCTAGTACTGCAGCTTTAGCTCTTAGGCAGGTTTTCCTGAGCAGGGTACTCTCACTTTTATTTATTTGGAATTCAAAATACAATTCCATATTCAATACTAAATACATAGGACATCCATTTAAAAATATTAAATGATTAAGCTGGGTCATCTATTGTTCTCCAATTACTGTCTGCCATAGGCATAAAAGAAAGACTATTTCAAAACATATTAGTATCAAATGATAGATTGCTGTGTTAAATATTAATAAATGTTAGGTAGCTACAAATGCTGGCAATTTAAACATGACTGAAAAAAAAATTACCTTATCCCAAACATAACTTCTTATCCCAGAAAGAGAGAATAAGAATATACTTTGAAATATTCTCCAAGAAATCATTTCACTAATGATTCTTTGTTGAAAACACTTATGTAGCAAAGCAATGAGATACAAAATGTTATTAAATAAGTCAAACTGTTTATACAATGACAACTGATAATTTCAACTTTTTAAATTATTTTATTTTGTTAAACTTTCTTTAGCATTGCTTTTTCTAAACTGTTTAATATGTTTTTGTATTTCTGAAGTCCCTGTGCCTCCATCTGTGAGTTGTATTACACAAAACCTTACAAGATTTGTTATTTAGGTTTGGCTTTTTAGAAGGGTATTCTGTAAATTTTGCTCTAAAGTTTGCACTAAATTCTTTCTCTATAGTTTCTTTCTTTGAACCATATTATACTCTTCTCTCAGCTACTGATATTTCTTACCATTACACAAAGTGTTAGTTTTCCACATACTCAGGATAGTCTCCCCTGCCATTCAACACACCAAGCCCAACTCAGCCCATCCCATGTAAATGTAAACAATAATTTCATTGTATAGGTGCAACTGAGGCTTGAAAGCTGTGTTGCTCTTTTTTCTTTGTTTGCTCCTTTACTTTTCATTTTATACTTGTTAAAATTGTTTCATCCAATCATCAGATGTAAGTATTGGAGAGGATTTTAGCAAAACTGATACACAGCTTATTTCTCTCTCCTAAGAAATTAGCCCTGGTATCTTTTTGTTTAACCTGGAGCAAATAAATGCATATATCAGCAGCACATTTATAAGCACACAGAGTTCATCTAGTATTAGAATCCATAAATATCTATTTCAAGATAACAACGACCAAGCAAAATGTTAGACATATTCTGGCAGTCTTTTATAGACACATAGATTTTTAATTTAGAAAGGATCATCTGAACCTCATAGCTTTTAAAATAGGCTGTAGAATTAATGCTTCTATTCCCATTCTACGCTCAAAAACTCAGGTCTGACTGGATTATGAAATCTTTTAACACCCCAATGACAACAAACTTGGAGTTATATTTTTATATTTACACATCCCATTACTAAACATTTTAATTTATTAGGAATAGCTACTATCATTCATTGTAAGTGAAAAAAAATGCTGATTTTAATGACCAGACACTAATGTGTAATCTTTTCTTCTGTTTCTGTGTATTTACATGTAGGCAGACTTTTTGGGTTCCGGCTACCCGGTCTGAGACTTCTGACATACCGAAAGCAGTCCTTACCCCAGGAAGACCCTGATGCAGTCATAATCGATTCATCTAAGCACAGCGATGACTCAGTGGCAATGAAGCACTTTAAATCACCTACAAAAGAAAGCTGTAGTCCTTCAGAAGTGGATGATACAAAAGCACTGATTCAACACAGTAAATGTTCACCTTTGGTTAATATATCTGGACCTCTTGACCACTCATCACCCAAGCAGCAGTGGGACAGACTTTACCCTGACATGATACAGACAAGCAATCCACTAACCCATTCCAGATCAAAGGAAAGTATTTGTAGTATACGGAGAGCCTCTTCAGTACATGACATAGAAGGCTTTAATGTCCATCCCAAGAACATTTTTAGGGATCGTCATGCAAGTGAAGGTATGGTAGAAAGTCAATCACTATTCTCTGATGTACTAAAAAATGAATACTTTCAGTATTTCATCATAATAATCATCACTTTGCAAACAAAGCTAAATTTAAGGACTCAGTGGTGCATTGAAAATACTAAGGGCCCCAAATATGCCGAGCTTATGTACACTAAATATTGTTTTTCATTTCCAAGGAGCCTAATGGAATCATGGTGTTGATCTTCTCTATCGGGGTATAGCAAATATTGGGCCCAGCATTCCTAAAGCTAATATTGGGGTTTAGGGGAAAAAAAAATCAGGTGATCAAGTTATAATTACATGTACCATTCTCTCCTATACTTACATATATTAGATTGTCTTTGATTGTATAAAATGCTACTTCAGAAACAGATAAGTTTATTTCTCTTAAATCTGTAATGTGCAGATTTTACATTTACTGATCCAAACCTGAGACATGCTTTTTCTCTCACGCTGAAGAAACTATCCTCAGCAATTCCATCAACATGTATTGTGTAATGAATAGTGAAATACTTAGTAAAATGCTCAGTGTAAACTTCATTTAAGTATGATTTTCTCCTTGCACCAGTATATTCATTTTTCATTGTAGTAGTTCCCAAATGGCCATTTTGCATCCAGTTATATATCTATGAAAATGTGTAAGAATCAGTTTGAATATTAAGCGTCTTTGATTACAGTGGTAGAACGCTGATGCATAAATTACCACATAATGTAATACTTGCTGAATGGATGAGCAAAAATTTCTATCTCCACTTTATGGAAAAAGTTTTTTCAAATGTTAAGTACTAAGGAAAATAATTTCTACTATAAGGAGTCAATAATCTGATTGAATTCCTAAGGCTTCTCCTGCGATGTGACCATTTACAGTGTGAATAGATAAAACACTCTCACTCTATTTTCACTTTGCGTAAACTACAAAACAGTAGAGAACCAGGCCCTAATTTATGTCATATATAGTCATTTTAGAAAAGCTCAGCAGAAGAGAGGATGGCTCTCAGAAAGGCATTAAAGTTAGTAACCATCCTTGATGCCATCTGCTTACAATCACACTCGAATTGGACATCTTATGCTGAAAAGATACTTAAATTTATCCAGCAGGTCCTAATTGCCTAGCTGGATGGTGAGCCATAAAACCCTATTATTGCTATAAAATTATCCATGCAAGTTAGGCTACCAAGATTCAGCTTCAATCATCTGCTCCAGGCTTGCAGTTTCTGAGCAGGGAGAATGAAAAACCCTAAGTACAAGAAGTAAAAGTGAACTACAGTCCCAAAGGGATAAACTCCTACCAAAGGAAAAATATGGTTAACATACTTTCCATTCCATTTTTATTTTGAGTTTTGTCAAATCATTCAAAAACTACTACTCTATCTGAAAATGCAAGTCAGGATTCAATTTGTTCCTACTCTTCCCAGTTCAAAAAATATTAATTGAATCAGTAAAGCAGAATTCTGAAAGAAGAGAATAACATTACTTAGCCTAATACTAACTACAGTAATTTACCTGCAGTCAAATTTTACGATAATGCAATTGAGAATAGAAATTATTTCGTGTGTTAGATTATGTAGCCTTGTTGCCTATTGCTTTAAAATTATCCTCACTGTGCCCATTATATGCCAGAGGATATTACAGTAAAAATGACAGCTTAGCATTTTAGATTCATTTGAGTGTACTGGATCGAATTCCATTATAAGTTTGCCTATATGACAACAAAGGCAACAGGGCAGGAACTGTTTCCTACACTCACCACCCAAAATGCAGCCAAGCCAGCCTCATCTGAAACGCCAGCAATCCAGATTCTGCAGTCAGGTACAAGTTCAGAAATGTTATTGTCTTCACAAAGTGGACTCAGCAAGATCGCTGCAGCCTTCTGAAACAGCAGCAGGCTTTTGAGCCCAGCTCAGCCTAATCTCCAGTGCTGCTCTAGATGCATGTCCCAGGAAGGCATTGGTCTGGGAAGAGCGAAACACCTTTGCACAGCTCAGCTCCAGAGGGCCCAGCTGGACATGCTGAGCTCCCCGGTGCCCCGGAGGCTGAGGGGAAGCCAGCGAGGCAGCAGGAGAGGAAAGGCCCAGCGCCATCTGCGATGCCGCCCGGCCGGTCACGGCCTCTGTCCAGGGCAGGGCTGACCACCCTCCCTCCACAGGCACAGGGCTGCTGTGGCACAGCCAGATCAGAAATGCCTCAGCCCCAGATGTGGCCTGTCAGCCCAGGAAAAGCAGGTGAATGCCTGTGTGAGCCCAAAGCACACCTGAGAGCTGGAGCCTTGGCACAGCAGGTGCTTGCTGCAGGAGGAAGGGCCCATTCCCTGCCAGACCCGGCTCACACCCTCAGAGCCACAGGGCACGACACAGGGGGACGAGGCCTTGTGGATCACGTTATTACCACATGAACCGGTGTGGTGTCCACCTCTGCACCTGTGTGGCTTCTTTAAAATAGTGATAACAGCAGCATTAATAATATTCTCCCTGAAAAGGTTTGATCTCTCAAGAGAATTCAGGGCCAGGTGAGCCTATGAGGACAGAAAGCTTTGCTGACATTTCCTTGTGGAAAGGCACCTAAGAGCTGAAGAAAGGTTTAAGGTGTATTTTTCTCCAGCACTTACTCAGAAGGGCATTGCATAGGTTGCTTCCATGTTAAAAGTGTTTCCTCACGTCATTCTAGGCAGGTGTGGGGTCTGGGGGTCTGGGCCAGGCCTCCCGGGCAGACCCACGTGCCATGCAGCCACCCTGCATTTCTGCATCAACTTCTCTAAATTATGTGGGACTAATTATTTCTTCTTGGCACTTTTGCAAAGAAGAAATAATTTTTTCCTGCAACCCACTGCCAGACTTGTGGAGAAAGAATTTTATCATGTTCCTATTAAGGCAAGTTAGATAAAGCCAGTCCTACTGCCGGATGATCTACTCCAGACACTTTTACACATTATCTCAATTGTCAGAGTGACTTCAGCTTCACTTAAAGTCTTCATAATACAGTCAAGGAGGTGCAACAATATTTTAATTCAAACCATGCACACTTTAAAGCTGTATTTTCTACTTTTTCTGATGTAGATTTTAGTTGTCTTTTTTTTTTCTTTGTCTTCTTCTCCACTTTTATTATGCTGAAAACCAGACAATGGTCGCAATGTCCAAGGTAAAGTATACATCTAGACTGTACCTTCCAGTGTTTCAATCAGCCACACTTTTTGGCATGTTACTTTGCCTGCTGTATGAAATGTTCAAATGCAACATTCTGGTGTTGACTCCTCTAGGGCTAGGTCTATTACATAAACTATATTTGTTAAACACATAGTTATTCATGTAACTCTTGTCTCAAAGCACTAACTATGAATCACTGGAAAAAGTGAAGGCATAGTTAAACAGCCTTTTGATTTAATTATCTGTTAATTAAAAAAAGGAAGGGATGGATGTAGAGCATATCATAGTTACTTAACTCAGTGCTATTGTCCTTAAGCAGTCAAAACTTCTGTTGAAGATACCAGGAGTTTTATCTGTAAAAAGATGTGTGATTGTATGAGGACATTAGCAAATGATGCATTGTTACAAGGTACTTCATTTCCAGTTAACTCTCTCAAAAATAAATAACTGATAATCAGGACCCTTGTGGAAGTATCTTCACTTATTCCTCTTTTGTCTTTTTAAAACTAGTTTCACGTTCCTGGATGGCAGGGGGTATGGTTTCAAGCTTCCTGTAGTATCAAAATGTGCATGCATGAACTTCATTGCCAATTTCATGTTTAAATAATATTTAGTTCAATTACAAAACTTTTTATTTTTACCAGCATTGAGCTACATGTTTTAGAAGCAATTTGAACATAATCTGTAAATTATTTCCTCCATTTCTGAAGATCACTTACTAAAGTGTTCCGTTTAATTGCCATATTTGTATCTGTGGGAAAACTGGTTTGTGACTTGCATGATGCAAAAAGTGTGTGTACCTGGTAAAATCTCTCCAAACTGCATGCAGTGCATGATATAGGTTCTTTAAAACAATTTGTGGACTACAAAATCATTGCATTTGCTTCATGTATCTGTTGGCAAAATCTTGGGGGAAAAACATATAGTTTCTGTGCTGTACAAGAATTTTTATAAATGTATTTACTACTGTTGAAAGATTATGAATTGGCAGCTTAGGAGAGTGAAATAATTTCTCAATGCAGTGTTTAAGCAAGAATAATGAAATCCTACCATAAAAATGGGGAGCTCAAACTTAACCTGCTTCTCCTTTTTAGGATAGGCAGAAGCAAGTAATTCTCCCTGCTTATTCACTTCTCTGCCTCTCTGTTGAAACTGTCAATCAGGGTGCCAATTAGTATCAATTGTGATTGGGATTTGTCATGGCCCCCTTTTCCTGCTTCCTGCTATAACAGTATAGCAATAATCCACTGAGCGGTCAAGTATCAGCTCAATTTCTGCCAGCCTGGGCTGTACTTAAGCTAATACTGTCTTTCAATCAATTACCATTGTCAATGAGGTGCATTATACCTTTCACCACTTTCTAAAGCAAAATAAGGTGGGGAAAAGAAGCAAGATTCTATTCTCATCTGCAATGAGCTTAAGCCTAATATCATGCTCTAGGTCATGAGTATTAGGTAGCAAAACAGAGAGTAATCCCGTTTGAAATGGAAGCAATAAAAGATGTAAATCCCAGAACCCAAATTTAAGTATCTACAAAGTTACTAATGAAACAAAATCTTGCCTACTATCGAATGACAGTTTTGCCTAAGCTATCTTAGTTTCCTCTTAACCTTTGAATTCCTAAGGTATGAAGAATCTTGTTGCTCTGACAAATGATTTCAACTTGAATATCCTGCTTACATCTAAACTGATACTGATTCAATAGTCAGAAATTATTGCTCAAACTAACAGGGATGCAGAGCTGGAAAACTGCAGGCTGACCACATGTCCAATAGCACACACCAGGCAGATTAGTCATTTCACTGATTTGTGAGGAGACTGTGAGCCCTGATATATTTTGAGCACTAATTTTTAGTAGACTCATACAGATGATGCGAAAGATAGATTCAGGTCCCCCCTGGGCAAAAAGGCATTTAAATATAGTATCATAATCCCTTGGTGGTGCCCTTAGTAGCAGGCTTTTTTACCATTCCTTGCAGGTGAAAGGTAGTGCTTTCTTCTCTATACCAATGAAGCTGTTCCACAAAGAAAAATACTAGGAGAAAAAGAAGGACTGTTAAGCAGTTTAATGATTAGAGAACTCAGGCACAAATTCTTTTTCGTACCCAAACTTTTAGTCTAGAGCATCATGCCCTCACTTTTCATCTTAAATTCCTTTATGCACAGTGGCAAAATTTGAAATGGAGTAATAGAGATTTTCTATCTATGGCCCAGATTAACATGCAATTATCATGAGTTTAGGAGATAGAAAACATGTATAGATCCTCATAAGCTTCAAAAGAAAATGAAATGTCTGCTTCTTCAACAAGCATTTGAAGCCAGGTGTGATGGAAAATCAACCCACACTTAAATTATTTTGCCAAAAAAAAAAAAAAATTAACACAGCATAAAGCATTTCCCCGCAACCATCCTCAAGCAGCTGGTTGCATCTCATTCATTCTCACATTGCAAATAAAATCAACTTTTCCACTGTTGACTTTGCAATTTAGCTCACAGGCCTAATCATATCCCATTGACTATTCCTGAATCAACACACACATTCTTGTTTTCCTCTCAGGAAGAAAAAAGAAAACTTAAAAAAAAAGAAAAAGAGAAAAGGACCACCTTGTTGCCCTTAATGGAATTAAGGCAACCTTAAATAATGTTCTCATGTGGATCTAAGAGATACCCTTCAATCTCATACTTTATGTACATTACCACTGACTGCAAGACCCGGATTTTTTTCTTAAATCCCTAAGTGGATTTAGTTCTCACTGTCTAAACACCTTTATAGCTTTTTTCCCAATATTGTTCTCAAAAGCAACTTTTCCTTGCAATGAATACTTTTGGCTTCCCAATGAACCTTATGATGACAGCGCAAAACAAGTATTCTGACAATTTATATTGCTTTCTTGTTCAAACAACTCTGTATAATAAGGAAGAGAATAATTATAAAGAATATGTACCTCATGAAGTATGTAAATTCTATCCATTTTAATGATACATTAGAATAGTATAAGAAGTTTATATATACTCTCTTGATATTCTACCTGTAGTTATATGGGTTATACAAGTATATATAGTACCCCTATAGTTTCCAATATTTTGTTAGCAATTGAAAAAACGTATTTTGAGAGTCTACTCAGTTTTCCAGTTTCTTTGAACTATCATGTGAGCATGAGCAAGGTAGGGACGTGATAATAGAGCCTTTGCTAATTCCAGGCACGCTTACATAATCATATGTCCTATTTCCACCCTTATAAACAAATGAGCATATAGTTTTTATAATAAATTCAGTCAGAACTATAATAAGAGCACACCAGCATTGCCAGTAACATGAAAACAAGTAAGGATAGATGAATTACGCAATTTGGAATCCATCAACTTTATAAAAAATATTGAGGGTTATATGTAAAGGAAATGTCCTATTTATAGCCAATGTAAGATTTCAATCTTATTAGCAAATTAGTTATTTTTAAAATGTTTTTATGAAAGATTTTTTTATTATTAACAAGTAGTATCTAGAAAAAATAGTTTTTAACCACCCTTTTAACATATTGCACCATTAATAAATTACTAATGATAATTTATTTTCCAGATAATAATTGTGTGTTCTGATTTTTCAGGGCCTTTTAATCATATCAAGTCAAGTCTGTTGGGATCCACATCAGATTCGAATCTCAACAAATACAGTACGATCAACAAAATTCCTCAACTCACACTGAACTTTTCAGATATCAAAAGTGAAAAAAAATCTTCATCTCCTCCTTCTTCAGAGAAAGCAATTATTGCACCTAAGGTGAAGGACCGAACGCACAATGTAACAGAGAAGGTTACACAGGTAAGGTAATACACATCACTTTAGTTCATTTTCAATTTTATTTTTCAGTGTAGTCAATAGATTCTTACTCTTTTAATGAGTGGTTTGGCTATCTCCAGGATAATTTGACAGCTTTAAAACATTATGTAATTCACCTTCAATTCAGTTGCTTATGAGGTCATCTACAACATTAGATGATACTGCTAACAAACGAAATTTTCTGCTCCCTATTTTTTAATGGAAAAGAAATGTAGTATGCACCATATATCCCAAATAAGACCATGAATTTCAGTACTTCCTGTCATTCATAAATGTTAGTTTCATTCTTCATTTTTTATCAGCATTGCTAATTGCTGATAAGTGTAAGGCACAACATGATATGTGCCTTATGGTAGGTGATTGTGCCACTGTATCGTAATTACGTCTCATAATTTCTGTTCAAGTTCTTTGGCTTTTCATAATGCTCTTTCTTGTGAGTATCTTTTTCCACATCTGTGCATCCATAAGGCTGTCAGAATGAAAAGCAGATACATTTGGACTGAATGCACCATATATCTTATGAACAAGGCATATAATTGAAACAAAACTGAAATTTAAAATAGCATGTTTCTTCACTCTAAGACAGATGCAGTGCCCTCTGAAGTCAAAGGAACTTTTCAGCTAATTTCAATATTATTACATTCATGTTACAATCTTATATGAAGAGTGACTGGGACAAGCTAGGAATGTGGAACATATTGAAAAAAATACCAAGAGATGACAGTATCCAAAATAACTTTTACAGGGTTAGTAAGCAGAGGGTTGGCCCTTAAATGCCCAGACAGACTGAAAGAGGTAAGGAGTGCTTTGTAGTAGAATGCAGATAGATATTCCATAAGGAAGATCTTGCCAAGAGTAGATTTGGACTTAGAATCATAGAATGATAGAATTTAGGGCTAGCAAGTCTAACCATTAACCCAGCATGGACAAGTCCAAGACTAAATCATGTCCCAGGTGCTGACCAGAATGCAGCTTCTCTATGTTGGTGCTTTGCTAGACAGGGTCCATGTTCCTACTCCCTTTGACAGATATAAAAAGGGATGTATTGTACACCCTCCGAAAGAAATAGAGATAAAAGTTGTATCATTTCTATTTTGAGATCAGTTAGTGCCTAAAAAGTAATTGGATTTTTATCTTTCATATATTTTGTCTTTAATAGCTAGCTTGAATCTGCAACCATTGTCCTTTCTTCTGTGGTCAGTTTTGAAAGATATAATCTCTTCTGGATCCATTTTGATATGTTTTAAATTATTCATAGTAGTTATATATAGAAATCTTTTCATAGATAATATGGCAAAAAGTCAAGTTACATAAAAAGACTAATTTTTCTAAGTTATATAAGTATGAGGCAAGGTAGGTTTTGGGGTTTTTTTCCTTTGCTTTTGTGGTTTTATTTTTCTTTTAATTCTGACTAGCTAATTAGTTCCAAGGTGCTGAGCTTCTATGTACTAGTGATATTGTTGGGGCAAAAGAGGGGGCAGAATTTTTTTTTTTTAAATTTATGTTTATTCTCCAAATAATTTAGATTTCATTATAAGTCCAATGGCAATGGCATGGATCAGCTATTCTTTCCATGAAAATTGATACCTACTAAATTCAAAATTAAATTTGAAATGCTCTATAAAATCTTTACACTTCACAAAAGCCTTCCAATTTAATTTGACATTGGTTTATGTCCTTTTCTAGAACAATCTCAACCACTGTGCAGAGCACAATTTGTGTAGCAAACTTTGATGCCATATCATTCATTATAATTAGAAATAGTTCCCTGCAGCTGCTGCTTTTTCTTTTATTACATTCACTTCTCAATATTTTTAGTTGCTGCTGCATCCTAAATGCTAGACTTAGGTACAGGTTGAAACTCCTAGGAGGTAAAATATATGTAGGTCTATATTGTTGCAATGGTCAAGGATCTAGTTAACTAGAGATTCGTTAATTAGATTAGAAATAGACATTTAGAAGATTTAAGTGGCTAGTTTTAGTCCTGTTTATGTTCCTATTCCCGGTGATTTCAATATATTTTGTAAGCTCTTTGAAGATTCTGCTTCATGTCTGACTATAATTTTATTTGTAAATATTTTCTTAAGCCATAGATCCATTGGGTATCTATCTGCAAAACAGTGCAAAAGTGGGCTTGGAAGATTTGAGCACAGTGTTGAGAATACAATGTAGTGGAAATGTTAAATGAGGTGGTTAAAATATGCTCATGCTGGCACAATCTCTGATAAGGAAATCTGTCAAAGAACACCAAAAATACGCAAAGGGCAATATGACCTATTTAATCTATGGGGCAATATCAGTAAAAGAACAAATGTGTATAAAACAGCCATGGTAAGTTTAAAGGTCACCCATAGTTAGAGTGGTGGTTAGACATTCTGAAACAGTCTTCTAACTAAAGAAGTTAGGGCAGGAATTCTAGGTGTTTCTAGAAAGAGCCTGAGAATGTAGTGAAGGAGTACATACATGCTGTATTTTCTGGAATTGCAGGACTTGTTGACATGAAAGGCTTCTCTAAGCCACATATTGTACAATTCAAATATATATCCACCCATCTCACCCTTTGCAGTCCTTATTTTCTGTCTTTCTCCCTTTCCTCAGTTTTGCTGAGAAATTTGATCCTGGTGTTAAAATCTGACAATTCCACTACTGTGGCTCCTCGTGGTGCAACCCAAAATATATCTGTGAGCTTCCCTGCTGGATCATGCAGCCTGGAGTCTCTCTCGTGTATCAGTAATATATCAAGTATTAGCATCACACGATGCAACGAGTTCTTTCCAAAGACAACAGCTGTATAACTTCTTTAATATCCACAACCTGGAGATGTAAAATTCAGGTCTTGAAGAGAGTGAAAAAGGAAACGATGGCACATAGCCACCTTCAGAGGGCAGAGGAGGAATGATTAATAAAGTAAATAAAAGAGTTGTTGGCCACTGTGTTTAGAGGAAGCTATGCACTTTCAAAAAACATTTAAAGAGGATTAAAATACTTTAGTAGAAATATTTTAGTGGAATAAATTAGAAATAGAAAGTAGAATAAAGTTTAGAACATCATTTTAGAAGAAAGAGGGGATGCTGTGGGACAGTGCTTTATACTTAGAAAGAAAAATCTAGGTTATACATTCTACTGCAAGAAACCTTCCAATATTATTTTTCTATTTAACAGGAGGGTTCAGGACATTACGTAGAGATGAAAATTGCCTTAAGATATACCTTGCGGTGAAGTGCTGCACTTGTGATGGTCCTGAATAAGTTCAGGTTCCCTGATTGCTTTCCCTGGATTTTCACCTGGGGCATCACTAACCATAACTCTTTGTGTAATGCCAAGAAGAATAACATCTTCTGGATGATCGTTTCTGTATAACATTGACTTTTACTCAGAGAATTAGTCCAGGTGTAACTGCCAGATAGCCCTGATTGATAAATTGACATTGTTATATTCCAGCGCAGATATTTGTGACTAAATTATATTTACATTTCCATTCTACTCAAGAATTTTTTTTAAATCTTTTTTTCCCTTATAATTTCCAGAGGTGTTAATGTCACTCTCTTCTAGAATAATCTCAACTTACTTTTTTCCATTATTTCTTTTTTACAGTCTGTTCAGCAGGACAGTGCAATTTCTGGACTCTTTTGTACTGACAGGTTCAGTTGGGGTCCTGACATTGATGGTTAGAAAGAGACAAGTCTTCCTAGAGGCACAAAAGTAGACTTTTATTAAAGAAAGCAGTAAGGCAAAAGTCTGACATCTGTCCCTTAACATTTTTTATGAATTCATAGAGGGGACTTCTGGCCTTAAAATTGCAATGTGCAAAGGCACAACAGGAACTGATTTTATATTTTGTTTAAATACTGATTTAATTAAAAGCTTCTTAGACATCCGGTTTTCACTGATATACAGCTGCAAATTTGTGAACTCCATTATAAAGATATACAGCTGCAAAGTTGTGAACTGCATCATGAAGACTAGAATAGTCAGTATCTGTGCTTTATTTTTAAAGAAAACAGAGAATTCCTGAATGGCCATAACTTAATACTGTCTCCCAGTAATTATCCCAGTTAATAAAATATAAATTACTTGTCTCTTTATTGTGTTGTTCAAGAAAAACTGTTTTGTTGTTTTTGATCACTAGTGTTCAGAGAGTGTTCAGATTTATCTCCTTGAAATTCATCAATTTAAAGGAACACAGAATGTGGTTAAAAGGCCAAATATATATCTGTTGTTCATTATTTGTATCAATAAATGACTTACAGGAAAGTAAAACTCTGTAACCTCTTAACTCCTTGTAATAATAGTTTTCAGAACAGTTTCATTATCCA
Source organism: Taeniopygia guttata (assembly GCF_048771995.1). Lineage (NCBI taxonomy): Eukaryota > Metazoa > Chordata > Aves > Passeriformes > Estrildidae > Taeniopygia > Taeniopygia guttata. The sequence goes on along the minus strand of NC_133032.1, from coordinate 12,976,666 downwards.
CCCACCTCTAGAAAGCAGATATATATACCCAAACTGGTCATATGGCTGATGAAATGATAAATATATACCTTGACAGGCTACACAGAATATTGTGATCTGATTTGCAGACATGCTGAACACCCACAAATCTTCTGAAAATAGAGGGGTGGGGGGGGGAGGCTGGAGACCGTGTATGAAGTGATAGACCCTGTAATTTCACTGTATGTTTTTGTAATCTGTCCAGACTATAGTTCGTTCCCCAAAAGATTAAGAAATAAGTAACAATATCCTCCCAAGACCAATAAAGCTGTTGATATAAAAATAACTATTACATGATCATGACTTCAAACTGACCTTCAGGTTTTCAGGCTAAAAGAAGACTACAAGGATCTAGGACAGAGAGGGGCAATATAAGATCTAAAAATAAACCAAATTATTGATCTATATGTTTTCAGCAGTCTGATTCAGCTGACACACTGTGCTGTTTACATCCTGCAATAATTCACATACACACAACATTTCAAGGCTGTTCATTTTGTATTCTGCGTAACACAGAAAATTCTGAATAAACCGGAAACAATTTTGACACCATCCAATTGCATAGCAAGAGATAAATATAATAGTGAAATTAGGGGGTAAGCAGGGCCAATATTTCCTAGTTAATGTAAGGAAAGTTTAAATTTACTCTGAAATGAGAAGCTTCTTTTTCCTGTTTGTGAATTGACACATCTTATACAGATGTCATTCCCTTTCTTTACAATAATAGCACCTTCATGCAATAAAATTTATCTTTTATTGTCATTACATAATTAGGCTTTGTAATTGCTATAGATGTAATTATAGAAATAGTATAAATGTGTGCAATTTCATTGTAATTTGGAACATCTGACACACTCTATGAAACCAAGAAAAGCAAAGAAACCATGGTTAAAACCAGTAAAAATACCTCATATTGTAAATGCAATGTCCCTGTAACAACCTCAGTCTCACTGTGGCCATTTAAACCTGTGCCAAGGTGTCACCAGACCTGGAAGGTTGTATCTTTTTCACCAGAGCAAACAGCCATTCCAAGTGTGTAGAAGCAGAAAATAAAGCCCACTTTTTTGATCCATTTCAGAAGAGAACATAATATCTTCATTATATTATTTGCTGCTGCACCAAGTAATAAAAATAAGATTCACAAAAATTGTGAAAGATAAAATATTCCTTCCTTACAGTAGAGCCTCTTCTTTTTGTGACAGCTGAATAGGTTCAAGCATCTGAAATACTGTGGTGTTTTGAGAAGATTTCACAACATATGGTAGAAATGGAGCAGTCAGAAAGCCCAGCTGCTTTGCAGCATGTAACCTGGATGCATCCCTAATTAGTCCATGTCCTTCCCCCAAGATCTGCTCTTCTGAAAAGGGGATTAGCTGATTTTGCTGAGATGGGAAAAAGTATCCACTATCTTCTATGAATTACAGTTTTGAGTAATCAATGCTTTGTGTGATTTTTTTTTTTTTTTTACTGCCTTGATACTTACATGGAACAAAGCATGTGACCTTTGTTAATATTAGCTCATTTGCCAAAGCAACATTCCTTTTCTAATGCTAGGAAGTGGGAGAAAATAGACTTTCAGATGGCATTGTAATTTGTTCTGACAATAAGAAGTTGGGTGTAAGAACTAATATTCTACAAAGCAAGAAAAACTTATTGAAACCAAAGTGCCAGCAGCATTTAGGCAAGCCTCATTTCTCTGGTCTAGAGCTATAAACACCCAAACTCCCACTTCATGGTGGATTGACCTTGGAAGTTTCTAAACTTGGTAGGTTACTCTGCTGAAACCAACAGTTTTGACACTCACCAGAACAGTCTCATCATGAACTGCAAGTCAAGCCCCACTAAGATCCAAAGAGCTGTGAGATCCTCTGATGCATTTGGCATGCACAGTCTGGAATAATAGCTTTCACACATGCAGTTAGAGTTGCCTTAAAACAACTGTGAAAGAAGTCACAGTCCCTCTTTCACGTAGCCATAGAACTGTACAAAAATGTAGTGTGGAAGAGACCTCTAGAGGCCATCTAACCCAACCTACTATGCAAAACAGCACAACTGCAAAGTTAGATCAGTGTCCAGTGGTTACCATGTTAAATCAGGACAGTTTCTATCTTTAGGAGAGCATAAGTGTATATAATTTCCCAGAGATAGACTGCAATAGCAGCTCACATGGGGAAAGAGGAAGAGAAGAGGGCAGAATGCCGTGGATCTCATGGATCACAAAAAGCTGCTAGTTTTTAAGAGCACCGCTGGTGTAGCTAACATTCAGGACAACCTCTTGGAAAGAGGCAGTCCTGGATTGTATTTCCAGAGTAATTTCACTGTTACTCATCTTACATAAATGACCATCTGTTTAAAAAGCCACAAAAATAACCCTGGGCACGACAGACTTAGACTCAGGACTCTCTCCCTCTCTAAGTGCCCTTACCCTCAAATTGTCTGGATTCTGAATTCTGCTCTAGTGCCATGCACCTCACATGTACATACTGTAGGACCAATGTGGATCTAGTTGCAAAATGTCATAACCTGGAAAGGCAATGCTTAGCATTTACCTGAAATTATATAGTCATTCCTCTTAAGAGTAATTTTCCTCAGGCAAAAAAAAAGGCAAGTGTGGTCAGCTAAAAATATAAATTCTTTTCTCTTTTAATGTAATACTAGTTAATATACAAACTGAAAATTTTGTGCATAATCTAATGATTAGTTTTTTCCAGGAAATTTGTACTCTCCCACACATCACTAATGAAAAAAATTGATGAATATACTAAATTTTAAAGAGCAGAAAATTCCTTCAACTTGCAGGTAGTATGATGATGATTATAAAGCAGTTTTGTTTTAACACTAATTATAAATGAGGTCCTTAAGCATGTTAATGAGAAATAGCAATGAGGTTATTATTCTTTTGTCTTGGGCTGGGGAGAGGAAAAAAGCTTGTGGATTAGTTGTTTTTGATGTAGCGGCAGCTGAGGAAAATATTTTCTAGTTAGGGTCTGATGAGGTTTAGCATTTTCTTCAAAGTAGTAGAAATAGTAAGAAAAAGCAAAGACCATTAACCCCAGTCAGCATAGTGTGTTGTTTGATGAATTCTGAATGACCTCAAAATTAATAAGCCTAATGAGAAGGTCATTTTTCTCATCTATTACTTGTTATGTGTCAGAACTTGGATAATGCTTTCAGCTTGTAACTGGTAACAGGATCAATAGAGAAGGACAAACCCAGAAAAACAAAACAAAAAAAAAAAGAAACAAAGAAAAGAAAATAAAGGGGGGTGGGGGGTGGGAAGGAGTAACACTCCTTAAATTATATTGAAGTATCATTAAAATCACAGTACAGGGAAAATCGGGAATTAGATGTATGAATCCAAAATAAAAGGTTCACTGAATTCCAAATATTGTGTTTATGAAAGAGATATACTTGATAGAGAATTATAGTTAATAAATGTGGGAAAATGTATTTTCAAAGCATGTATTGAGCTTTAGGGGTGGTATTGGTGTTACTGAACATAAAATTAACAAGAGTATCACAATAAAAATGTCTAGGAAATATTTATTAAAAGTGCCTAGTTCAGGCCATCTGTTACAAACCAGCTGAAACATAGAAGAGTGAGGGAAACTAAGTGTCTGTGAATAACATGGATCAGATCCAGAGAGGTTTGAAATATACCCAAAAAGCGTTATTAAAGCCAGACAAGGTTAGATGTTGGCACAAAAAAAAAATTGGCATATTTTATTTAATAGTTAAAGAAGCAAAGGGAGAGAGAGAGACAGAGACAGAGAGAAAGAAAGACAGAAAACCAGAAAGACAGAAAGAGTTGTGCGTAGGGGGTGGGGGCATGGGGAGAGAGTGACAAAGGTTAGGTGGAAAGATATCGGCCTTCCCGAGGTCCCAACCATGTCTCGTCGTCCCCAACCATCTGGTCTTCTTGGTGGTGAGAGTCCCCCTCCCCGTGCCCCCGCCACTGCCGCTGCACCAAAAAGTACAGAATACATAGATTGATGGATGTTTGGGCCAGGTGGGAATGCCCAGGTGCCTCCCCTAAGGGGGCCAGTTTGACACTGTCCCTTGCAACATTGTAGATTTGCTGCATGATGTTGCAGTGCTCTGGTGCAGGGTTGGGGACTCCTTTGGGGAAGGTCTTTGATGGGTCATGACACCCTTCTGGTGTCCTTCATGAGGATGCATCTTTTCCCGGGGTGAAGCGGCCCCACAGCTGAGCTCTGCACAGCGGAGGATGGGCGTTCACTGCCTCTGACCAGAGGCTTTTTCAGCACACACCCGAAACCTCTACCCCTCATCCTTTGGCTTGAGGGTCTATTTGAGCCTGGCAGCTGATAGCCCTGAGGCTTTGGTCTCCACCCTGAAGGTGCTAAGCTAGATCCAGCCATGAATGTATTCTTCCAGTCCAGGCCTGAGTTACTGTCTTCATCAAGGAGTAGTTCCTGGCCTCAGTCAGAAGGCCTATTCATGGCATGGTGGTCTTTGCAGCTTTTCTAGTACAGTTTTGCTATAATAGGCAAAAGTCCTTCATAAAGATATTTAAGCCATAAATTATAGCATTAAATCTCCAACACCATCTAAAGTATAAAAATATACTATAAAACAAAAATTTATCTGAAATAAAGTACCGAAATTGTATGAATATTTGCCTGACATTTGTAGTATGTAGAAAACTGAGTATTTCTTCTTCTTGATATTTGATTTACCTTGGGTAAGTCTGTTTTTCTTTGACAATTGAATATATCTTGCATTGTAGCACATGGTGAAATTGTCCTTAAGATACTTTAGGTTTATTTACAAGCATTAAAATTTCTTTTTTTATTCAAAGAATTGACAGTTTTACATTAAGGCAGCATCTTTTTAAATATGGAAATTCCAGTAACTACTCAATATCTTGCAAGTTGGCATTAAATGGTATGTTCAGCTTCAGACAGACAATTGAGTGTACTGCTACTAATAAATTAGAAACATTTATTAAATGGGAAGAAAAGTTCTTCATTTCACAACTTCATAATTTTTTTGTACTCTAAGTATCCATCTTTGAAAGTGTTCTACTTTCTAAATGAATCCTATTAATTGTGAAGAAACCTTGCTTATGAAGCAAAAGAACTTCTGAATTATATGGACTCACATTTTTACCAATTCATTCTGTTTAAGGAAGTTTAATTTCACTGCGTTTGTAGGTGAGTTACAAATTGAAAACTATAACCAAAGGAGAATAACACCTTTCGCTGCATCTGAGTCTCTGATGCTGTTAGTTGCTGGGTTTGGAATTGAGCAAAAAATCAGAGCCTATGGCTCAAGGCCATTCTTCAGAACTTGTTAGAGGCCAGCTAATTTATTTTGATAAATTTTGTTAGACTGTAGCCTCCTTACAGGTTTTCAAAAAAAAGCTTGAAAAATATGTTTTGTCCAGGATAATTATTTGCAGATGTATTGTGCTGTCTGTTTTCTCACTTCTTTACACCCACAATATCCACTAAGGAAAGGAAACTGCAGTTTGCACAATGTGATAAATTAGTCAATATATCTAGAAAACAATGAACATTAAGGCTTACAGGCTTCTATTCTAGGCATTTTTTTCACTGGATTGAGCTTTCAGTGCCTGCAGTAGCACCAAAAAGATTCACATATCTCCATGGTTGTCACAGTTTATCCCCAACTGGCAGCAAAGTATCAACCAGCAGCTGCTCAGGTCCTTCCTGCACCCTCCGTGGGATGGAGGGGAAAGTCAGGAGTGATACTACTACTAATAGCAATTGTAAACAAAAGGAGGGAGGAAGAGAAAAAGGGTGAGACAGAGACTTAGGGAAAGAAGACCCAAGAAAAACAAGTGGTACCGTACAATTGCTGATTGCCTGCTGGTTGATGGCAAGCCCGTTCCCAAGCCCTGACAAATCCATCTTCCTGCTAAACCCCCTCAGTTTGTAGTCTGGCCGTGATGTTCTATGCTATGGACTATGCATTTGGCCCAATCAGGTCAGCTGTCCTGCCCATGCTTCCTCCCAGCTTTTTGTGCACCTCCTCACTGTGAGAGCCTGGGAAACTGAAAAATCAATGACTTAGGGTAAATATCATTTAGCAGCCAAGGCATCAGTGTGTTGTCAACATTATTCCCATACTAAATCCAAAACAGAGCAGTGTGTCAGACACTAAGAACAAAAATTAACTCTCTCGTAGCCAGAATCAGGACACTGGTTAAATCCATAAATAAAACATTTTGTTCTCTCCAAAATACGAGCTTCATTCAGCATAACACAGGCAAAGTAGGGCTTCTCAAGGACTTACTTTAGTCTCACTGATTCTGTGCTATTTTTGTTTTGTTATTGTTTCTGTTGGAATACCAGAGTATTTAGTGACGAATCGTCATGAAGATCATATCATGTCTTGCCACAATTCCCCAAAACTAAAATAAGTTTTGCATTGTAAAACAATAAAAGTGTCTAATGTAAGATCTAGCTACTGGCTGAGCATAGGCAAGTTTGTCTGCCCACTTCTCCATGGTCACAAATCCACCCTTTTTCCACACCTAACCAGCATTAATTGAATGGGTGGCCCTAGAAATCTGCTTTTATGGGTTGGTTTTGCTAATGAAATGTAATTTGTCTCATCAGATTATCTGTATCTATATTTGCAATCTGTTCCATCTACCCTTGCCAAATGGCTTCTTGGTTAAAATATTGATGGCAAAATTTTATAGAAGTTTGGGTAATGCACGTAACTTTCCTAAAAGTGGTGCTGAGAGCAGTACTTGGGCAACCTGGGCAGAATGCTAAGCCTAAATATCTCCTGTAAGTGAACAAAAGTGGGATGTGCTCATTAGACACAAACAAGGAGAGCCACAGGGAAGATGGTAATTTTTAAATAAGCTTTTCTCTCTACCAGAGCAGTTTCAGTTGCAGTTCATACATTTTTAAACACTATGGGGTCCAATTACAAGATGCAGATTTTCTAGAAATGAAAGTTTGCTTTTTTTGCATATTATGGAAAAAAAAATTGACCATGAAAGTTAAATACGAAGATATGTATAATGATCTTTTCTTCCTTTCTCCTGTACTCCTGACACTTACGTCAGTAAGTATTGTAATCATTGAACCAAACTGTAAAAGTAGTTACTTCATTATCACTCCATGCACTTCAGAGATTCTTATAGCTTTTATGCTTTTCTTTATCCAAGTAAAGTATTTGACAACCAGCAACCCAGTCAAAATGTATAATAATAACAAATACTTTTTTCATAAATATTGTAAGAAGGATAACATCAACAAGCACAAAATCTGCTTCTTTTATTGTCACACTATGAACAGATGATAAAAAATACATTTTTGATTACTAAAAACCACACAATAATTGAAGCCCATATAAGAAATTTGACCTTTCATATTTTTTTTTCAGATATATAAATGCTTGTTAGCAGCTTAGTGTTGCCAGAAGAGCAATAAATAACTCAGAAACTCACTAGAATGTTGAAGTATAGCATTTGCTGTCTTCTGAAATAATATCTCATAATGAATTTTAAATAAGAGGGTTACACACCTTTTAATACATATTCTGTCATTAGCTTTTGCTAAAAAAAATCAATATCTTCTTTGTAAATATCATCTTTAAAAATCTGTATATCCCTAATTTAAGTTTTAAAGATCAGGAAAGTGCTCTTAGTAAATCTATGTGCTTCTAAGTGCTGCTCTGACAATGCATTTTCCACCAATGTCAAAGTAATTATATACTGACTGGCAGGAAGTGGCTCCTGAGGTTTAAGATTATATACCATTTCTTTAATATTTTCATGGAAAATGAACTATAAAAATACCTCCTCTCTTTTAATATCTAGTGTAATAAAATAAGTTATAGGTTAGAGATATTAAATGCATTCAATTTTGGTGAAAGAGTCTTCTTTGATGGTAATATATGATAAATATTATTTTCCTAAAACCTAAAAAATTTTACTTAATAAACAGAAGAAAAACAGTTCTAGTGTTTTGATCATGGGACATGCATAACTTTCTTCAACCATTTGAAGATTTTGGGTTGCTGTGTATGTAAATATGTTTAGCTGAATAAGATATATAATTATTTGATAACTTCATGAAAGTTTAGAACTTCATGGCCTCAGCAAGTCACTTAGCATTCCAAGGAAGTCCCATTACTCTCAAACAATCTTCATGTAGTGACAGATCGATATCTGGACCAAAAATAAAAAATTAAAATACATTCAGATAAGCCTTGCATTTTCAGGTTCCACCACTACTAGCAGAAGTTCTGTTTCAATATTTACCTAAAATTACACTTGGTGAATATGTAGACATATTCAAACAAACAAAAACAAAGAAACAAAAGGAAAACCTTCTGTATAAGACCTCATTTCTTTACTACAAACTGTGTAACAGACAGTGTTTTAGCATTCAGCATTATATACAAATAGTCATAGTACATAATTTTAAAGCCTTTAATAAAGACAAAGGAAGTAAGACAAGAATAATGTATTTACATTCTCCACCATTAGTATTTCAGGATATGTTCTTTGGTAGCTGTCTTTTGAAAGACATGTAAAAATATTTTTACATGTAAAAAATACCTTGTAAAGCTGATATATGAAAGACTTATGTAATGCTGTGTTTGCACCAAATCAAGAGCACTTCAGCCTTCTTTCAGAACTGGTGTAATCTTCTTAATTGTTCATGTATGCATAAGGAAGACCATCATCAAGATGACTGAAATATGAAAGTCCATTAAAATCTTTTGGGGAATTAGGTAATGCCTACTATCAGAAAGTCAGTGTTAATTTAAATTCCATTTGTTCATTAATACTCGTGTAATATTTATTTTTAGTTGGTTTTAGATTCAGAATTCTCCTTAGGAGGTCCAGTCTGTAGGTGTCTCATGGTAATGATATGAATAGAAAGGAAAAGTAAAGAGATGTACTTGCCAGTTATAGCTTGGCAGCTTCAATAGAACTAATACACAGGAGAAAAGAGAGACAGGAGACGTTACTTCAAGAGAAGAAATTTCTGTAAAATCTGTTAAAATAATTTTAAAGCTGAAGCAATACTGCCTCATTTTAAGTGCACTATCATTCAGATTTAAGGTCAGGACAAAAACAGTCAATTACAAGAATATGGCCTTTTCTTACAGGTCTGATTCATGTTTCTCATTTCTTCTCCTTTCCAAGTTTTTCCTGTTCAATACTGTTATTAGCCTGGTTGATAAAGATCTGAAAATTAGTTCTTTAAAAAGGAAGATATTGTATTGTGTATTTGGATTAGATCTAAAGAGACAGATGTTCCAAATTCTTCCCTTTTTTTCCACTAGCTACAATAATGTTTACAATACAATTACCCTGGTTCAGTTTCTTCTTTACACTTTCATGTCATTTCATATTTTGATATTGAATATGCTTTATACAATGAGTTTCTTAAATCACTATTCATAGTAGATATTCAAGTCTCTCAGCAGATGAGGAGATGATGTGTTTCTAGATTTGCTACATCCTTCCTGGCTTAAGCATGCAGGAGTGATCATTCACTCTTTTCTCAGGGCTGTGTGCCTAGCATTGAACTACTGCTGGAGTGAGTGCAGCAACTCATTGGCAAAATAATATATTTTCATGTCATATAGTATTTCCTAGAAATAAATGTTTCAACATTGTATTTGAACAGGTACCATCTTCCAGAGTTTTACACAAGATGTTTTATGGATGAGATAAATGTTTATTTTTAAGTTCCCAAAGTAATTTTGGACTATATTTATAGTTTGAACTTTATTAAATGTTTATGAAATTCTTTTAGCATGAGAGGTACTATGCAGTAGCTAACCTTGTTAGCACAAGATTTACTTTAATTCATCTGTTGCAAAAGCAGCAGTGACAAAACAGTATTTAATACTGAATATAACTGCAGCATTTAAATATACATGCACATCATATGGGGCACACTTAGGTCATGAGGCATAGCAAATTTATTAATGTTTGCAACCATCAAACTTCCACATCTACTTTTCTCACAGATATCTGTGTCCATCTACCTCAAAACTGTTCAGTTTTGCTCAAGCTCTTGTACGTCTTTTGATATTTTGTCACCTGTAAACATTGCTCTTCATTCAAATCTTCTGGATGTGCAGTACTTCTGTCTGAGAGGAAAAGTGTTACCTACATTGTGAATATGTTAAAGTGTAAATAAGTCACCTATCTGCTGTTTGTTTGGAAATATATGGCATTAAAAACAGTATGACTTCTTAGCAGAGGTGAAAAATGTCCAATATTTTCTGAATAACTTGAATTTTGCGTTTGGTCCATGCAATTGCAATATGTTCATGGGATAAGTTCAGTGTTTCTTGAAAGCATTGGGAATGGTTCCTGGTTCTTTTCCATGTTCATGTGCTTTACATAGCTCTATGGTCACTTAAAGAGCCTGGGTGCAGCATGTAGGAACCCTATCCTATCCTCGCTTTTATCAAGTTGTAGAATAACCAGGAAACCATACTGTTAATCCATGCAATGGTTCAACAGAAATATTTATTTAACAATTCATGGTGGCATTAATAATTTATTATTTCTGCTATGATTTATTCATATGCTATTATGCGTCTTTGTTTCTAGGTCTTTGGTTTTTACTGCATGTGCATTTTCATTCTTTAACAAATTTAGAATGAAAATGCCTCAGAACAAAATTTATGGATCTACATGTGATAGCGGTATCAGTCTCTCAGAGTGTCTTGAAACTGCAGTTTGAATAGTAGAATCATAGAGTGATAGAATGGTGTAGGTTGGAAGAGACCTTAAAGATTATCTCAATCTCCCTGCCATGGGCAGGGCTACCTTCAACTACTCCAGGTTGCTCAGGCCCCATCCAGCCTGGCCTTGAATACACACAGGGATGAGACAACCACAACTTCTCTGAGCAGCCTGTTCCAGTGACTCACCACCCTCACAGTAAAGAATACTTCCTAACATCTAATCTAAACCTGTTTTCTGTCACTTTAAAACTATTGTCTCCCTCGTCGTCTTGTAAAAAGATTCACTCTGACTTCCTTGTAGGCCCTCTGTAGATATAGGAAGGTGTTACAAGTTCTCTTACAACCTTTTCTTCTCCAGGCTGAGCTGTCTTCATAAGAGAGGTTCTCCTCCAGCCCACCCCTCATCTTTGGCATCCTCTGGACTTGGTCCAACAGGACCTTGCCCATCTCATGCAGGATGCAACACTCCAGGTGGGGTCTCATGAGAGTGGAGTAGAGGGGGGAAAATCACCTCTCTTGGCCTTCTAGTCACATTTCTTTTGGTGCAGGAGAAGAGGATAAATATTTGTGTGAATTTTAAAAACTAAAAAGAAACAACTAAATTTAGAGAAGAATTATGGGAGCTCGTTGCTGGAGCAAAGGAACTTTTATGAAAGTTTTCTGCTCGTCATCGTTTAGGATACTTCCAGTTGTAAATATTCTCTTTACTTGACTGAAATTAGGGAGATTAAACAACAGCTTGCCTAAGATCACTGAGAAACTCAGTAACAGACACCAGAGTAAAATTCCCAGGTCATCCAACACCTTGTATAACATTTTGCCTAAATATTCTATTTTATAAATTAATCTGTACAGGGAAGAAGGGTCAAATACTGTTTCTGCATGTGATGCTCCAGAGCTTACAGCAAGAAACCCCTACACAATCCAGTTACCCAGTGAAGCATATGGCCAATGTACTGCAAAGCATATCAACCTAGTTTGGCTCTTTGAAAGTTCATAAAAAAACACTATCCAAAACAAGATCTTTAAAACACAACACAGGGCAGAAATCATACCTGGTACAAGGCAGGTTTTCTGGAGGGAAAAGATGATAGAACTGCCCCAAAAAAGATTACACCATGAGCAGTGTAACCCACTGTAAAGTGATAAGGCTTACTGAATCTTTTTTTAAATTAACTGTCACCTGAAAGTCCCCTTGGTACACCTCTGGTACCTACACTTCCTTTCTCCTCTTGCTTAACAGAAAAGCAGCCAATTATAAATTTTCATTATCCTTAAATATATTTTCTTTCAGTTTCAGTGATCTACTGGTATCTTTGAAGAACTGAAAGCTACCAAACAGTTCAGATAGAAAAATCTAAAACTGTGGTAATTTATGACAGTTACTTCTATCTAACTCCATATTTTTCTGAGTGTCTGATTGCAGCCCTTCTATAATAAATGCCACCCCCAACTTGTGATTTTAGAAAGTGAGTGCATGAACCTAAAAAGTGTAGAAGGTGTTCACCAGCCTTGTCTTTGTGAAACACCTCAAACAAGATTCACAGAATCAAAAATTAATTTGAATGAAGTCTTCTAACTTTCAGCAGTGCTGCTTCAACAGTGAATGAGATACACATAAGCACAGAAAAGTTTAATTTTATATCAGATTTCTTTACTCAAAGGCAAAATACAGTAAAGTTTCTTTAACTTTGAAATGTTTTCATTTTAACTATCACCTAATATTGCTTGTAAAGCACCCCAGTTATAAATGCATTCCTGCTTTCCCCAGGAAAGCCAGAGGAGGTGGTATTTAATCAAGTTTGAATGCTGCTAATTTTTCTTAAGAGAAACCAATTGCAGCTGCTAGGACTTTTTCTGCGTACCATTATAATCTTCCTTTTAGTAAGATGCAAGGAAGCTTGGCTTTTTCATCATATCTAGTTCCAAGGTTCAAAGATGATTTAACAGTGTAATACATCAGTCTTGTCCTAATCACATATTGTACTCTTTTAAAAAATGTTTCATTACCTAAGTTACCTCTTTTACAATCCAAAGTATGAGTTTTACTATCCAGAAGAGATAATACATTTTCTTTTTACTAACAGAGGATTTGATGACATCTATTTTAAGTAAGTGGAAATAATTAAGGTCTTCTGAGTGAATTTCTAAGTAGACTGAAGTCTTCCATCTAGCCAAGATGGCCAAAATTGGCCATCAGTGCTGAAACTTTGCAAGCATGTTATGTTACACAATAAGAAAAAGAAGAAATCCATCTCATATTCAATGAGTTTTTATTGAAACTGCCAACATAACACTATATAATGTTTTGTCTTTTTTGTGTGTGTGCAACTGTGATTTTTTAATTTGAGAAGTGAAGTCACATTTTTCTCAAGATACAAAAGCAAAGTAATTATGTGAGTGCTTGTTTTCACTTCTCATAGCATGGGAGTATGCAATGCAGAAATGTAAAGTTCTATATAACATTATGACTATGAAACTCACAGCTATAAGTTCAGCCTCTCCTGTGTTATGTGTCTAAGAAGCTATTGCCAAAAAAAGTTGGATGCATTTCTGGTATGATCACTTTTATACTCCTATTCCCTCATTTAGTCCAATTGTTTGGATTTTTAAACTCCAGTTTTGCCTAACTCAGTTTAAACCAATTTAGGAATAAAATGTAACTAAAATTAGATTTGGAGTCAGATTTCAGGGGAATTAGTCCAATTTACATTATGCGTTGCTCTGAAATGAAGCAGTGTGTCTGGAATTTTCAAGCAACAGAAAGAAATATGTGAAGTAAGCTTTATTGTCTTTGTTGCCTAATCCATTTTCTTCATTGTCTGAAAATCCATCAGAACAGTGATATAAATTTTATAAATAGCAGTTCACTTGGCACATATACTCACTGTTCTTAAATATTAAGAAAACCTTCTTGTCAACTCATCAGGTGCGAGACTAAAAATATTAAGACTGCTTAAAAGACTGCAATGCTTCAACTTGCTGTCAGCTAATGTGCTTAATGCATAAAAAAATAGCCAGCACCATTAGTTAAATGCAAGTCTTAGTTACAATACAAAAAATTTATGAACAGCTTCTACCTCAGCACAGTGCTCAGCAGAGAGCTTGGTGGCTGCTTGAAGCTAGCACATATTCTTTCAGATGACGTAATCATTTCTTTCTTCAAATTCAAAGAGTGGTCATTAACCCTCATGTTCTCACAACCTTTTCAGAGTAGAATTTGACTGAATAAGATTAGTGTAACTTATATTACTAAGGATCTAAGATTTACACAACTATTTCTGTTGGAAATTTAAACAGAAAAGAGTGTGCCGACCCTTAGAATTTTCTAAGATTATGTTTGAGGAGCATGGATTCTCTCAGTCTTGAACAAGCTGAAATCTCAACTCCCAGAATACTAACTGTAAAAAGAAAGCAAATAAAAGCAGACAATATCACTGATAAGGTATATCCCCTTCCAGTCAGAATTTCATTTAAATAGAATTATTCACTTTAATAGCTTTTGAAGTAACTTATTTTTTAAATAGAATTGTTTTTAAATAGCAGGAGACTAAGGAATAAGCAGAAGTAACTGTGGAAAAAGGGTGTAAGGTTTCATGAGCATGAATGTTGCCCAACTGATTAATAACTGAAGGTTGTCACCATCTGATGTTTGTTCACTGGTTTGTGTAAAATGAAATGGTGTTCTGAGTCCCACAGGATTTGGAGATCATTTGCAGCACAGAAGGTAATAATTAGCATCATTGCTGACAATCCCAAACACTGAATAAAGACAAAATATAATTTACCTTTTTATCCGTAAAGGTTTTGTTCCTTCATGTCAAAATTCAGTCAGACTGAAACAGCAGCCAAAGGAAATTTGTTTTATCTGATGCTCACACAATTCTTGCTCTTTGCAACAAAGCAAACATTTCAGCTTCCAGAGCCAGCAAATTAAGCAGTGCTTACAAACATAATCCTTCCAAATAAAATTGAAATCCAACTTAGAAACACCAGCAGATAGCAAATCCATACTTTTAAAGGAATAATAAGCTTTAGGCATTGACAAAAGTAGAAGTGGAGCAAAAGGCAATACTCCTGTGTCATCCTTTGTCATATCTTTGGCTGAATTAGACCTAGCCTGTGTAATTTGTTTGTGCATGAAGATTTTTAACACCACAGAACTCAAAGTGTAGATATATGTCAAGGATGATAACAGATCTTTCTCTGACATTTTTTTTTGGTTTTGGTTGCGTACAGTTTCTAATGAGAGTAAACTCTTCTGTAGGGAATGTGAGCCAATGATAATAGGTTTGCTTTCGGATAAAAACACTACATCACTGCAAGATAAGTCATTCACTGGCCCTAAGAAGGCTAGCAAGGTTATCATGTGGTGGATAAATTAATTTCATGGCATGCTTAATAATGCAGATTTTATGGATATAAGATATGCTTTTAATGTTTGCTACAGGGGACAAGAATCAACCTACTGTGCAAAACTGTCAATGAGTTTATTGGACCTGGCAGACACCACAAATTTCACAGAAATCTAGTTTATCGAAACACTAAGTAATTGAAGCTCAATCCTCAAAACTACAATGAAGTACTTTTTGTCCTGTATTTGCTATGTTTACTGGAAGTTGGAGTAGATACACTGTCTGATTATTGATGTGGTATATTTCTTATTCTAGGTTCTATCCTTAGGGGCTGATGTTCTACCAGAATATAAACTCCAGACACCTCGCATCAACAAGTTTACTATATTGCACTACAGTCCTTTCAAAGCCGTCTGGGACTGGCTCATTTTGTTGCTGGTCATATACACGGCCATATTCACCCCTTACTCTGCTGCCTTCCTTCTGAATGACAGTGAGGATCGTAAGAGAAGAGAGTGCGGATATTCCTGCAGCCCACTGAATGTTGTAGATTTAATTGTGGACATTATGTTTATCATTGACATTCTAATAAACTTCAGAACAACATATGTAAACCAGAATGAAGAAGTGGTAAGTGATCCAGCAAAAATAGCAATTCACTACTTCAAAGGCTGGTTCCTAATTGACATGGTTGCTGCAATACCTTTTGACCTGCTGATTTTTGGCTCTGGCTCCGAAGAGGTAAGCTTAAATAAATAAAAACCTTAAATCTTAATTTATTACTTCACAATGATATTCTCTGTATCCTATAGTATTTTTTGCTTGTCATTTAATAGCTACTTAGTATTTCTATCTCATCTTTGAAAGTTAAACTTAAATTAAATCTTCTTTTGTAGAATAATGCAGAGTATTAGCTTTCATCGACAAGAGAAAATATTGAATGATTCAGTTAGTATTTTTCAGTTATACTATATTTAATACTGTCTTTTGAAATAATAAATATATTGTGTATGAAGGACTTGGTAAAATGGTTTTATGTAAGAACTGCTGCTTTGATTTGTTGCTTACTTTTTAAAAACTGCCCATGATGCATGTAAGTGCTGTGTTGGTATTGCATCATTAAAATAATTTTTCTCTGTTCAAAATGTTTAGATCAGACATTTACTTAGCAGAAAAACAAATTAGTTGTAGCATAGACTATACTCGTTTATCAAAGAGATTTGGCTTTTGTCAATTTTATCAAGAATACGGACTATCAAAAGAAGAAAAAAATAGATTACCTTGACAGGCATGATCTATCTACACAGCAGAGTAAAAAAACTGTTCAATATATGCTTCCAGAACCGGCCCAAAAATATATAAAATATATTCTATATTCTGGATTCCTGACCCAGTTCTTCCAGGCAATTTTATTTAATTTAAGAAGGGATAAAATCATAATATTTTTTCTGAGAAATAGAGAATTGGGATTGACTTTCCTGTGGTGCATAGAATGCATATTTTTTTTAAAGCAGCAAACCAAGCAAAATGCAAATGAGGAGTCCAGAGAAACATGAGATAAAACAATGCACTAAAAATGAATGTTATTAAGTAAAGCAATAAGAAGAGAGAGAGTAATATATAGGATAGAGGGAACATATTAGTAGTTCTCTTACTAGAAGAGAACTTTTTTATTCAGAAGGTGACTAAAAAGCCCAGAAATTTAAGAGGAAATTTGATTACATTTTGCATTCATTATCTGTGGCAGGTGTCCATCTTTCTGCAGATAACTTTCTCTGTGGTTTTGAAAGCACAGATACATGAAAGTCCAACATTTTCATAGTGGCATTACTTCTAACTCGGACTACAATGTTCCCCTCCAGGCATGGTCTGCATCCCTTTCTGATCAGTGATCACTTGTCATTGACAAAAATTATTTTCAGTGATTAGAAATGTGGAACATAAAGGATTACAACAGGGATCCACTCCAAAGTTAATTGAAGGAGTGGCCTGAACATCATTCTTCCACACCTACCCTGTTACAAATGCTCTTAAGAGTAAAGTGCCAGGTGCTAAAGTTGTGCTAAAGGGATAACTTTAACATAAGGTAACATTACAGATTACACTTACAAACAAATGTATTCTTGCAGATGAGTAGACAAATATAAAAATGTGGAAGCTGAAACAGAAATTATTGGACCATGTAATGATTTTTTCACTATTCCAGATATAAGTAAATTGATTCTTTATTCTTTCAAAATCTAGTAATTGACCAATTTCTCTACACGGAGAAGCTGGTTTGTTTGTCTAAGCAGTAACAATAGATTATGTTCCATTCACTGTGCCATCATAGCTTCTCTCTCTCATTCATGGTATTGAATATGTCAATCACTTTTCTAAGCTGTTACTTACTGCAGTTTTCCTTCCTACATTGCTAACTCTAATATTTCACCAATGATCCCTTTTTCATTGTTTAGCAAGAAGAGGAAAATGTAAAACTGACAGAATGAAGCATTTTTCATTTAATAGAATTTTTTCAGTCATGAAAGCTATCTTTTTTGTGAAATAGCTCTTTTTTGTTATCTAGAGATTCTTCAAAGATCCCCAGTGAAAAATTGTATTGAATAGTCTTTTTATTAGACAACATAAGCTCTAAAGAGAGCACCATGTGTGCTCATGCAGCTTTAAAACACCTTGATATCAAACCGAGTCTTGAAAGGGCAGAAGAAAATAATCCAAATACCACATACAGCACTATCCAAATGCTTCTATTTGAGCCATACTTTTTTCAACCATAAGAAAGTAACAGAGTTAGACCGTTAACTTTCCAATTTCTGAAGTAGGGAAATAATGTAATTTTAATTTTTTTTTTCTGCTTAAAGAGACTCAAAATGATGATTTGTAGTAAATAATTCTCTCCTTTTTTGTGTGTGTGTTGTGAAAGTTGGGTGGCTTCCCTGATACTTGGGAAGATAAAAATAATGAGTAGATGGAGAGGAAAGAAGAGAAAAGAAAAAAATCTGATGTGATTATCCACTTACTCTTGAACTTGTAGTCCAGCAGATAGGTATGATGAAAACAGAGAAGCAATCCAGAAGAGAGCAGCATTCTATCAGATTGGTATTTGCAGATATTAATGGTTGGCACCAGATGGGGTAAGGTAACTGATAGAGTAGGACCCCTGCCTCCTTGGGTGTAGTGCTGATCAAAGTATTCCAGCATACCAACAAAATTACATTACATGAGACATAGTTCTAAACCCAAGAACTTCTGTCCCTGGCCAAGTGACACATGGGAGGTGTACTATTACTGTGTGAAGGCTACATCTATGCTGAGAAGTGGACATCACGTAAGGCACATCAAAACTTGTGGACCATGCTTTTCACCTCTACTGCCAGCTCTGCTTTAGTGTTAAAGCTCCTTCACTGTGTTAAAGAAAATTAAAACTCAGGATGAGTTTTTTGATGCCTTATCTAGTCTCATTCATGCTGATTTTACCCTTGAAGAGATAAAGTTTTCTTCTGTTATATACTTTCCACATGCTCCAGAACTCAAAGTTGTATCTAAGATGTATCTAAGTATAGGGTTGACATTGAGTATGAATAATATTAGCAAGTTTCATCTAAAGAATATGGTGGAACAGTGATGACAGACTGTAGATTAGCAATCTACCTTCTGATCTGTTTAAGGGGAACAGTTAAGAATATGTAGTCTCTTTCATGACGCAGAGATATGACTACATCTGTGATAGAACATTTCAAACATCCCACTAAAAACAAATCTTAGCTTTTCTTAAGGGATCATAAATGTATAAGCCTGATCTACCTACAAAGAAAAAGTAACCTAATCACAATACCTGCATGTTTCTCAATCTCAGCCTAGGCATAGACTAGGGTTTTGTAGGGTGTGGTCTTTCATTTTCAAGGGTGTGGTCTTTCATACTATTGAGGTCACTAACCTTCTTTATGTGGTAATGACAAATTCACCCTGAAGTTATTATTTGGGGTGTTAAACTGAACTAAGGAGTGTTACCATACACTACCCTCTTGCTCATTTACTCAGAAAATATGAACAGTTTATTGAATTGTCCATTGAGAATTGCAGCCAAGATAGACTTGTTTTGTTCCAAGAGCTTTGGAGTTTTACTCAGAAACTTGGTAAATGTGAGGATCTGATGAAACATAAAAACTAGTCTAGTACTTGTTGCAAGAAAAGCTTTAACGTGATGATACTACTGTCAGAGTCGTTCGTGGGGCTTGGAAAACTTTTCCTGTTAAGTGTCATGTAATATACATGTATGTTAAAAACAAACAAAACAAAACAAACAAACAAACAACAAAACCATTAAAAATTTATGCACTCCTGGCATTTACTGAATACTTTAATATATGTTCAAACTTAATGTAAGGAAAAAATATATCTGAGGGATTTTTTAATCCATTTGTTCCTCTTGATAATGCTGTCCATTTCTTCTACAAGGAATTCGCAAGTATGAAAATTATTTACTAACTGAAATTTGAAAACTTATATTATTCACCTCTAGATCCCTTTAAAAAGGTCAAAGCCTCAAAGAGGCTGCAATGGATAATAGCACACTAAAAATCTTGAAATACATTCCTACTTTAAACTTCTCCAATTTATTTTTCTAATGGTGTAGTACTATTATTACTGGCTCTTGGCACCACACCTACAAGGTGCAAAAAGGTTCATCTGGAGGAACTTTTCCATGATATTCTGTTCACAGCACTTTATCTTCTTTCACCTCTATGAATGCTTTTACCATTACAAACAGGAGGAATCTTGTAGATATACTCTTTGGGACACTTCTGCCCTATTACTTCTCTTTTCTAGAATATGTGTCTCAGAGCATTGCAAGCAGTTTCTAAGTCAGGATCAAATACAGTCATACAACTTTCTTCAAGAATACTTATCTGTGTGGACAGTCGTCTAATTATGAGTAGTTCAAATAATGTATACACTTTATTATGTTAAAAAATCATTAATCTATTGGATCATTAAATCCATTATGGTCAACTGAAGAGTCCAGATCAAGTAAAATATTTAATATTAAAGGGTATTTAGTACATAATGACAATTTCAATATATCTTGATTTTAAATGTAGATTTTATTTTTCTTCCCTAGTTTTATAATGAAATTGATAGCTTAAAGAAAATAAAGCTTAAAGATTAAATTTACATTGAAATGGGTTCTTCTACTTTTTTTGTTGATTCCCCAAAACAATTGAATTTGTAGTGGTTTATTCATACTTACTATTCATGAGAGTACATTTTCCTACAGACAAAATTAATTTCTATCTTATTTTTGCAGACAACTACATTAATAGGCCTTCTGAAGACAGCTAGACTGCTGCGTTTGGTGAGGGTAGCACGGAAACTGGACAGATACTCCGAATACGGTGCTGCAGTTCTGATGCTCCTCATGTGCATATTTGCACTAATTGCACACTGGCTTGCTTGCATTTGGTATGCCATTGGAAATGTAGAAAGACCTTACTTGGCTCACAAGATTGGTTGGTTGGATTCTTTAGGAGAACAACTAGGAAAGCATTACAATAAGAGCGATGCAAGCTCTGGACCATCTATCAAGGACAAATATGTTACAGCACTTTATTTTACCTTCAGCAGTCTGACAAGTGTAGGATTTGGAAATGTGTCTCCAAACACCAACTCAGAGAAAATCTTTTCCATCTGTGTCATGTTGATTGGGTGTAAGTAATTTTATCGTGGATTTTGATCTTTTTTTTCCTCTCTGTGTTTGAGCAAACAGTTTAACATTCTAAACTCATAAGATTATAAGCATGCAGCCGGAAAGGCAACTTCCTAGGGAAAGGACTGTTGTATGCAAAAATATGTTGTGACTCATTCAGTGTCAGGAAGTAATCAAGCTGCTTGACTACTCAAAATCTGTTATCCAAACTAACAGAATATCTGTGTTGTATATCAGTGTCTGTAGGCAAATCCTGTATAAGGTAAAAAGGTGAGTTTGGAGTGGATTTAGGAAATTATATCCCATCATATTTGGCTAATCATAATTATATTTTATTTTTCTATTTTAAATTGAACCTATAAATATATGCATACCTTTTTAATTCTTCCCTTTGTTCTTAACTTTTGCTTAGCCATACTCATCTGCAAAGCCCAATGACATGACTTAAGTAAATTTTGTTTGTCTTTAATCCAGCATTAATGTACGCTAGCATTTTTGGAAATGTATCTGCAATAATCCAAAGACTCTACTCGGGAACCGCACGGTACCACATGCAGATGCTGCGAGTGAAGGAGTTCATACGCTTTCATCAGATCCCGAACCCTCTGCGGCAGCGACTGGAGGAGTACTTCCAGCATGCGTGGACATACACCAATGGCATTGACATGAACATGGTATGTTCTTCTGTTTTTCAGGCAGACGTGCAGAGCAATAGATAAATGCATAAGAAATTAGAAAGAGACTTTAAGTCTTTAGCATTTATAAGCTGTAAAAGTACAAGCTTAAGAAGGTGGATATATACCTCAGTTGCTTACAATCAAGCCACTGCATGTTTGGCATACAAACATTTCACTGCCTAGGTTACTGCCAGGTATATCAGCAATCTGAATCCTCACTGTTTATAGGAAAGCTTGGGAACTGTAGGTGACTTCTGTAAGCTTAAACAGAGTAAAAAAAAGATACAGGTTTCTTATTTCAGTCATAGGTGTTCCAGATCTTTGTTTGTTTTTCGTCCTGATTGTCCACTTCCAGTATCAAACAAGAGTACCTGTATTGATATCTACAGAGCTACTGTTCTATAAAACCTATGGTGATCAATCCTTTTTCCAAATCCTTCCATGTAATCTAGAACAGATGTATTGGGAATGGGTTGAGGAGAGGAACAGACAGGTTTAGCTGCTCTTTTCAAAGGGAAATATTTGAATCACATGATAGTCTAAAGAGTAATTCACTTGCATTCACAACCATGTAATTCTGCACTGAAAATCAAGACAGTACTACTAACCATTTAGTCATCCACAGAAACTCTTTTCTGGAACTGACACGGAGTAACACTCATTTTTTCTGGTTTTGATAAAAAAGCCCCTGTAATCTCTCCTTCTATAAATACATGGCTAGCTAAAAAATAATAACAAACTGCTAGTGAGCAAAAGTAGGCATCTATACCTCTGTCTTATTTTCTGGAGATAGAAATATTTTTTCAGAAAAGTCAACATCAGTTTGAAGACCCTGAGGGCATTGTACATCTTAAGGACCTGTGAATCTGTGTCTCTGTAGGGATGCTTTCCAGAGGTATTCAGAGCTGCAGATTGGAAACTGCAGAACTCTCCAGAAAGCTGTCAAGAACAAGAAAATCACTGTTCACTTTTGTAACAATTTAGCTAGAAATCAATTTGCAAAATTTTGACATACATTCAAACAGCTTTCATGTGATATCTATACATACATTTCTGAATGACTGTCAGAGTACAACATTTTTATGCAGCAAACATAAAAATGGTCTCGATTAAAATCTTTTATAAAGGTGAATAGCTGACAGTTTGACTTTATGATTACCATTAAGTAAAGCAGATCTTAAAAATACAATAGAAAACTAATATATTTGGCTTCACCTGCTACTTCCATGTGTTCCCTCCAGAGGGATAATATGTCCAGAGCAGGACAAGGACAATTGTATAAACCTCTGCTGGGGATTACTGCAGTGGAAGGCAGCATCAGTAGCTTCATCCTGTGTGGCACTGAATAGCCCTAATTCCTTCTGATGGCAATGGAATGGTGGGGCGCTCAGCACTTTGCAGGATCAGGCCCTTAAGCTGCAGGTGTGTACAACCTAAGCCTAAAGCAGCTCACTGAATTATTTCTGAAGATATTACCAAGTCATATATGCCTTAACTAATTCATTACCACTAATGGATGTACTAAAACCCCTGGTTCACATGAAATAGTAACTATAACTGGATGTTGTCACGTGAAAAGTTGCATAATTTGGAAACTGGTGTATGGAAATTAGTCTTGGATTTGTCATGAATGTGAAATAACAATAACATGGATTAAATAGCCCATATCCTGCAATATGATTGTGAGGCAGTATGGAGGATTTGTTTTTAATAAAGTGTGGAAAAACCCTCAAGTTTAGTATCTTGTTTCATTGTATTTTATTCCTTATTCTGTTCACAGTTCTGTCCCTCAAGTTTTATGTCAATCACCTTATTTCCTTTAAGAGTTTGAATGTATTACATTTAGTACGAGGATAATATAAGAATTGTGTGATTTACATTGTACTTATGAAAGATTTATCTCTTTCCTGTCTGCTTCACACCTAAATACATGGAATAACACCACCCACTGGTAAGAGCAGGAGGTATTTATATCAAATTTAATTCCAGTATAAAGTGTGAAGAATATCCATGTTATCTGTTGGGTTTAGAGCTTGTTCAATGCTTTCTAATTTTAATTGTAAATTTTTGCATGACGAAGGGGTAGGTAGCAAAGGGAAATAATCCAAGCAGAATCAGATGTGGGGCAAAACGGTTACTAAAAATTTGACACTAAAAAATGTTAATCTAACCATGTTTATTAATCACTGTTTTACCCCACAACTCAAGTCATGCTTCTCTACCCAAAAAAGGTCATGTGCATAATGGTTTGCATTAGATAGTTGCTCTGTAGGAATGTCACTGACAAAGTTGTCATGCTGCTGATCATTCTGCATTTTCCTTTGTGTGAATGCTCTTGGTTTACACCATATATGCATGTTAACACACGCACCAATGAAGTTTTCTTGGCTATTAGCCATGTGCATATGAGTTGGACTTGCATGTGTTTTTTTACTTAATTTTGCATGAAATATTTGCATTTGCAGAACAAAGGACTAATACTGTCCTCAAACAAATGTGTTTGACTCCTGCCCAAGTCTACTTGGAGTTTTTTGTGAATTCTGAAGGCAGAATTTCATCCAATATATTTTTTTTCTTCATTTCATGACTGAAAGCTGAAAAAAACCCAAAAATGTAGTTCTATTTCTCCTTTGAAATATGAAGTGCATAATAATTTACATTTTATATATATATATATGTACATGCAACATATATACACACATACTCACATATATATATATAAATAACATGGAGAATATGTTTCAAAAAATACTTTACATTATCTTCAGTAATATATTTAAGAATCCAGGTAAAGTTTAAAATAAAATATAAAAAAATATATAAAATAGAAACCCTCTTAATCTCAGGAGTAATTGTGTACTAAGACTAAACTTGATTTTCTAAACAAAATTCTACACCTTAGATTGCAAACCAGAAGATAATATTGTATGCTTACTTGAAATGGTTAAACTTAAAATTAGCTTTAAAGACCCACAAGTGAAATATGCTGAGACCTTGTTTATTTGTTCATTTGCTCCCTTCTGCTCAATTTCTACATATTTTTGATTATATTTCATTACATAATGTATTTTGGTTAAAAACTGTTCCACATAATTATGCATGGACTGGATAAACAGGATTTGGGATTTATTTTAATCTGGATAAAAAAATCTTGAGTCTATAGAATAAGCATAATTTAAATCATGTCCCTGTGATATACACTGGCAAAGTCAAATTACAAAAGAAAAGTTTACATTGCATATTGTTTCATTAAAGATGTCACCAGTCCCAAAGATTCCAATTCTTGTAATATTTTTAATTATCCTGTTCTAGTTTCCCTAAATTCTTTTTGCCTTCTTTTTCCTCTTTCATTCCTATATTATCAGTCCAGCACTGATAATAGCATGCCTATGATGCTTAGCCAAAACGATCAGTTATTTAGTGTTTGAGATTTTTTTTTTAAGTTATGCATGTATTTTTTACAATCCTGTCCCACCCTTTCTTTCCATGGATCTTCTGTGCATCTGAATAGCTTTATTGGTTTATTTTACATTTGAAAAGAGTTCATAGAAGTAACTAAGTGGGACAAGCTGAAAAGTATTTAGCCCAGTGCAAACATTAATTAATATTTTGGGTGTGGGACAGATGTTTTTTTGGTTTGAGTTTTGTCCAATAGCATGAAAGGGGAGAGCAAGTCAGAATTATTATAAATAAATGTATGATTTGTCCTGCAAGCATCCAAGCAAATGGTTAATTTTACTGTTGTGATAACTGTCTTGGCCACTGTGATCATACAAGTACAGTAGAACACACACCTATCTTGAACCAGCAATTCTATAGTAGCAAATAAATACCAGGTTCACCATTGCCTTGAACAGGCTTCTTTTGTAAGAAATTGGCCACTGACACCTGGTTGATATCACTACATTTTTTCATTCTTGCTTTTTCTCCCACTGTGATCACTTCTTACAACAAAAGCAGCTTTAGCAATAGAACCAGTGTCACCAATACATTTGAAGCAGAGGATTAGAGAAATAAATTAGAATTTCAAAAACAGCAAGGAGAAATTCTTTGTACCATCAAAAGACTAATGCAAATTAGATGTGTTTGGAACAAAACCTAGCAGTTAATTCTTAAACTAAGGGAATATGTAATCATATAGGGACTTGGTACTGCTATTTGCCCATATGTCAGAACAGAAATCATGACATATAAACCAGCCACAAAGTACCTTATGATTAGCCATAATAGTTTCATTTTTTTTTAAAAGGCAACTTTAAAACTGTGATAGCCTCATTTGAATTGAGTTATAGAAAATAAGACCTCATTAAAAAAATATTCTCAAGGATGTCCATCTATTTCTAAATGATCCTTTATCAATTTCTCAGTGTATTTTGTGGTCTAAAATCTCAACAAAAGTATTTAATTTTTCAACTATCATATTTTTTGAAATATACAGGTCTGGTCAATCTTCAACTTCTACAGACTTAAACCTTTTCTCTCAGTAAGGGAGTCAACAGTTGAAGAAACTGAAATAATTTTCCATCTGCCCTTTTCAGCAATGTATTGTATCACAGAGATCACTTTTCAGATGTACTCAGAAACTGTAATAGGACTGTAGAAGAATGGTCTACTGAAGCTTCACTAATTCCAGCATAAAGATGTCACACATCTGTGTTGTGGCAATGACTGAAAACAAAAGATCCTAATCTTGATAAGGTTGTCAGACTTCAATATCATTGAAAGGTGAATTAGTTCATTATGACATACTGATTCTCTTCTCTCTGTTGTTGAAAGGAAGCATACTGAACATTAAAAAAATCATTCTGTACAAAAAAGAGGATTTTTCAGAAATATTTTTTTCTATGTGGAACCCAAGAGCTTCTGGAGCAGTATTATTGCCAGCTGTGACCCTGTTCTTTCTTTTCTAAATGCTGAAAATGCTTGGAAATATTTCAACCTTCTACTTACAGAAATAATTAATTTATGTAATTAATTATCACAGTAATATTGAATAGTAAATTCAAAATTCTTTCTAGAAGTAAAATTGCTGAATTACAAAAATTTTTTGCCTAGATGATGTTCTTCAATTACAAGAGTCAAATGTTTGTGATGGAACTATATCCCACACTATTCTCCACCAGAGGAAATAGCTATTGGGGGACAGAGATCCTAATCCAAAATCTAAGCAGTGCAATTTGTGCAGCTAAAGAGTACCAAGTCAGCCTTATCGCTTAGGCTGTCAAAAAGATGAAAATTAAATAGATAGGTTATTTCACAAAATATATGAATTAATTAATTTCACTAATTCTTTCTGAACAAACTAAGATGAAAAGTTAATAAAAATAAATGGTTTTAATATAAAGTCCAAATTTTATTATTCAAATATTTTGAGAACTTTATTCAGCATTTAGTGATGCCAATGTCAACATAGCCTGAGATCTCTCTTATGAAAGTGAGAACCAAATAGATATCAAGTATGTGTGGTCAGACACAAAGTGTATTTACTCCTGCCTCTTTATATCCTCGGCTGCTCAAATTTTTTGCTGTGTTAATTTTTTGTATGGATCAGTTTCTCAGACCATTTTGCAAGGAGAAATCATGACAAGGCTGGCATAATCAAACAAAGTGGAGAAGGACAAGAATCCTCTTTCAGTTTATGCCATCTTAAATTCCCAGATGAAATTGAGAGTCTCCCTTTATCTTTCCCTCTATATGCTGGGCACCTGCCACTCATAAACAAGTCTGACTGGTTCTAGGACAAGAAAGCATCCGTCACTAGTTTCAACACACCCCAAACACAGCGCAACACAAGAGCCTTCTCGTGCTCTCTTCAACATCTGCTTGGTATTTAATGATCCTACCTATATTTCAGCAGAGAAAATGTGTGACAGAAGATTATATGCAGAATTAAAGCAGTATCTGTGATTGTAAGGCTACAAGCACTGGAGAATCTCTCATAGTAGGAAATGCTGAGAGAACTGGAATTGCTCAGTCAGATGGGAGAAATTAAGGCTCACAGAGGATCATATCAATGTGAACAAATACCTGAAGGGAGGGTGTAAAAAATGTGGAACAAGTTTAATTTCAGTGGTGCCCAGTGACAGGACCAGAGGTAATGGTCACACATGGAAACTGAAGGCTTTAACCAAACACCAGGAAACACATTTTTACTGTGAGGATAACTGAGCACTGGTAGAAGTTGCCCAGAGAGGTTGGGACATCTCTGTTCTTGGAGCTATTTGAAAGCCATGTTGGCATCAGCTTGGCTACCAGCTCTAGGTACACCTCCTTTAGCAGGGAGGATGGACCACATGATCTTTCCAACAAGATCATTTCCAACCTCAATCATTCTGTGGTTTTGTTGGTATGGAATGTGTTATTTCCATGTTTAATGAAAATTATTGTAGCTAATATCCTGGTTTGCTTCAGGTTAAATACTTTCTAAATATTTTCTGTGAGACATATGTCAATACCTGTTCCAGAACTGCGGATCAAAAAACTAAAAATTGTAATGAATTTTATAATTTATCAAAAAAAACCAAAAACAAGGTTATCTTTGCTCCAAACAGTTGCTTATTGCCTGAGATTAAGGCACGAAGATGTGTCCAAATCTGTTGTCACTAATGTACCTGATAAATGTGTGATACCTTGCTGACATCCTGAGAAAAGAAACTAATGAAGCTGGACTCCCTCTCCTCATAAAAAGACCATATTCTTCAAGGCAGTATGAATCATATCCCTACTCTACTCATAAAACAATCACTTATTCTATGTAAAATGTTTTACATCTCTCTGGATGGCATTATCCCTCTGTAAGCATGCCACCTAGATAAATCAATGTTATTTGATGTGGAGTAAGTTTTATTCCAAACAGGAAGAGATAACTGAACTTGGATTTGCTAACTCTCAATGACAGACAACTGGAGCCTGTGGTCACAGCATCTTAACTGATTTTCCTTTACTTTACTTTTTCTTTGTCAAGGGGGGAGGGCTAAAGCTGATTTTATGTCTTATTACACGTCTTTTTAAAAATATCTGTGTGTGTTTCTTGAATTATGCATGAGTTCTGATTCCAAACATGATTCTAACCATGAGAATCCAAGATTTTTCTCACCAGGGCCCTGTGAAGTCACAACTGAGAAGATGTTGTGTATAACAATAGAAATGTGTTAGGAAAGAATGGAACAATTGAAACTCAAATCTGTATTTAAATGATTTGTTTTGGGATTTTAATTAATGATAATATTATTAAACAGCAGTTCTAATTTCATAATTTTCAAATTTTTTATTTTGAAGACTGCATGGATGATTTTCCAATATTTGGTACTGGCAGAGTATGTACAAATTTGATGTTGATTGTGATTCTCATATTATAACATAATTTTTTAAAAATTCAGTAATGAAAATCAGAATATGAGATGAATGTAACAAATATTTGAGAGTTTGAGTTGGCAAAATGTATGTACTGCAGAGCATAAAACTCAGTCTGGAAACATAAAATTCTGTATTATGTCACCTACTGGACTTAGACTGAACACCTCACTACACACAATGTGTGCAATATGGTAAGCTCTTTTTGGTGATGTAGGTTTTGCCATTGTTTTAACAAATTTATCTTCCAATCAGCTTCTTTCTTGAATTTCTAAGCTTGTATTAATGGAATAATCTCAGTTGGAAACCAATGTTATTTAGTCTTCCTTTCAGGCATTTTAAAACTGTGGTATTAAAGCGTAGATGTCTTTCATCTCTGATGTATAAAACTACTTTAGAGTGTAAGCTCCATGGAGCAGGGACTTTTTAGTCACAGATGTTTGAAAAGAGGCTGGTATCTTTCAGATGTCATTGACATTTAAATAACTATCAACTGATACGCAATGATTTTAAAACAGTTTCATGACAAATATAAATTAATTATAAAAACAATTGTTTCTATAAGGGAATATCCAAAGTATCTTCAGAAATATAAACCAACGCACATTGTCTGCATGGGTTTTGCTTAATGGTAAAATACAATCCCTTGAAAATCAGATAAACAGCTGATGTGAAAAATGAAAACTATTTATTCTAAGTGTAATTTCAGTGTTCATGACTTCCTAACAATTCAAACACACTTTTTTTGTAAGTACTTCTGAATTCAAAATACATTTCCTATTTCATATCCTATAAAAAATGGAGCTCTTCTAAATTGTATTCAGATACATACATAGCAAACAAATTAATTAAAAATAGGTCTTTTATACTCACATGACTAGAGAACAATTTAAAAATGAACACAATTTTTCTTCTCCTGTTTAATTTGGTGAACATATTTGTTTCTCAGTTTTTCAGTATCCTTGAGCAAATAAGTCCCTACAACCTACAGCTTTTTATTTCAACATAATTACATTATATTAAAAAGCATAATTGGATATACTAAGCTATTTCTAGTTATGTGTTAGATACTGAAAACAGAGTGATGCCACAGAAGCTTTTCATTTATCATGTTTTCTTTTGCTTAGTGTTGTTGAATGCTGGCTTTTTCTGATGATGTATAAATTTCATGTGGTAATGCCATAAGGCTCAAAAAATTGTTCTATGTATGTGCGTCAAAACCTGTTTGTTATTTCACAGCAATGATTTCCATTAGCAATCATAGAACCATTTCAATTCTGTTAAAGCTTCTAATATCTCATTTTTAAAACATAGCTTGGCTTGTGTGGACAGAAGCCTCATATGAGAAATGTGTTCATTTTCACCAGGAAGGGATATGAGTGGTGAATATATTTCTGCAATTAGTGTGAGTGCACACTAATTTTTTGTCCTGAAGTAAAAATCAATATAGCAGCAAGTGAATGCATTTTGGATATATCTTTTCTCTGCAGAAATGTTTACAAATGTATATAAAAACAGTGCAGAGGATAAACAAAGATGAAATAATAGACTGATTTAATAACAAAGAGACACATCCTGTTCACATATTCGTAAGACTTGTAGCAAAAATATGTAGCAGTACATATTTTGCCTTTAGTAATAGGTAACAGCTGTAGCTGTCCCTATTAAAAGCACATGAGCCAATCACGTCACTGACAGCAGGTAACAGGATATAACAAAGAAAGGTGGTGTGCCATGATGTGTCAGCACACAGAGTCACTCACAGCACTCCCATGAAATCAGTAGAAGAAATGTTTATAGATTCTAAAAAAATCAAAGGTATTATCCTACAGAACTTAGGAAAGCTCACACATAATGACCACATTGTAAATAACTCCTTTCCTTCTAAACAAAATTAACATGTTGCCATGGTACCCAAGAGGAATCCCATGATTCTACTTCAGGCAAACTCCTATTGTTCTGAGTAAAAGATGAGCAAGGACCGCAGCAAGTAGCCCTGTTGTTTGCTGAACATATAATCTGGCTATGTAAATCTGCACAACATTGTTGTTTCACAAGGTCATGTTGCTTTTTTCTGATAAAAATCGAACTCCTACACTTGCATTCAGATTGTATTTAACATGAAAATCCTAATAAAATGCCGTCTCTCTGGAAAATATCTGATCTTCTTGAGATAGCTCTCATTTTACAAATACCATGGCTATTTCAGCAAAAACCTCTCCTATAATAAATGTAGTACTTTGACAATTGATGAAAAGGAACTAGATATATGAGTCCAAGTAAGTGAAATTCAGTCAAAACTTCCCCTTTCACTGTCTTATTTGTTATTTTACAGAAGTATAGTCATTCATGTACCCTGATACAATTTCTTGCAATGAAAGAAATCTTAATAGCACATTTTGTAACCACTATATAGGTAAGTATTTATAGGAGTGTTCACATTGTAGAAGCTTTTTAATATGAATTTGTTGAATTTTAATACTTTAACAACTTTAAAGCCATGTCTATTTGTAGGTCACTTCTTTCTTTTTGTCCAGGAAGAAAAAAAAATTATATAAAGAACTTCCATAGCATTTGCATGAAATCTTTATGCTTGTCTTTCCAGGTCCTGAAGGGATTTCCAGAATGCTTACAAGCTGACATCTGTCTGCACCTCAACCAAAATTTGCTTCAGAATTGCAAAGCTTTCCGGGGGGCCAGTAAAGGCTGTCTTCGAGCTTTGGCTATGAAATTTA
Organism: Taeniopygia guttata; assembly: GCF_048771995.1. Classification (NCBI taxonomy): domain Eukaryota; kingdom Metazoa; phylum Chordata; class Aves; order Passeriformes; family Estrildidae; genus Taeniopygia; species Taeniopygia guttata. The sequence continues at coordinate 12,945,096 of NC_133032.1, read as the reverse complement.
AGACAACACATGCACCTCCTGGAGACACTTTAGTGCACTGTGGAGATGTTCTCACTGCTCTTTATTTTGTGTCAAGAGGCTCCATTGAAATCCTCAAGAGTGACATTGTTGTAGCCATTCTTGGTAAGTACATTATTACAAGGTATATTAAAAGAGTCAGATCTTAAAAAAAATATATTTATTGTTGCTCCTGGGACAGGAAATTTGTAAATATTTACCACCTATTTTTTAAAATCAAGCAAAGAAATAATTTAAGAAGGAAAATCTTCATTACTGCAATAATTCATGTGCACCAAAGAGCCCACATCTTTGGATTTCTAAAGATTTATCTTTAGTCACATCAATGCCTAGGTAGAGGGATAAGCTGCAAGTTGAGGCAAGCAGATTTCCAATTATTCCAGTTCTGATTATACTGGAAGATCAAAAGTCAAGACCACTCTGTTCTTAAACAGTGATGAAAGCATTGGGACACATAGATTCCTCTATTTGCTAACTGGAGCAATCTACTCTGAGCATTCAAAATGTCTTCTAGAGATTTTCAGAAATATCTGTTTCTGTCCACTAGGCATAAAGGAAAAGAAGAGAATGACAGCTAAATTTTATCTAGAAGTAATAACACCAGTGTTTCCTCTGTATGTCTTATTAACACATTCTTGTTTCTATAGCATGATGAGTTTTCTTTCCTAATAAAGTTGGCTCAGGGCAATGCTCAGTCCAGCTGGGAACTCACCTGCAGCTGGTTAGCTATAGCAATATGAAAAGTAAAATAACTAAAACCTTACATAATATGACTACAGATTTGTTTCTCCAATTTTATATTAGATAATAAGAATGCAAAGAATAATTGAGTAGATGAGTAAGGATTTTGATGTAGTATCATTCATATATTGTCTTTCTGTTAATTGGCCACTGTAGGAACTTACACTCAGAAAAGCAGCTGAAGCAAGATGTGGATGAGGGGCAGCATGTTGCTACACTTTGACTGATTATTCTGTTTATACTTTTCAGGGTGGATATGTGAACAGAACAAAGGTGTGCCTAAAGCAATCCTTCCCTAGGTTTAGATAGTGTTATCAAGATAATTTAACATTTCATGCTGTTGCAGCTCATCATCTGGGCCAGCTTTAGGCACAAACAAAGTAGGGAGCATCCAAGTATAACACTGTGAAGTTTTTACTAAACTGTCTAAGAGTCTTGCCCTGATTATGAGCAGTGTGGTTCATCAAAGAATTCATCTCTCACATCAAAAATATGTACATTCTGCTGCATCCAAAATAAACTGAGCCCACATCTGTTGTGTGATCCATGAGGTAGGAATCTGCCTATAGCTGGCTGCAGTGAATGAGTCCCTGGTATTTTGAAGAATCTACAGAAAAAGGATAGAGGATATAAAGGAAAAATACTCTGCATAGAAATAACTCAGAAACCTAACAGTTTGTCAAGAATTAGCCAAATATTTTCAGTTAATTCCTCTTTCTGAAAAACCTACACACAGAAATGAACATAAAAACTACTCTTTAACACTGATCTGACACCAGTAATTCTTCATCTAATACCTAGATAACAGAATGTCTCTGAAATCTACTATCTCTTTCAGCTTTGCCGACAAGATATAAAAGTACTGCAACCATGTCAATACTCTTATTGCAGAGAAGGTTTTATATGCCTTGAATAAGGACCTCTGAATTCATAAACATTTAGGGCAGAAGGAGTATATAGTCAAACCCTCATTTTGTCTCTGTTTCCTGTTATATCTAATGAACTGTATTTTATGAAATAAAAACAATAGGTTTTGCTCTGAAGATATGAAGAGATGAAAATAGGATCCCTTTTCATAGCAGTTTATTTCCATATTTAATCACCTTTATTATTAAAAATGCGTGCTTTATTTCAAGTATAAAATAATTTTACTTCCACTTCTTTCCATTGGTTCTTCTTATGCTTTCCTTCTTATATTCTAGAGACATTGAATACCAAGCAATGTAATCAGGTTATCTCTTAATCTTCCCATGTTCAAGATCCTTACTATAAATCAGCCCTTAAATTACCTTTTGCATTTTTAACCTGCAGTTTTCAACTTACTTAAAAAAAAAAAAAACAAAAAAAAACCCAAAAACCAGAACTGCTCTTAGTGAAGTGACCCAACGTGAAAGGTACAAATGCTTAACAGAGACAAAAAATCACCACTGTATTCTTTTTTACCTGTGGAGAAGCATCTCCCTTGCCATGATCACTGTTCTTTTCCACAAGTGTTTTCTTAGTGCCTCCCCAACCCTATTTTGCAGGTAACCCTGAAACCCTTAGTGAAGAGTATATTTTCACTGGTTTATGGCTGCAGCTGCTTTGCTTTGATGAAGTTTAGGTGCAGTTTGGCAAAAAAAAGAGCAATAAATTAGAGATGACAATCTTAACAAACACCTATTGCAAATGTGTCAACATTGATTGGAAGAATTGTAATGGTATCAAAACAGAGGTAGACATGTTTAAAAAACTTGTTCAATAGAACTCCTCTATCTTACAAGCTTTGTATTCCCTCCAAAAAATATAAAAACAAAGTAATTTTCTATTAAAATATATTTCAAGTACATTCAGTTGCTTCATATAATTCTCAACAAAATTATATTGTAGGTCAGACAAGTCCTGGACTGGACTGGACAATAGAAATTTCATATTTGCTGTTATAATACAATTGAAATTGCCAAATAATGCTTTTAGAAGAAAGGACAAAGGAACCTGCTCAAATCATGTTGTTTTGATGAAAAATTGTGAAGAAACATTCGCTTAGTTCAGTTACATGTATTTTCATGGATCTTAATATTTCACTTTTAATACTTAATAATACTGCTTTTTCTTTATATATGTGCAATGGGAATCTGACTGTATCACTTCATGTAAAACCAAGTATTCTACACCTGTGTCATAAAGAAATGCACCATTCAATGTAATGGTTTATTCATATTTAAAATAATAACCTCCGTTTAATTTTCTTTCTGCAGGGAAAAATGATATTTTTGGAGAGATGGTACATCTTTATGCAAAACCAGGAAAGTCAAATGCAGATGTGAGAGCTTTAACTTACTGTGACTTACATAAGATCCAGAGAGAAGATCTACTAGAAGTTTTGGATATGTACCCTGAATTTTCTGATCTCTTCCTCACCAATCTGGAGTTAACTTTTAATCTGAGAGATGAAACCACAAAGGTACCTATAACAAATTATTTTTATTTCTTAATATTGGGCCAAATCTGTCCCATAGTAACAAAACTTGAAAATATATTTGCAAAACTAAGGTTAACAAAATTAAAAGCTGTAATTAAAAAAATGTAATTAAATGTAATGAAGTGCTGTATTAAAAAAATATACTCTCCTGATTGCTTCTACTGAAGTCAGTTAAACTCAGCAGAAGTCAATGAAATTATTCCGATGATGTTAATCTAACAGGATTTGGTTCTATATTTAAATAGTATTAAGGCTTCACCCAGGGGGATTTTGTTAAAGCCATGGAAAATATGGTTTTATTAGATGACTATAGCCTAGGTCACCACAAGGGGTACTTTTGACACTAAATGTCATAATACATCCATAAAATAAGGATAAATCAGATAATCCAGATTCCTTCTGTGTCTAGCAATAGAAAACATTTAATTGCTTTTCAAATATGAACTGTTAATTCCCTTATCTTGGTATGCACTCTACCTCCTAGGGGACTAAAAACTTACAAGGGACTTTTCAACTTTCACTCGTTCTTCGGATTTGCAGGCATTTCTTGATCTCTTTTCCCCACAGTGACTGTCCTAATTTGTCCTTTTGCAGAATTAGATCTTCAGGAAAGTCAAAATATGACCGATGTTTCCTAATTTCAGACTGACAGGGTTACTCTGACTTGGGAAAGCAAGTGGACATTTGGTCAAAGGGGGAGTGGGGAAATTCTCTCTTGTGCTGCTGAGGCTAAAGGCTCCCCCAGAAGATTGCGGGTACCCCAGCCCTGGCCACTGGGCAGGGACTACACTGCCCACAGAATGACTGATTTACATTTCATTATTTCGGAGATAATGCCATTTTGTGGCATTTTCTTCCTAAAAGAAAAACAGAGATTCAGTGAGAAGGATCTAACATAATTTGGCCTCAAAGGCCTTCTAAGAAAAAAGGAGAAAAGAACACTAAGTTTTGGGCTGTAAATCATAAGGACATCTTTGCGAATCAGGTGTGGATCCTTATTTTTAAAAAAATTATAAAAAAATGCAGCTTCTAACAAGAAATGTCACTTCTTTCTATTATGACCATTTTTTTATAAAATATCATTCTGAAAATAGAAGACCAATTATATTCTTTTTTTCAGTCATGCCATTGTATGTATTGAAAAGATCATAATTATTAATTACATGTAAAACAAAACACAATGAATGTATAGTCTAGTGATAAATTTAAATTAAAACTGAATGTCCATATATTTGAAAAATTTCTTGAGGATAATTTCACATTAATGATTTAAGTCTGAGTAATTATATCTTGCAATTACATTGTCATGTTTTATCATTATTTTTTCCTTCGATCAGAGACAAGGAAGGCAGGAGAGGCTCAGCCATGCTCCTGAGCTTGCAAAATCACAGTTTTTCTCTAGCAATTCCACTTACTTTCCACTGTCTATTGCAATCCAGAAACTCATCCCCCAAAAGAAGCATTGAGCACATTCTCATTTTCAAAACATCACTCAGATCTAAATTTGTTATCAGAATAATAGGTGCTTCTGCTTCAGTTTCTGCTCCTGCCCTCTTGTTTGTATGAAAGTACCTTTTTCTTCCTGCAGTTATTCTACCAGTGGGCCACCACTGAAGCATATTACTCACCAGGTTTAAAGTGAAGGGAAAGAGAAAGATGTAAACGCTTCCCAGCTCCCCTCTGCCCTTCTCCCACACGCAAATCTGCTTACTTGAGTGGTATGGGAGACCTCACTTGTACAGGGAATGGAAGTAGGTATGCAGAGCAAAACTGGTGTTATATTTGCTAATTTGTAAATTTCTTAAAGTAGAAAAAACAAGAGTTAAGTGCATATTTTACCTACTGGTATAAAAAGCTTCTTAAGATGGATAGAAAAAACCAACATTGTGTTCTGGTACAGAAATAAGTATCTGAATGCTCTATATCTGATGAAGAGGAAGGGAGGAAGGGAGGTAAAGTGCCTCATACTCGTTAGGCTTATATTTATTGTAAAACATAATCTTTATAATCACTGCAAACTGTAACCTTTATAATAATTACCGTAAGTTAAATATAAATATAATTGCAATTAATTACCACTTTATTTCTTGAAATAGTATACATTCTCTGTTAGAGGTTATTTTTTTCATTAATTTGTATAAGGTTATGTAAACCAGATCTGTGCAAGTTCAGAGAAGTTGATAACACATGAACACATGTATTTCCATGTAAACTTATTATCAGTATAATTTTATTTCACCATTAGGTGATGACAGTGTTGGTTTTGCTCAATTTGCATAAACTTTTTTAATGTTAGCCCTGGGCAATTCCATTCATTAGCCAGTGATGGAGAGGCAGATGCAGACTGACTTTAATATTGCCTTTTTTAAAGCTTGAACATGATTAACAGTCAATCACCTATTGCAAATCTGCCCTCTTTAGATGGGACTAATCTGTCATTTTGTTCCATATTTCATTTATCAAGTCTGACCTCGTAATAAGATCACAAACTACCAATGATACAGATGGAGATAACTGCAAACTACGAAGACGGAAATTGTCCTTCCAAAGTGAAATAGAGAAAGGTAATTAACTTCATTTCTTACGTGAGACAGCACCGCCTCATTATTCATTGGCATTTCACTTGGTAACGCTGGGTACATTAGGGTCCCTTGTTGGCTTGAGAATCCAGGTGGGCAGCAAAACTTCTCTGTGCATTAACCCCTACATGCTTATGTGTTACTAGAAGATATATGTCTCACACTTCCATGACTTCACATCTGTCTGTGAAGAGCTGTTCCAACGTTAAGCTACCTTATTGCCTTTGAGGCATACATATATATATATGTGTATTATCTCTTAATATCTATTTTCTGTGATGCCATGTTTTAAACTGTAGGAACAACCTGGTCTGTGGATTATTTTATCACCTCAAAAAAGTGCTTTGTTAAACTTGCTTGAGGTAGTGTTTCTCCCTGGAATTGAAATATTTCAAAAATTTAAAATTTAAAATATTTCAGGACACTGTAGATTCACCATACTCTGATTTTGATCCATATGGTAATGTGTAAAAGGTTGTTCTGGCATAAATTTAGGTAATATTTTATGTGCTTACGTTCATATTAGCAGCTTTTGAGAGTAAACCTAATGAAGGGAAATTCAGTAAAACATTAAACTTTTTTACCAGTATTCACTACTACTAAATGCCAAGAACTGTATACAGTAGATCTGGTCAGACAGCAACTGTCATGAAGACAGCTAAGCTGATATTCATGGATTTTCATTTTCATGTAGGAAAAACACAATTCCTTGAATACCATTGCACTTTTATGGTTGAATCGTTTGTCTGACAAATTACTGTTTCTGTTATGCCTGTCTTTCACACTCCACAGTTAAACTTCAGTCCTAAATGCAGCATAGCACCAATTTATAGAGTAGCAGAGTAGCTGATAATAAATGGCAACAGTTTAAATATCCATAGCAGGTATAATGTTCAATGAAGAGTCTCTAACCCAGAGCGTGGCTATTCAGAACAATGACATTCCTGTTCGATCAAACAGGCATCTTTAGGGCAGGAAGCCAAAACTGACAACAAATCTGTCAGGAAAATGTCCCCATGAAATATTCAATCTGCTTTTCACAAAGAATCTGTTGACAGAGATACTTTGCCTGACTAACCTTCACATTTCTTATGAGAAAACATATGCTGCTACCTAGACAAGATGGAAGTGATCTTTTATGTTGTGCCTGCTGTAGAATTGCAAATAGGCTACTCAGGTGTCAGTGAGGTTCCAAGACCCCTAGGCTTTTATGGTTCTTGCCCAGTCAATTACACTGAACATCCTCTTTGAAATATTTGTTTGCATTACTTTTGAAAGAATATAATTTCCCACAGTTTTGTCTCTAAAAAAATACTTGCATCACTGGGGAAGAAGAGGCAAGAGTGGCAGGCTCCTTAGCCCTGGCAATGATTGTACAGCACCTGGTAATATCTGGATTAGGCAGAAGTGAGGTACATTGGAAGTCCATCTGAGGAGAAGAGAAAACAAGTAGGAATCCTTTGCCAAGTACTGAGTATACTTTTGGTCCACTGGCTTACTGCCCCTCTCTGGTCTCTTTTCAGATTCTCTACGTGTTCCCATGGCCACAGCAGACACCTCATAGTCATAGATCTTCAGTGTTACTTTTCTGTGGCACTTCCCACATCCTCTTTGAGGTTGTAAAGTAGGTTCTACTAGAGGAACTGCTGGTTTTTAAAGTCATGTTCTATTGATTTCCACCCTTTATATGTAAGAGGGAGTGGCATCTTATTTTTATCCAGCATAGTCAGTCTATAATGATAAATATTTGGAGATGATCCTGCAGAGTTTTTCAGAACTGGAGGAGAAAAGACACAGTTTCTGAACAAACAGCTGGAAAATGCATTTCTGGCCACAGTGTGCCAAAAGGTAAAAAAATACATGTTGTATGAAAATCATATTTTGATTTCAGAACTACAGTTTGAACAGGATAGAGACTTCTGTTCTTACTGTTATATTTTGATATTTTATTTTGCAAATAGGGGCATGCTTGGTAAATGCTCTTTGTACTAGCATTCTTTACTTTCAGCTGTTGACCTACTAGCATATTATGCAGCTTGAAATTTTATTTTTTCTATCTTCAGTGTGATCATGATGTTTTCTCTGTTTTGGAGTGCTAAAAATGGGATTGTGTTATCTCAGCCTTTAGTTCATGCTAGCCTGATTTGGACCTTGTTTCCATGGTAACTCTTCCTGCACAAGTTTTATTGGGGGTTAAACAAAATCAACACAGCTCTCTTTTATGCATCTGTAGTTAGTACCCCTGGTTCTCCAATTTCACACAAGACCTTGCCACTCTACATATACATAATTCCACCATTTCTATCCTGTGTCAACAAAAACTGATCTTAACTACTAAGGCTTATAAGGGCTCTGTCATAGTGTGATTTTAGAGGCTACAAGACTATTTGAGGGACCAGCTTGTTCTCTGGATTCTAGAATCAGTTTCAGTCTCAGAAGAGGTCCCCTGCAAAAATTAATGTACACATTACATAGTAGTTTACACTTGCTCCCACCCTAAAGAAATTTACTGCATGTCTTTCAGAATGATGGATGTTCCTTCTTGCACAGGTGCAGGTGCAGACTTAGCCAGTTGCCATAGATCCTTGACAGTCAGCCAAGAAACTCTCTGAGACTGCTTAAAATTAGCAGCATTCCTGCCTGGCAGTTCCAAACAAAGCTCTCACCTGGGTTGGCAAGTTAGCCTCCTGCTGAAAACTTTGTGACAATGAGCTGCTCCATCTGTATTCAATTGTCATTTTTAGCAGTGCAGAATACAATTTTTTTCTTGCCCATTTTTCATTTACTTCTAGCAGTTCTGTGTGGGTTAGCTAATTCCAAGGGAAATACATTCAGGCAAGAACTTTCTTTTTCTCTGCTAGTTCTGAATGGAGTTCTATTATCCCATGCTGAATAAGGCATTTCTAGAGCTGTTTACATCAATATAAAATCCAATATATGGGTGGAAAATGCACAGTGTAAGGAGACTCACTGAAAGCCTGAAAACTTGGGGCCTTGAAAGGACTGTTCTGAAATTCAAGCCTTACCATTTTTTTAGCAACTTTTTAAGCTTTTTCTAAATGTTGGCTCTAAAACCTTAACTTTCTTGGGACTTTTCTAGTGATAGCTGGCCCAGGAAACTTATAAAAAGAAAATTTTAGTTCCATGGATGTGATTTTAAGTGGTCACTAAGCAAAGTTCTCACAGATTCTTGTATACCCTGGGGTTTGCACTTGCCCACGTTGACACAGATTGTAACAATCAAGTGGGATATAAAATACATTTTGTTTCATTCTTAAAATATTATTAACTAGTAAACTCACATATTTCTTAATTTGAAGAGGTATGTTTCCTGATCAGAATTTTCAAAAAAATGTCTACTGATCAATTCTCAAAGTAAGCACAAAAGCCAGAATTCTAAAAGACTTCTAATTGAATCTTGGTTAATGTAACTACCTTAAGTGTTCATTGCTTGTAGGTGTTTTTTGGGCTAAGAAGCCAAGCCATATTAACACAGCTTTATTACACAAAGTATTTAGAGGCCATTTGATAAAAGGCCATAATCTATCTTGATTTAGATATAGAAGACAAGGAAACGTTTCAGGAACTGATTCTCCTGCCTGAAACTATGGAGTACTAAGAGAATGGGGAAACATCCCCTGGCCTGTTCTTTCCCATTCTGGTCCCCTCCCTCAGCTTACTTATCTAAATACTTACTTTATTAATAGACGCTCAGCCAAACACTGTGCCATGTTCCCAGAAAGAAAATCAGGTAAGAATGTGGATAAAAATTAAAGCTCTTACTTAACTGTGTTAAACTGTTAATATTTTGCTGATGAACTTGGCTTGGGCTTAATTAGCAAAGAGTTTCTAATATTCCACTGGAGTGTTAGGTCATTAAATGACCAGGAAACAATAAATGTGTTGGCAGGAATCATATGGCTGGAAACAAGACTTCATGTCCCCAGAATCTTACTTAATAATTAAACCCCTAGCAAAAAAAGTAACTCATCATCAAAGAGCCCACCAGTGCAGTGTTTCATCTGCTCCTATGAGTGTTACTGCTGTTATCACATTGCCTAGGTGCCATCTCAGGGAGCTTCCACATAAAAGTCTTGTTTCCAGGAGTTACTCCCAAAGAGGCTGTTTCCAAAGGCCAAATCTGATCGAGATATTGTGTGCAGTCACACATATCTATAGCTATCCTTTGAAATAAATAGTAATAATAGTACTATGGTGAAAGCTGAATCCCTTCTAAAAGAGAAGAGAATTCTAAATTTGCTAAGAGAATTGTTTTCATCTATGCCTTGAATCCATTCTGAGGTGCATTGCTTTAATTCTTTGTTTCTGATTGTTTTTTCCATATAGCATTATTTCCTGAAATATAAACTAATAATTGTCCTTCCATCATTATCTGATTACCATTAAAGTTGACACAAAAACAGACAAAACAAAGAAAATTGAGATGGAGGGTTGTCACTCCATCCCTAACATCTTAATGTACTGAAAATGGCACAAAATAATAAATGAAAGACTTCATATTCCCTTGACCTTTGAAACTCTTGGCTTTTTAAATGTGTCTCAAATTTGGTTATTCAAAAACTAGCTCTTTCCTAACCCCTTGTAAAAATAGGGACATGGATCCTTATGGAAAAGGATCACACCATCATGATGGGGCGAGGTTTCAGTACCTTCTGCTGTTCCCTATTTCCAAAATCACCCAAACTTTCATGGCTCAAAGACGAAGCACAGCAAAGGACAGATTAACTTACCAAACACTCACAAGGAGTGCTGATACAGAACAGTAATTTGAACTCTCTGCAGTACAGTTCATTTCCTTCACCATCACTATTGAATCTACTGGAAACTTTCAGCAAAATTGCCAGAAATTCTGTAACAATGGAATTGCTTAATCTATTATATCTACCCATAATAGACTTATGATCTCCCAAATCACTAATGAAATTGGAATTAAACAAATCTTCCATCATTAAAAACAATCACAGGAAAAAAATGTAAACCTTAAAAATGTTTTAGCTTTCCCAAAATACTTCCAGCAACCTACTTCTCTTAGGATTAGGGATCTTCCTGCATAGTTACTAGACAGACAACATTTTTCCTTGGTGTTAGTCAAATACCACACACATATCTGACAGTGCATTTCTAAGTAGGGGGTCCTAAAGATAGGTGGGATATTTGAAGAGAACCATAATGGGTAGAAGTGAGGAAGAAGGAGGAAAATAAGCACGTGCTAAAGAATACAAGAACTTTCACAGCTCAGGTTTCAGAAGCCACTGTAAGTCTTTGGCATAGTTTCAAATTTTGAGGTCTGACATGTAATTGAAGGTGCTGAAGCAGGACATCAGGATACACAAATTCAAGTGCCTGGTGGAACATCAGGCAAATTCTTTTTACCAGTTTATGAAATGTCTCAGGAAATGTACGTGCACCTTTAAGACCTCTTTTCTCTGTCATGTTCTGAAAATAGCCATGCTATGATATAACTGCATGTGTTTCAAAATATTATTTCTAGGAAAAAAAAAAAAACCTCTGATAGAAGCTATCTATTCTCAGTTGGTTTTTGTTTCACTTTAGTTCTGCTGAATATTATACAAGGGTATAAGTATAATATGATGTCCACAGAAGGAGAAATTGTATTCATGTAGCCAATTTTAATCTTATCACAAAAATCTTGTGATTCATTACTTTGCTTTCTTAAATTTCTCAGCTGTATAATCCTGTGGTCCTCACATTTGAAGAAATATCTGTATTACTGAAAAGGCACTGTGTGCTTTATCTCTAGCTCTGATTATAACTAAAAAGCTACAAACATGCCTTTCCACTTTTAAAAGTGGAATACTATGTGATTATTTAGATTACCTAAAGAAAATAAAGTGTGTGTAAAAGATAATCTTTATGTTAATTGTCTCATTGTACTAAGTATTATTGTTGATAATGTGATATACAGATGTTTTTCCTGAAACCCTTACTATGCAAAGTGCACTGCAGATTTTAACAGTTCTGTTTGTTTTCAGAGCTTTAGGGCCAATGACTTCTCCTGACCATAGAAACTTCTATTTTTACAGATAAGATAATTTGGAAAATATTTAGATCTGAGTTGCTCAGGTTATCCAATAGACTTTGTACAAAGCTTTCAAACTATTTCTCTTTCTTGTGCACGCTATCTGTGATTTTTCTGTACAGTTTTCGTGCATTGAGACCCATCCAAAAAGTAGGTAATTAGATATTTTATACATTTGAACAGTGCTGTAATTGCCAATGATGTTTCACCAAGGAGAAAGAAAAACCTCTAGAGATACCAGTCACCAAGGAGAAAGAAAAACCTCTAGAGATACCAGTTTATGCTTTCCTAGCACTTGAAGTTATCAGCAATAAGGATGTTACTTTCCTTATTTTTTTTTTCTTTTTTCCTGTACTATTTTGTCCTCAGGGATGCATTGGTCATATGCAGATGTTGGAGCAAACTATGCTTTCAGCAGGCACTCCAAAATGGTTATGAAGGCAACAGTTCTCGGTTTACCTGATCACCAGTTATTACTTAAGATGATCAGGACAGGTTGAACAGAAAAATTTTTGTTCAGCTAAGAAGTGGTAGAATGTTTTGTACAAGCTTTTAGTCTTCTAGAAGAGACTTTAAGATGACCTCTCCTGGAACACACTCCTTGTCAGAACAGGAGTTAAGACAGGCTGTGACAGACATCCAGATTTCCCGACATATCAGAGCTCTAAGGTCAAATTGGTTCTGAGACAAGAGCTCAAGCACTAAAATTCAAGGTTCATTCTTAGGTTTGTTTAAGTGGATTCAGGGTAAGTTATAATACTTCTTGAAACATCAGGGTTAAATATCTCTACAGATAAGGGCAAAATCAGTTTTCAGACAAGCTTTCTGGTAGCAAAGGTGGAGTAGCTCTCATTTCAAAAGCTGCATACAAAATTAAGTGCTGAATTTTACCTATAGCTTGTCATATATTTGTAAAGATTATGGGGATAATTTCCTTCTCCCAGTGGAAAATAAATCCATGAAATTTCCTCATATTGTTTACCATAAGACTGTTTACAAAAGAATAAAAACTATTTAACTTTGTTCTTTTAGTCTTAGATAAAGGAACAATATGGCAAAAAATCTCACCATAGCAATACTTATCCACTGAATGACCAGACACTGGGTTGCTGTTCATTTTCCTGTGTACAAGCTTCCTTCTTTTTGACCCTCTTCCTTTAGCCAGTTTATCAGAAGGCACTCAGCTATATCTAGCAATGTACTCCAGACCAGTCACATTCAACTAAGTATGAAGCAAATAGCAAGAAAAAATTGGGGAGCATTTTAATTAGCAGTTTAATGATCCTAAACTCATGGATTGGCATTCTGAGTAGACTTCTCTGGAGTCATATGTTGGTCCGGCTCCACAGTACCAGTATCTTTTGATATTAGATAAATAAATTGTATTGCTTATAATGTTCCTGCACCACTAAGTAAAAAGCAGAGATTTCAGGATTTAGGATTACCATTTTCCTTGACTGGTTGTATGCTGTTCCCCATCTATATGATGGAAAACATAGGTATGGTTTGAATACCAGTGTTCAAATTATTCTTCAACAGCTTTTGATTTTTCAACATTTTGAAAGTTTGTACTCTTTCAATCCTGTTTGTGGTATTGTATTTAATATACTGTCTGAAATATCTGGTAACTTTTCATTCAAAACACTTGTTTCCCATGGTAGTCACATAAGGTACTTTTCTGCTCTCTGACGAGGTAACAGACATTTTTAAATTAAAGAACAGATAACAGATAGACATGATGGCTAGCAAATTCTTTGTTCATACACAGAAACACAGATGATCACCACAGGAATACTTTACTTGCTAAGAATCTGAAAATCTCCAGACCTTCTGAGCCACTAACCATCCTTCCATCCAAGTCACAGTGTGCATTTCTCCTTACCAAAGTATGCTCTTGGTTTAGTGTAAAACAGTATGATGTTTTCTTTCAAAAGAAATGGAAAATGTCATTTCTGCTGAACAGATTTGTAGTGGTGCAGATTATGTTAATGATAAGGATTGTCTATATTATGGTTTGGAGTATAAATTGCTGCTTGTGGGAGAGAGGAAGTAATTCACCTCATTTCCTGCACAAAATTCAATTTGTCTCAGCATATTATGGGATTTTTTTTATTGGATGGCTGAAAAGGGAGTAAAAATTTGCTACCTTCTGAAACACTAGGCTACATAGCTAGCTTGATTAATGATGACAAATTCCAGTTAATGAAATTACAGCAGTATTAAACAATGCTGCTCCATGGGTAGTATATTGCTGACACTTTCACTAAAACATTTTGCAGCAGACTGATATATTAAGAGAAAGTACCTCTAGATCATGCAGACTGGAACTACTTGAGTAATGCAAAATTTCCATACTGCAGATCATATCACACAAAAGAAACCTGTCTGACATCTGGTGACCATCCAATGAAGTACGATTTTATTGCCAGTATTTCTGTGAGTCACTGTCATAGCTCTATGATCCAGACTTGTGACAACCCCACTTCTTCCCTTCCTTTGCCCATGTATGTGTGAAAAGCAGGACACAAACCTTCTGATAATTACTTCGAAGATTTTGGAATTTCCAGACAGCAAGGGTCAGAGGACATTGCCTGTAAACTTGACAAACACCCAAAACACATAACACGCTAAAGCAGTCCCATAAAGAATGTAAATGATGTTTATACTTTTTGGTAAAGCAGGAAGTTATGAAAATAATCATCTTCAGTAAAACTGTTTCTAGCTGTTTCAGAATCAGAAAGTGAAACATTTTTTACCGGAAAAGGAGAGAGAAAACACTAGAACTGGCGCAGGGAGGGGAGAGGAAGGTGGGGTTTAATGATTACATTTGGAAGAAGAACAGAAAGGGATAAATAAAATGTTTAAAACACTTTTCTGTGTGGAACAAAGTGAACGTATCCATACATAGATAAGATAAGTCTTCATTTCTGGAAAATCCATTGCAAACCAATCACTGAATTTCATTACCAAAGGAAGGAGAAATTGGAGAAATTCACATTCTGAAAAAAAAAAACCCAGCCTATCTATTATTTGTAACTTACTTTCCACTGAGCTGCAGAGGCACTTCTAAAGTGTTGAGCAGAGGTGCAGAATTGCACCATTATCAAGTCCTGAAGAGTCAATAAAATAGAGCTGTTTCTATTTTAATTCATAGACTAGGTGCAAAGTGTCACAAGACAATCCTCCAGAGAGAATAATTTTTAGCATTAAATAGGAGCCTTTAAAAAGGAAAACAACTTTTGATTCTCTGAGTATAGCCAGATGCCTAGAAGATAAAGCAACGGCAGTAAAGCCAAAGATGTCCATTTTGAAATAGACCAGCTGATGAACAAATGGTCTCTGATTTCAAGGGGCAGGAGCCTATATTCAACAGATCTCTGCCTCCCTTCTCATACCAGTGAGTTCATAATACTTGGACAGCATTTGGAAAATAATGTGTTCTGTTCTGATATAGATGGAGGGATGTCAACTGAATTATCCTGATGTTACAGCGGAGTAATTATTAGCAGACTCTGGCTTCATGTTTCTAAATATTTTAGTATTTTATGAATATAAGAGAGAAGACAGTCTGATGTATTTCAGCTGCTAAACATTATTTTTCACTAGAGTCTCAATGACTCCTTCTTAAAATTAGTCCACTGCTTGATTTGTATTCCATAGAGTGCTCATTACAGCTGCCGTTAGTGCACAAAGTCCCATGAACATATAAAATTACCCTAAAAATTGGTAATTTCAAGCTTTCATTAGAAGGTCTTTTTCACAGGTTGAAGTCAGTCAAACACTAAGTAATTAAGATAATTTACTGTAGCGTGACTATGTTTTCAATATATTCCCACAAGAAATACCATAGGAGACATCTATAACAAAATTTTCTTATGAAGCTTGCTTTTGCTTTTGTACTGTTTTGGAGATGGAATTGCCGAGAACATGGCACTTGAGTCTGAACATCCCCCAAGAGCTTTTACACTGCCAGTCCATTTCAAGTTGATTTGACAACTTTGCAGCGACTGAGCATCACCAATATCACTTAGAACCAGTAGTCCTGCTTAACAAAAGCCCGCTAAAGTCACCTCTGTTTGGGGTTGTGTTAATTGCCCTTGGACTCTAGAGGGTACAGGTACAGAAGGCCTGCTTTGCAATTTGGTTTACTTTGCTTTGTTATTGGATTTATTTTCTTTACCATTACCTGGCTTCACTACTCACAGATTTCTGGACCCTTGAAGGGTGCTCTTTACAGATACTGCGGGTTTTTTTATGTGCAGACAAAGGCAGTTAGATGAAGCCACAGTTTCATTTTCTTACAGTGACCAGAAAACAGAGAAAAAACCTAGGGAATATACAGAATGTTGGATTAGCCACTGCTGTAGGCTACAAAGACTACAGATATTCCAGAACTATGTTGATTAGTAATTAGCACAAAGCAGATGGGAAATCATGCTGTCTCCCCAGGAACTTAATGCAAACTAGTTACAGTATTTATATGATGTTGAGACTACCCTGCTAAAATGTGTTTTAAATACATAGCAGAATTGAAATTATCTTAACATTTCAGTTAAAAATAGGTAAAACCAAATATTGAATTGGAAATTAGCTTCAAGTTTGTGCTGAAAAGAGACCAATATTCTTTATAATGATAAATAATTATTCTAGGGTTTAAATCTTATTTGATTTTTACAATATATTTTTAAAGATATCTGCTTTAAATCTAGGCTTACTTTCCATTTCTTAAGAGGACTAAATCTGCTCCTGCTCACTACGGAACTGGAACAAGTTTAATGAAAGATTCATTTTCAACTTCACTGGTATACTGCTACCATATATATCACAGAATGTTGTTTACTTTTGTTATTCAAAAGATTGGATGTTCAGGGAATTCCAGCTCTAAAGGCTAAGGAATTTGGGCTACCTTGCAAAGTTGTTTTGAGGTGATCCCATAAGTCAGACTATGAACTCCCTCCTTTTATTTTTCTCAATCACATCAATCCTATAATAAATATGGAGAAATATGCTCTCTGGTTAGGTGG
Organism: Taeniopygia guttata; assembly: GCF_048771995.1. NCBI lineage: Eukaryota > Metazoa > Chordata > Aves > Passeriformes > Estrildidae > Taeniopygia > Taeniopygia guttata. The sequence goes on along the minus strand of NC_133032.1, from coordinate 12,928,212 downwards.
GCCCAGAAATTTTGGGGATGATTGGTTAATTAATACCTCTACTATTAATTAGAGGTAATTGATTAATGCCTCTTATGGGAAAAGAATAATCAACAAATATTCTCTCATGTGAGAATAACTTAAACAAATATTTCTGATACCAAGTCTAATGTACTAACATACTGTTAGCCTGTTAATATTGTAATAAATGCTCAATAATGAGAGAAATTGGAAGACAGGACTGAATGTTTCATATTTTGTAAACTTTGGAATATATAAGGCTTCCTCAAATTTCATCCTCGCTGAAAAAAAAAGAATACACAGGAGGATTGTGTCAGATAAAGCCTTTGTTGTTTTGATACAAACAAGTTTTGCAAAATGAGTTATGGTTTATGGACTAAGAATCTTTACTACATACATACAAGTGTCTTCCAGGATTTCAAAAGAAATATAAACCCCTCTGATAGAAGAATCAAAGAAAGGCTTTAAAGTATTTTTTTTTTCCTAATAGACAGTGAACTTCCTATTTCATATAAGAATCATGTCCCTCCTCAGACCACAATAAACTAGAATAAACTTTCAAGAATTGCTTATGTTTGTATACAATTTCTTTTTCACAGATTATTTCAAAGAGAATGATCAGGGTGATCCTGAACCCTCGGGAGACAGCACCAGATACTATCAATCTATTAAGAAACATTTTGAGGAGAAAAAAGGCGGGTCATCATCTTTTGTGTCCTCCATTGAAGATGAGCAAAAGCCCCTGTTCTCTGGGATAGCTGATTACCCATCCGTAACAGAGAAAACCACAGAGATGGACTTTGAAGAAATGGATCATGACACAGAAGAAATTCTTATTGACAAAAGAAGTAGCTCTTGCAAAGGTAATTCAGCTGTTTCTATTTAGTAAAATTTGAGCAGACATCTTTTTAGTCTGATAAACAAAAATAATTTTCTGAATGTTTCTCTTGATTCTTTACATAATATTTACTCAAAAAAGCTTAAGGAAAAATACCTTACACAAAAAAAATAATTATTTCTCAAGAGGATTAATATAGTTTAATTCAGTGGGAACTGGATTAAAGTTCTGTGGGACAATCTCCAAATGGTCATTATAAGTTTTGCTACAAATCATCTTGTAACTGAACTACCTAAGTAATTTAAACACACTTCAAAATTGTCCACTGGTATTAGACTTCACTGAGTGCCCATTGATGATAGCTGCACTCAAAGCAGTACAGTATCTCGCAAAGGGTATTTGATGTGCCAGGACTGACGACAGTAAAAAATTATAGATAATGAGAGCCAGACTAGCTAAACCTAGTGATAGTTGCACATGCACCAAAAATATGTTTTCACGTAGCTAATTTTATTCACCGCATTGACAAGGCACAACAAAAATTAAGTGAAAAAAAAATCATTATAGCTTGAAAAAATGCTATCCTGTCTTGCTGCACCTGTTGGTTAAGGGACTGCTGTTACATCACACAGAAGGAAATAATGACTTCCATAAATAACACACAAGAATAAAGATTTGAACTTTTGGATATGATAAATGATCAGGAACTATTTAGCCATCTCAGATACTTTCACATAGAGTTAAAGCACATTATTAAAATTACATCTAATATACTAAAATATTAATTTTCTCAGTGATGTGAAAGGAAATTAATGAAAACCTCTGTATTAATATACAATTTTATTACTGCTGCAAGTTTATTTGTAATTCTTTCAGTGTGAAGGGAGGAATTACATATTTATTGTTTAGTGCTGTTTTCCTCAGCAGTTTCCATTGAGGCAATTTAACCATTTAACCATCATTCAATAAACTTTAGGCTTCTAGGCTATCATTTTAAATAACCCTAGTGATTAATCAGACCAAACAATGATTTTAACATCTCAGAGGTATGAATATGTGAAGTCTGGTCTCTTCAAGGTAAGGCCCTATAAATCCACACCACATAAACTTGTTGCATACATTCTGCTATTGGAAACCTTTCCTTTTCCCTACCAATAGCCAGAAATGTGTCCTTGCAGCTATAGCAACATTTTCCAAGGCAACCTTTTGCAGATTTTATTTGAGCTAATTTTAGCATATCTAAAGGTTACATATTTTGATTAAGACCACACTCTTTTTCCCATTCGTAATTTAGCATTTCTAGTAACATTATGCAAGGAAATGAGCTTTCTTGCAACATTTATAAGACCTCAAGGTCAATAAGATTAGCTTTTCATAATATATTTTTTAAACTAAATTCTTACTTCTGCTATTAGAGATTAATTATAACTTACCATATAGTCGTTACAAACATAATGGACTTGTGAAAAAAACTCTGCTTTTATGTATCCTCACATGTTATGGTACCTTATAAATCTTGGATACAAATGCACTTGTATAAAGCTAGACCAATTCATTACCACTGTGACTAATACATATTTAATTATTTTTGTTTTATTTTAAGCTTTCCTCATTACTTCAATGAATGGAAAAAGAATTAGTAACGTATAATTTGGCAGAAGCAGTATAAACATCTCTCTCATAATCGTAGAGTGCATATGGCTCTTTTGTGAAGATCTGAAAATTTTTCTGTAGCTGTTAGCTCTATGTAAAAGAAAAATGCTATTTTCACTTGGTCATTATTTGGGCTAAAAGGCCGATTCTTCAATTCTTCTGGCGAACCTAGTTATACATTTATTGACTCAGTTCCCAGTCTAAGATTCTTCAAGCCCTGAAAGAGAAGACCAGAGTTGGTTGTACAGTTGTAGCTGCTGATGAGCTTTTCTGGGGTTGCTAAGGAATATGGAATACCTTAAAAGACACTTAGAAGAGTAGCACTGTGTTTTATAGAGTATTAGCTTGCTTATGGTGTGTAAACTTATTTTGTAATTTCAGTGCCAAATAATTTCCTTTGTCACAAATTAAACATCTATTACAATAGTCTCCAAATACATATTCTGGGATGAAACCAGATGTGATTTCCCAGGATAATCCATGGCATTGAAAATCTTTGATTTTAATGAATGACTTATTGTGTAAAATAACCAGCATCTTTTTTTTTTTACAACATCCATGTTTTTATAGGACAATAAAAAACAGTGAAATGCTCTTGAAAATCAGTGCTTTTAAGTCTATTGGATTTGCAAAACCCATTGCACCTAAACTCATAGTTTGAAACTTTACCCCTCAATTTTTCATAGTTTGTGCCATTCCGTTTGCTGAGAGATTTCCAGCTTTTCCTTGGACACTGCAAATTGTGCCATGTGTGCCTCCTAAAACCAAATTACCAAATGCTTCTGTGACATCCTTTATCTCTTTCTTTCCATTGACTTAAATTCCTGAGAAGCAGAACAGTTTTCTATGTAGCCAAGATGAAATCTCTTTCCTCTTCCTTCTGTCCAGTGCATAAAATCAGTTATAGGTCATCACATGAAATTCAGACACTCTACAGCTCCAGGAAACCTACCACCTGCTAACCAAAGATCAGATAATACAATAATGACCTCTGTCTGATAAAAACAAAACAAAAACAGAAGAAAAAAAAAAAAAAAAAGAAAAAAAAAAAAAGAGAGAGAGAAGTCTTCCCTTACACTTGGAATCATGTAGTGAGAGCTCCCCTTCCTGGCTAAATCTACTTGAATCTAAATCTGAGAGGGAACTTCTTCTTTTTTTTTTTTTTTTTTTTTTTTTTCCTTTACTTAAAAAAACAGTGCTCAATGACAGGTTTGAAAAGGATTAGCTATTAGCATTTGGACAAAGCTCTTACGTGGCACCCACACTGTGGGGTTTTTTCCTCTTCTCTTTGAAACATGGCTATAGCTGCTATGGTTACTTAGAAAAATGGAACCTATGCTGAGTTAACAGCATGCAATGCCAAGTATAAGGAGAAGCTCTGAGCAAATCATTCAGGGACTGATGTGGGATTAAAATCTAACTGCAGATGCCTTATAAGCAGTCAAGGATTTTGCTCAGCTGTATGCTGAAGCAGCAGCCTGGATGCAATAAGAAGTTTAATATGTTGTATAACTTCCTGTAGTTAAATAATTACAACTACAACTCTAATGGGAATAGTATTGAGCAGATGCTAAAATTTAAACAGCCTTTTTTTATCACATCAAAGAAGAATGAGTCTTTCTGACCAATTTTGACTGTTTGCATGACAGATTAATTCAGAGTAAACAAAGGCTATGGGGAGCAGGGTGAGCTGTAGAAAAAGCACTGTTCAACCTAAGTACGTCACCTGTAGGCTCTGCAAAGGTCACAGCAAGATAATTGATGTGTAATCTTTCTACAGATTGGTAAACAGGAGAAATGGCATAGAGCCAAGAATGTAAACTAATCAATAAATCCATAGATGCATAAATTAAGTAAACTGAGGGAGGAAAGAGAAATAGACAAAATCAGAAGTCCAGGCAAAATAAAAGAGTGTGCCTGAACTCTGTTTGCTAGTCATGTGTAATGCTTGGTCACAGAGATCCAGGAACTGGGAGGGTCAAGGGGGATGCAACTTGGGCACAGCAGGTATAGGGTGAGACCTGGAATAATCATCATCTTTTTTTTTTTTTTTTACAAGGGGCTAGAGGTAAAGAACCAAATATAAATTACTCATATAAGGAGTGTTTTTAGAGACATCATGTTTACCAAGAAGCTTCATTTAATATCAAAGTGATCTCTGGCTGGCCCAGAAATGCTGAATATTTCATTCTTTTAAGAGTCTGAAATCCTTAAACAAAATTAAAGGTACCTTTCAGCCCACAGTACTGTAGGAGTTTCAGAGATGTGCTTTACACAGGGGTGAATGGATTGGGTGAGAGAGTACTGATGCTAAAAGCAACATTAATGAAAATCAATTTCATTTATGAGAATAATAAGCAGCATGAGCTGCATTGAATGGCCCTTGTCTCAGAGAAAACATATTATATTTCACCAACCTAAGCAGTGTCACAGTTATGGGTAAGAGGCCTGGCACCTTTCTCTGGAGGGGACATTCCCATTCACTTTACCACATGTCCAGTGCTGCAAATTCAATGCAGCGAATCCTTCTTTTACACCAAAGAGCTAAGCAGTGAATGCACTTCAATAGCACATTCAAAGGCAAGAGAAGGCATCTTAGGCCTCTGAAGTGCACTATCAAAGACATTCAAGTACATTATTTAATGCCTTTAGGTTAGAACAAGAATTTCTATTTTCAATGAATAAAAAGTTGCTTAAAAAAACACTTTGAGAAAATAATATAAACAAAATAAAATAATATAAACAAAACTAAAGAGAAGCAATTCAGTGGCAGAATTCTGATGATGCTGACTAGAAAAAGCTTGTTTATTTGCAGCTTCAAAATGTTAGCATGTATGTGACCACTTTTATCTTTCCTTAAAGAGTGTTAAGGAACAAAGAGAGATATTCAGTCTCTCTGGCCAAAGTACCAATTTAATTTTCAATGTTTTGAGAAACTCAGTAAGTGGGATGCTTGAGAAGTGTCAAACCCTCTCTAAATCTATGTATATAAACCTATATTTTTATATGTTTGGGGTCTTTTTTCATCAGACATCAACAAAAGAATCTGGGAACAGGAGAACATCCAGGAATACCAGGACTCCCCAGTTCAACCAGCATTGTCCCATGTTACATGGGGAATCTGTGAAACTGAAAGTGATTTTATATATGGGGAAGTGGAGAATCGATTAGATTTACTTCAAGAACAACTCAACAGGTAAAAATAAAGAGAAATGAGTCTATGTGTGAAAGAATACATAATACAACTGATATTGACAATGCTATAGGAGGAATGAGTTTGTGCAGGAAGTTTCCAAAAGCATTCAGATCTTCAGAAGCTCAAAAGTACAAACATACACGTGATGGGAATATCACTTTTTTGTGTGTATGTATTCCTGATATACAGGAGCCTGTATATCACCTAACTTAGGCTTTCCAGAATCTTGGAAAAAACAATTCTGGGAAATCTGGGTACACAATTTGTAAACGTTGCCAGAATATTGATGTCTTTTGCCTCTAGGTACACACATTAGCTACCCTGAATGGCTTTGCAGTAGAGCCCTTTTCCTCAGCTGACTGTTTTAGGCCATCTTTTTAACCAAGAAGTTGTACTGAGACACCTCAAATTGTTAAATTTAAATTTCACCTCATTAAGAGTGCTGTTCCTAGATCACAGAACAATCAAACAATTTGGGTTAGAAGGGACATTAAAGATCACCTAGTTCCGACCCCCTGCCATGGGGAGGGACACAAAATGGCAATTTTCAGTATCTTCAAGATCTGAAGTACTTCTTCTTTCCTGGAGACTCAAAGTACAACAGCTGCTTGCTTTTTAAAATGTATTGCAGATGAATTCCCTTTTTGATGCATTAACTTTTTTTGCAACTCTATAATAAGTACGACACGGGAGTATGCAAAGGCACAATACTTAATTCTATTACAACAGAGCAGCTAAGCAAAACAACTCAGAGCATCTTAAAAATATGGTTACACAATTTTGATCCATCCTGCCCTGTAATTTACGATGTAACTTCACTTAATTTTAAATTGCCCTATGCTCAGGACCATTGATTTTTTTTCATTATTTTTACTCTGTAATTCCATTACTTTTAATATTTTTCCATGACAAATACTATGACACACACTCAGTCCTAATCATACTTTAGTAGCTATTCAGTGGCATTCTGTGCTGTATATTTTAGCAATCAGTTTAAAGCCAGGTTAACTGCATATTGATTCCTTCATCCACCAGCAGCCAATCAAACAAGAGTATTTTTTATTCCTGGATATGGCATAATGCATTAAAAAGACATTTTTAACAATAAACCCTAAACTGCTGTAATTTCTAATTAAAGTCAAGTAATCTAAGTAACTGTAAATGTCACATAACTAAATGCCTGCAGGGTCCCCATCAACAGTATGTAGTAGTTGGGTAACATTTCATCTCCTGAAACCTTAAGCTCTCAAAACTGGGAGCTTAAAGTCACCATCATTTTATCATGCAAGTTGTCAATATTTTCTTCTGTCAGAAAATATAATTGTTGGTGATAAACTAAGAATTAAAATGTTATGTATTTTATCATATCACTTTATTCTTGAAACTACTCTCATGTTTTTAAAGGTTTTCATGCTTTTAGTATTTGGGGCCTTGCTGGGTTTTCTATGAATATAACAGACAATATCCTTTCCTGCCTTTGTCACTTCTGACTTGCTAGCTTAAAAAGTATGGTCACTTCTCCCTGAATTTTCCATGCCAAGTTAGAGGCTTGGCATAACACTCAATTATTAAATGGACATAGAGGGCTGGAAAGCCCTATGTGTACAAGGAATATGTCCCTAGAATTATCTCTATTCCTCTTCTTTAAGCAATTGGAATTTCATGGACACTATGGGCCATGTATTTAAGATTCTCTTATTTGTTTGGGTAGCATGGATTTGTTTTAAATTTCAGAGAATGAAAAATGAACCTTTATGTGTAATGATAATGAATAAACACTACCAGAGACACTCTTTCATTTGAAGTACAAGAAAACATTCAAGTACTAACAAAGTAAGAGGGGAGCAATTTTAAACTTAATTCAAAGCCAAAAATAATCTTGAATGCATATCCTCCAATGCTGCCTTTTATTCACTGAGGGGTTAAGGACCAGGTATAGCAGATGGAAGTTCTCTGGATGGTGGCATGCTGCTGTTCCTGCAGCATTTCCCCTGTGGCATCAGCACCATGCTTGTGTGAGAATAGCACATTGGCAAGTAGCAAAGAACCCAAGCGAGCTGACCAAGAGGGCAAGTAGGGAACATATGACTCTAACAGAAGTCTGGGTTTGGGCCATTTTTTCTGGGAGCTGATGCCACAAGACCATCTTTTCCTGATGAAGGAAGAAACAGTATCCCAAATACACTTCAGTCATACTGTTTGGATTAATTTCACAGATGCTTTTATAAATAAATGATACAGGCAATGGACAACTCCAACAGGATAAAAAATAACATCAGTGCAGCAAAAATCTGACAGCATGGGATTAATTCTGCTACTACAGGGAGCCCAAGTAGTAACATTCACAATATTAAAGGCTGCTGACAAAGATTTGTTTACTCTGTCAGAAGCTCAGTTCCTGTACAGAAGGCTATATTATCTGCATTACCATCTGTCAGCATGTGCTGTAGCCTTCCAGCAGCTGGGAAGGTACAAAAGGCATTACCTTTTCCTGAGTTTGTCACAGATTTTAGCAAGACCGTTTCAAAATCATTTCAGTGCTGTGAAATTTTAAGTATGAACAACATAATCAGATCAAGTATTTCAGAAGTCATTTACAAATTTATAAAGAGGTGAAAAACATTTTTAAACATACAAAATTTGAACATCAGAAATGCTGACATTATTTCTGAGGCCTGCATAAGTTTGAATAAATTTTCACAGTAATAAGCATTGGGCAGTTGGATTTTTAATGGTTTCAGAAGCATCGTTCTTTTTTTTAACTTTGGAAAAACACAAATGTGGTTTCTGCTTAGTTCAGTGTATTGTATCAGCATGTCAGAATTCATTGTCAGATGCATCAAAATAATGTGCCATGCCTAGCCAGCAGAAATCAATTTAGTTACAATGAAGAGAATACATTAATTACAGATATTGTCAACCAGATCCCCAGTCCCTCGCGTTGCTTCGTGTTGCAAACATAAGGCACAGTGATGAACTCGTTCTTAGTGCAGCAAAAACCAGAGAAAAGCTCGCAATTATGTTCTGCAAAGGAAAGGGAGAGCCAGAAGCTTTGGATGGGCTCCGTACTCCCTCTACTGTTCTCTCCTATTTAAGACATGTTCCGACCACAACAATGGTTTTACTGGTAAACTGCAGGTCCCTCTGTAATCAGGGTGTAAAATACAACTGTTCCTGGCCATGAGCTAACTGATTTCATATTCCTTCTCTAGGCTTGAATCCCAAATGACGGCTGATATCCAAACCATCCTGCAGCTTCTGCAAAGGCAGTCAGCACTCATTCCACCTGCCTATAGCATGGTGACAGCAAGTGCAGAGTATCAAGAGCCAGCAGTCCGGGTCATACAAAAGGTTCAGCCTGCAGCATCAATTAAAACAGACAGAAGTTTCAGTCCTTCATCTCAGGTAAGTACATGTCCAATAAAATCAAAAGAGGTTTCCTAGCCTTTTTATCTTATGAAGAAGAAATGCAGCAATCTGGTGCTGGTTCACTAATTTAAGAAATATTAAATTATTATTTCTAGCATCTCTAGCATCTCTACAGTAGGGTTAAACACCACAGTTTCAGAGGACATATTTTCTATGAGGGTTGTAGAGATTCCTACAATGATCTTATAATCAGACAGATTAACTTCACTGTCATTTTTTTTTCCACAAAATTTAGCAGAAAAGGAATCCAAGTGGTTAGAATGTTCAGAATTATGCAGTTCTGGAGTTATGCTCTAAAACAGAACTTCATATTCAAAAATATTGAAATCCGTACTCTTAGACTGGGTCTCGAGTGAAATCAGTCCTTTAGAAAGGGCTGCATATATGTGTATCTTGATGTAATAATAGCAAGTCTGAGGGGAGGAAAAGATATCCAGATTTCTACAATTAATCAGCAGAATTGCATTCAATTACATTAAATCAAATGCAGTACCACGTAAAAAAATATTCTACACTGTTTAATTTTCAAAAATTATTTTCCATCAACATCTGAATGTGCTAATTTTGAACAGAACAAGGGCCTGGAAGAGACAAATGTAATTATTACCATCTTGTTTTTTCTCTTCCCTTACAGTGTCCTGAAATTTCAGATGCTGAAAAATCAAAAATGAAATCCAAAGAATCCTTCTCAAGTGGAGTGCATCTAAACACAGCCTCAGAAGACAACCTGGCTTCTCTTTTAGACCAAGAACATGACCAGTCTGTAGAGCATCCCCCACAGCCTTGTAAAACTTGTCTCCCGCCAATTAGGCACCCTTCCTTGCCAGAATCTTCACTAAGCACTGTAGGAATCTTGAGTCTTCATAGGCATGTTTCTGATCCTGGTCTTCCTGGGAAATAGTACTTTTATACTATTACTTCACATAAAAATGTAAGTGCTTTTAATGGCTGTTTCTCTTTTTTTTTTTTTTTTATTTAATTTAAATCCTCTATACTTGACTCAGGGGCTACAAGGAATATACCATTATATGCAAAAGTACTGTATATTTTCCTAAATCTGAAGCTTGTAAGGTAAAGTTGAGCAGTTGTGATGTAAATATATATATACACACACTAACTGTATGTTCCAAATGTAAAACTGCCAGCATTCTCAAGGCACCTTATATTTTTATTCTTTTTAAATAACATGCATGTTCTGAAATTACAGTTTACGTTGCATGGAGATTACCATTTACTGCTGTCATGGAAATAGTATTTTATTGTGGATTGTCTTCAGAGAAAATAGGAGACCGATAACAATAATTCACATAGAAAAACTCTTACCTGACCAAGCTAAAATTCAAGAAAAATGCTCTTCTAGCTCACTTTTGAAAATTGATTTATCTTTCTTGTGGTGAGCTTTTTCTAATAAATCACAATGAGTCTGAATCTAAAGAAAGAATAAGGTAGCCAAGCCTTTTGGGCTTGAAACAATTAGAAAAGAGAACACAGCCTCCTTCCAAACTAGTTGAAGTAGGGTAGTATTTTAACAGAGAGGAAAACTGCCATATGGTGGAACGTATTACCATAGGTCACATCCACAAAACCACCTTAAATTGAATCATTTGTTTCCATCACATATTGGGTTTTCGTTTTTGTATTGTTATTTTTTTTCATTGCATCATAGAATTCAGCTGTGATGAGCAAGACAGGTATTCTTCATCTGTCACACAAACATAACCAAATGCAATAAACCTAATTTCTATGTAATGCAGAAGACTGTGTTCCTTTTGTTCAATACAAATTATTAACAATGTTTTCATTTAAAAGTATTTTACACATTTTTGTTTTATAATTATTAGGGTGGCTCTTTGCAGTTACCTCTTTGTACTAACTGGCCCCTCTACAATGCTCACACACACACACACCTCACACGTGCTCCTGGACGTGTGCATGTGTGTATTTTATAGATGTACATAGGTGTGTATGTATGTGTACATGTATATATATTTATATACACACATACACACAAGTGTGTGTATATACCTACACTTACATGTAGGAGTATAGATATAGATATATATATATATATATATATGTATATATGTAAAATCATTTTCAGGAACAATTGTAAACTTTCTTATGACAAAATGAGTAAGCTTAGCTTGTGTCCAAAGCTGACTACATTAGAATAAAATGATCTAAGGTCTGTAGGCTTTAAATACAGTATGTACTGTATGTGCATAATGCTTTGTGAATACTTAGATTTAATTTTATTAAAATATTATTCTGCTTCAAATGTTGTGTTTATTTTAGAAGGAAATGACGTTTTTATTACTGCTTTCAATATTTTTAAATGTCCATATGATTTTCTAATCTTATAGTTTTAATGTGAAATTCCTCTAGCATGAGTACTGTTTACAGAAAAGCATGTAATGCAGTTAGAGGGGGGGCACTTAAATTTTACCCAAAACCAAGCTAAACTGTCTGTCCTAAATCAGTGCTACAGATAGATGCAATAGTGCCTGTCCTTCACATAGATACATTCTTTGTATTTTGGGGTCAGAATGAAACATGATACTTCAGTCATGCACAGCCAGTAGATAAACCCAAGGTGCATGAATCTTTCTTCATTTAAAATGAGTGTGTGTTAAGCTACTGAGCTGGCTCTGCTTTACCTTTGCTTCTAAGGATACCAAAATTAATTAAGTCAATACCTTTATCACTGAAAAGATAAGCCAACCTTTCCCATACAAGATCAAATTTTCTGCTGCCTCATGCTACTCTTGATTGTTGAAAGGTCCAAATGGTACCACAGGCTGACTGTTCCTTTACCATGATGACAGGGAGGGCTGAACTGCTCAGTGCCTTGCAGCATCAGATCTAGTATCAGGAAAATTAATTCACAAGCACCAGGGGTTTATGTACAAAAAGGAGACAGAGGACACCTGCAACTTTATTTGAATAAAGGAAGGGAGAATCCCCTGGCCACACACCCGTGGGGTTTTCTCTCAGTTTCGGAGGGCACAGTCTCCTTTTATCCTAAACTCTGGTCACATGTTGCCCGTTGGCTGAGGTACTAGGAAGGCACCACCTTCCCAAACCGCCTACCACATATCCCCCCCTTGAACCTGTCATTAAGTTCAGAAATTCAGGCTTGTGCAGAGCCTTGCCTGTTTCAGGAGCAAAGCTGTCTGAGCTCTGCAAAAAAACTTGCTGCTTGAGGTTAGTAAAGATATTAAGACCCATTTCAAAGACGTTAACACTCATCCATTGAATAGTTTGTAAAGACATTAGCACACATCTTTCCTCCCATTGGGGACCAGTCAGAATCTCTGCCTGCATATACTTCAATTGAAACAGGAGTGTTGGATAACCAATACCTTCTGGGAGGTTTTGTTGTTTGGGTTTTTTAAAATAGCAAGTGTTAAGGACTTGTGCTCTATCTCAGCCTGGTAACTAACACTCATGTCTGTTACAAGAAACAAGTTAGCACATTTTCTAAAAAGGCATTTGTTATGCTACATTCTAAAAGGTCTGGTATAAAATAAAAATAAAATTAATGAAAAAAGTATAATGCATGAGCATTGCTTTACAAAAGGCCTTTTGTCCAATTTTATCACTTGATATTTCTCATTACTGCAAAGAGAATGAGCAAAACAGGTGGCCTGAGGAAGGAGCACTGGGGAGGGAAGAGGAAAAGTGACAATACTGCAGGCAATCTCAGTGAAGAAAAAGCTACACTTTACTCAATTTTTTTGTCTCATAGAGACTTTGTTCCTTCCTTTGTCCTTGTACCACGGAAAAAAAGATCTCAAATGGGTGCAAGTAAGGGAGACTTATTCTTAAAGTTTTGGAGATTCTAAGCTCTAGAGCTTAGAATCAAGGAATGCATCAAGGAATGCAGAAAAGATGAAAGTGTAGTTCCAACATTCTAGCTGCTCCTTCCTTGCCAAAGAAAGATCTGGCTTCTCAGTTAACTTCTTTTCTTGTTGAGGTTCAATGAAGACCCACTGCTTCAACATTTTTTCTTCCAGAAACAGGTAAAAACCACTGAAAACCATAAGAAAATTTATTAATTTTCTAAACAGCAAAAATGGCCCCTTTTATTTGCACATGATTTTGCTGGGGGTTTTGGGGGTTTTTTTGAAGGGGTGGTCCTCCCTGTAAGTCCAGTCTGGTTTCCACTTGACAGAAATGGTCCATGTTATCCAAATCAAACTAGGAATAAAGTTAAAGGTTGTATACCTAACACAGTTGTAACATATCCATAGAAGCTTTCAGAACTTTAGGAGCAAGTTTTGGGTTTGCTCGAACTTAGGAACACTTGGCCATATATATTAAAAACCTGTGGCTAAAAATACATATGAATTACAATCTGTAGATATGGAGAAGTCTCCAGGAAATTCAGGAATAGCTAAAGTAGCTGAAGTACAAAAGCAATGTAGACAATCACTTCAACAGTGAGAGGTAAGACTGTACAGACCAGCACAGCTCTTAATGAAGTTCATTGGTTCTTACCAGTTACTGATGTAGTTCAACATTTAAAGCAAAGGAGAGGTTGTGATGCCTTTCGATAGTTAAGCTGTGCAGCAACCTGTACTATTTGGATGTGCACATTCATCTACAGGTACAGATTTACTGTAATACATAAGTAGCCATGTGTCTTGGCCCAAGTGCTCTTTCCTGGAAGCATACAGCCAACTGCATGTCTCTTTCCTTCCATATTCCCATGCCGTCTACTTTGCACAGACATTTTCTGGTCTCCCGCCTCACTGCCAGCTCTCCACAGATGAACCTCTCTTCCCTTTTCGTGCTGCAGATTGTGTCCTAGCAATTTCATCTCTCTGGTGAGCACTGATCAAAGTTCCTGTCTCACTCACCAGCATCATAAGTAACATACAAAAAGCTGACATGCACTGCTTGGCATGGCCTCTGGCTGCCTGCTGAGGTGAAGAAACAGGAGTCTTGCCCACTGATAAATTGTATGTCCTCTTATTGGAGCTGCTGAGCTCTAAAATGCTGAACACAAAAAGAATCACAGGAGACTGTGACACCAGCACAGCAGAAGGAACAATTCCTCCCATGACTGGTTTACTTAATACTACACCTGCAGATCAGCACTCCTAATCTTCCTATCCTCTCTGTTAAATATTCTTTATAAATATTCACACACTGTGAGCACTGTGTAAGAATGTACACTGCACAGTGCAGCGCAGTGATGTGCTGTGCAGCGCAGACGTGTGCAATGATGTGCACTGGCGTGTGCACATCATGCTGTGTGATACTGTGTGATGCAGTGCAGTGCTGAGCGGTGGGGTGCAGTGCTGTGTGATGCTGTGCGGTGCTGTGCGGTGCTGTGCGGTGCTGTGAGGTGCAGTGCTGTGTGATGCTGTGTGATGCTGTGTGATACTGTGCAGTGAGGTGCGGTGCGGTGCGGTGCTGTGTGATGCTGCGTGATGCTGTGCGGTGCGGTGCGGTGCGGTCCGGTGCTGTGTGATGCTGTGTGATGCTGTGTGATGCTGTGCGGTGCTGTGTGATGCTGTGCGGTGCTGTGTGATGCTGTGCGGTGCTGTGCGGTGCTGTGTGATGCTGTGTGGTGCTGTGTGATGCTGTGCGGTGCTGTGCGGTGCGGTGCGGTGCTGCAGCCGTCGCGGCTGGGCCACGTCCCGGCTTTTTCCCCGCGCCCCGCTGAGCAGGGCAGGGCAGCGTCGGGTGTGTAGCGGGGCCGGGCGGTGGCACTGCGCAGCCTTTGTGGTAGCCAAGGGGAAAGACGAGTGCTTCTCCCCTGCACTGCCAGAGCGACTGCTATGAACCCTGACACCAACTGCAATTACATTTGAAAGGGACAAAGGTCTCAGAAATCAGTGTAAACGTCTGGGAGAGTCAGGGTATTTCCATTATTCGTAGTCAGGGCAGGAGCTCAGACATCATCTGTGCAACCTCACACTATCTGGAATAAACAAGTAGCATTCTTTATCTCTGGAAGTCTCAAATGTCCTTTTAATGTCTGCAAACTCTTCGAGCCAGTAAAGGATTGGTTTGGGATTAATATGCAGCCTGATTTACCACCACAGTGTACACAACAAAGCAAACACACAAACAAGCCATCTGCACACACAGAGTCCTGCGGGCTCCTGAGACTGAGCAAGGAAGGCTCATGTATCTTCTAGCTAAGGTGCTGGAGGGAGAAGAAAAAGTATTAGGGGGAAAGAAATCATGATTTTTACAGAAATCTTTCAAGGGAAACTTGCATAAAGTAGAATTGAAAAAGTAATGATGAAGTAACAGTGAAACTGGAGATAAGCAGAAAGAACAATTAAATGAAAGTGAAACGAAATTAAGTTCTACGAAAGAAGCCTCCAGCTGAAGGAAGCTCCTCTGAGAGCAGACTACTGCAGCACATCTCAACGTGACAAGCAGCTGAGGGTACAATTTGAACTACAGAATTCTTTAGGCTGGGAAAGGACCTCTGGAGATAGCTGGCTTTCTTCTAAAAGCAAGACATTAAATCAAGGACACTGTCAAGCAAAGTGTTGAATATTTCTATTGGGGAAATTTCTGCTACTTCTCTGAGTAATATATTCCAATGTCTAGAATATATTTCTATTCATATGAAGTATTCATAATTCTATTATTATGTTTCTAGAGTGGATAATATTTTTTTCTTATACCTGGAGATAATTTCATCTAAAGAAACATATTCTTATTCCTCTTTGTCCTGTGTACCCCAGTGAATCATCCAGCTTTTAGGAGCTGAAGACCTGTTGGTGCCCCAATATAGGTTCTTTCACCCAGTTTGCAAGAGGCTGATCTACATACAAAATCAAGGTATTTGATTTATTTACAGTTCTGCCTTGCAAAGAGGTGCTTACTGGCAAATTCACAAAGCCAGCACCATGACTATCAACATTTGTTTACATTTTAGCAGAAAAAGTCATTAACGCTCATCGGCTACAAGTTACAAAGTTTTTCATATTAATTAGTGTTCTTTATTCTATTGGATAAATTATTCCCTCGCTTCTTATGCTGATTAGT
Source organism: Taeniopygia guttata (assembly GCF_048771995.1). Lineage (NCBI taxonomy): Eukaryota > Metazoa > Chordata > Aves > Passeriformes > Estrildidae > Taeniopygia > Taeniopygia guttata. The sequence goes on along the minus strand of NC_133032.1, from coordinate 12,912,079 downwards.
CCACATGCCCAGACTTTCTCTTCTTCTGAGTCAGTAGTTTCCTGGATCCGTAGTTTGTGAATTAGGGGTAACAATCTCCTTATGCCAGAATTACCTTCTGCCCAGTCAGAGCTGATCTCGGTACAATTGCTGAACTGTCTTCATGAGTTTTTTTCTTTACCTTAGGAGTTCTGCCAAATGTCTTTGAGGCCCACAATTGTATTCTTTGGGTCTGCTATCAGTGATACATCCTTATCCCAAGCTTTGTTAAGCTCCCCCTAGGTCTGAGACCATTGAAATATGCCTAAGCCCTAGACCTTAAAAAGGCAATTTTACCAACAAGTAATTTATCTTTCTAACACACAGATATCACTGTGGCTGGATCTCCCCTGGCCCTTATTTTCTTCAGGCTTTATAAACATAGTTCTTTCAAACATGTGACAGGCTCTTCAATCCTGTTAGCCTCTGGACTCTAATTTTTCAGTCTCCTGAACTGTCCCAGACCAAAATTGAACACAGTAACCCAGACACTCTCAGTTCATCATTTTGCCTAACCTCAGAATCACACTGAGGTTCCCCAAACGCCCATAATGGAAACCTAGACTGCTTCTGAAGCTCAGTGACAGGTACGACATGGGTGAAACCTCATCTCTGGAGAGACCTTCCAACAGCCTCAGGCACCAGCCAAGCGCCCCACTGCTGCCACTGCGTGCCGGGGCAGCAGCCAGCGCCCAAAACTCAGAAACGCTGTCAGCAGCGCTGGAAGTGCGCTCTCATGAGCAGGAAAGTTAAATGTTTCCGTTTATGACTCGGATTTTCAACTCATGCTTACTGTCAAAGGTTTCGTTACTGGCAAAGGTTTCGTTACTGGCAAAGGTTTCGTTTCCAACACCGAGGAGTGGCACTGAGCGGTGCCCGGCGCGGAGCTGCCGCCCGGGCGGGCCGGGCCCTCACGCAGCGCCCCCGCAAGCGAAACCGAAAGCGGCGCCGGTGCTGGGCAGGGCGGGCCGGGCCGGGCCGAGCCGAGCCGAGCCGGGCCAGCGCAGGGCTCGCTGAGGGGCCGCGGTCGCCATCATGGCAGAGGGCACCCGGGACGAGCGGTTCCTGTACATGATCTCCTGCTTCAGGCCGCGGCTGAAGCAGATCATCCAGGCGCAGCCCGTGCTGGACCAGCTCCCCTCGCTGAGCGCGGAGGACAAGGACAGGGTGCGTGCGGCCGCCCTGCAGCGCGGCGCGGCGGCGGGCGCGGAGGAGCTGCTGCGGGCCGTGGAGCGGGGGCCCCGCGGCTGCGGCTGGATCCGCGAGTTCCTGCAGGCGCTGGAGCGCGGCGGCTGCAGCCTGGCCGCCTGCTACGCCAACCCCAGCCTGAGCCAGCTGCCCTCGCCGGCAGAAGAGGCCGAGCACGACCTCTGCGTGCACCTGGTGCAGCTGCTGCACGGCACGCTGGTGGACAGGATGCGCGCCGTGCAGGTGGCCGAGAAGTGCCTGCAGATGGGAATCTTCCAGGACGAGGACGTGGATCGGGTGAGTCTGGGCGCAGGCAGTGCCACAGGCACTGGCCAGCCCCAGGGGCTGTGGGGCAGGTAGGAAGCCACAACTACAAATGGCATAGTAAACGCAAAAACAAAAGGGGAGCTCACAGACTTGAGGGAAAATAGGTAATGGGTCCAGGTAAGCCGATGAAGACTGTTGACAATGGGCCAACAGGTGGGATGCCAGCTAAGAGCCTGGCAAAGAAAATGCCAGAATAGAGGACCAACATTGGACCAAGGCAGTATCTAAGTGGAAGAAATATGTCAGACTTTACTTATCATTTTGCCACAGACCTTAGGCTCAGAAGATCATTGTCTTCTGGCCATTGAACCATACCAGGAAGTAGAGATGGTCTGTTAAGTGCTAAATAATGCTGAGTTAAAATAAAGCAAGATTTTCCATCAGCTTTTTTCCTATAGGTTCACTAAGGACTATCACACTAGGCAGTGACATGAGCAGAAATACCAGTTGGACAAGATCAAGGAAGTGTTTATTCCACTTGGCTAAGAATGGCTTGCCTGGAATGCGAAACCTATTTGAAACTCAAAAAGAATTGATATCCTGAAACAGTGTTAGAACAAATTAAAATAAAAATTGCCATGGCAATAAGGGGAAAACTGGTAAATTAAGGGTGTAGCTACATCACATTTGCACTCTGAGCCTTTGCATCTGCTTTTGAGGTAGTTTTTATGCTCCATCTCAGTTAAATGACTGTAAGATACATAATGTGTTGTCACCATCAGGTGGCAGCAGTGATCAGATGCACCCTAATTAGAAGGGAGCCAGGCATGGTAACACAGCAGGCAGATGCAGAGGCCTCTTAGGAAGCAACTGACTCCATTCCCTGGTAAGAAGTCCTCATGTCCCCCCTGGGTCACCTTTTTGCTGCTGTTTTTTTGCTGGTATTTCCATCAAACCATTTGATACCCTTCACGATCCTGCCAGTTTAAACTCCCAGTGGAGTTTAGGCTTTCCTAATGTCTCCCACTTTCCACACACTTCCTTTTAGTCATGTATCGCTCAGGTGTTCCCACTGCTATGCCTGCCTATTTCCTTGCATCTCGGCATGGGTGATTCTTGAGCCTTGAGAAAACGGCCCTTGAGACTGAACACCTGGCTCAAGCTGCTTTGCACTTGGGGTTTTGTTCCTCATGTGATCAGATGTCAAATTCTGCTTGTGACAGCCTTGGGACGCTGTCGTAGCTTCTTTAAGGGCAATAGCCACTTTCTAGAGGCTCAGCTATTGTATCTTTAAGTGGGAGTTGAGATGATGAAGCCAGAGTTTAAGAAGGGAAATGTTCTTTTTTATGTATGAGGTCATGTTACAGATTAAGTCTGAGCTTTGGTAAACTGTGTGACACCATTTCTCCTTAATCAAGGTTTCCCATTCCCTGAACCAGGCTGAACACCAATTGTTATTCCACAATACTAAGAATTATTATATAGCGGTTACTATTGTAACCATTGTCTAGTACTACCAGTCTCTCTCCAATTAAATTCCAGATCTCATAGGTTTTATATATCCTACCCAAAACCATATGTGATGAACATGAGGTTGGACAAAATTGCAATACTTCTCTTCTGATGAGTGGCAGGTCCACTTTATATCTTTATTTTTCAGTATGCTTGAATAATGACAGGGAAATGCACCTATGCTCAGGCCATTTCTGAAGTCTGAGGGTTGTTTCTGTTTTTTTATTTTTGCCAGATCCACACTGTTACTGACAATCGTGGGAATAGAGATGGTGCAAGGGAGTTACTGAGCAGAATAGTCCAGAAAAAAGATTGGTTCTCTTCTTTTTTGATTGCTCTCCGTGAAACCCAGCATGAAGACCTTGCAGATGATTTAAGTGGAAATACAGGAGGTAATCATCTTATTTCACTGGTACTGATGTGTGGATTTTTAATATATCTTCTTTTTTTCTTTTTGTTCCGTTACTTAAGAAGCAATGCAGGATTCCCACCATATTGTTTTATTGTGACAGTGGGACTAATGCTTTTGATTTCATTGATTTCATTGATAAGTTATGTAGCTTGATAGATTTTTAAATACTAAAAATCCTTATTAAGCAATATGAGAATTATAACAGTGTGGATTTAGTTGCAATTAAACTGAATCTTACTTTTAAAACACATTGGTTTTCAGTGTGATTTTTATAATCATTCATAAAATATACTCTGAAAATTAATTTGAACAAACAAAACAGACTTTACCTGAATTTCTTCTTCAATACAAGTGTTTCCTATACAGAACTGTTTACAAATATTTTTGGCATTTTAAAGTACTTTGCATACTTTAAGACATTCATAAGTCTCAAAACATTATAAGATTTACTAAAAATAATGCAATAAACTAGTAGAGTGGCTACTCCTTTTCATTCCTGTATAATGTTTACAATACTGTAATGTTATCCCAGTGCTCCCCTGTATTCTTAAATATAAAAAAGAAAGCAGTCCCAAATAATTTATCCCTTATTTTTAGTCCCCATATGTTTTCTAAAATTTTAGAGACTAAATTACTTTAACAGATTTTCCATTTAGCAGCTTCAGCCTGCTCACTTGAGGAGCTCACCAGAGCTGTGTCTGTGCTTTTAGTTGCTGCATATGGGTCAGAGTATTAAGATTGAGGTAAGAGGGACATGAAGGTGTCTCTTTCAGCTTTGGACAGGAATCGGATGGTTCTGCCAGACACAGACAGGCAGCTGTGATATTTGAGGATGCAGTAAAAGATGGTTGAGTGTTGCAGTCTGCAGGACAAGACCAACCAAGTCAGAGCCTCAGAAGATCATTTTGAGTGGAACTTGGGTGCTGGGAATAGCTCAGCAGCTATTGTGATCCTAATTTTCATTCTGTGTTGCAGCTGTGTGAGGCTTAAATTCTTGTCTTCACTACTTTGCCATCAGTAAGGTAAACAAAGTAACAAATATACAAATTATTAATATTCTTTTCATATTTTTATTTTCAATTCTTTTCACATTTTGCATTTCTGAATTTTCAGTATAGTGCAGATTATATAAGATGAAACTGAGGATTAATTCAGTTGTTTGATGGACTACTGAATTAATGCATTTATTCCACAATTTCTTTGTAATCTTGGGTGATGTAGACCCCAAAACACACTATACAGACTAATGTGTAAAGCATGAATGGTGTTGTTCTTAAAAGAGCATAAGTAATTTTCCATGTACACAGTCCTGTATGTGTGTAGATATGTAAAGTGTGTGGTTGCAGGAGCTTGTCATAGAGAGGAAACAGCTTCATTGGGCACTGTGATGCTACATTTTGTCATTGCAGCTTGACCCCCTGTGATTTGTTACAATAAAATATGTTGTTATTAGTAAACACCTACACACAGAAATTGAGAACTTAATAAAAATAAATATATTAACCTCTTTAAGTTTAGTTTCTAATTGTAGATTAGTAAATTCTTAGTAGATATTTACATAAAGGTCAAAATTCCAAACTATAACATTTGAGTCAAGACCAAGACCATATGTTATATACTGTCATGTGCCTGATAAATACAGGTTAGTTCTGTGTTCTCTGTGCTCCACACTAAAAGAAATAAAATGTTTTATAGAACTGCCTTAGAATTTCTCTATATTTTCTGGGAACAGAGAGTAAACAAAATGGGATGGAGCAGACTACAAATGAAGAAACAGAAGTTACAAGCCAACCAGGAAACGTCATAGAGGAGAATTTGAAACAGGAAGAAAATGTGGATGATAGTTTCAGCAGTGAGAGCAGTCTGTTGGAAACATCCATAGAAAAGAATTCTGTGGTGTCAGGTTTGTCCACTAACTGGTATTTTGATCTGGTATAAATTAGTACTTTTGAAATATATTTAATACTTTTGATAAAAATATTAATGTTATTAGGTTAATATTTTGTTTCACACATAGTAGGCTTATACTATCCAATGACAACATTGGGTTAACATTGACAGCTCTGTACAGTATTGACTAAGTTTAAGATAAGAGGAATGTTTTTATACCACTAAAACTGCAGCTGTATTAAGTACTTCTGTCTAGAAGGCTGGAAATGCTATAATGAAAAGCATGTTTTTGTTTTGAAAAGTCCTTCAGTGTTGTCCAACAATTATTTTTTCTGTTCATTTTAAGGTTTTTTATTTACAGGCTATCAGCCTTTCTCATGTTACATACATACTCAGAAGTACATTTTTAGTAAAAATGTTTAGGAATGGTTGTGGCCTGTTGTTCATACAGATCCACTCTTAAAAACATGCCTTGGGAGTTGATAATGAGCAACAGCAATTACCAGCAGCAATGCCCAAACACAGCTGTGAACCAGTCTTTCAAACATGCATTGCATGATTCAGGAACCGTGTGTGTTCCAAGTTCACATGGAGCTCAAACAATAGTTATAGCTAAGGTAAATCCTGCCTCAAATTATACTAGTGGGCTTACTCAACCAAAGGAGTAAGACAGCTAAGGCTGCTCTCTTTTTATCAAACATGAATATATTTTTTTTATGGCTCTGAAAAACTGAAGCCTTTCATTGTGCAGCAGTACTAGCCTATTTCTCATTTCACATGATACTAGCAGGATATCACTGCTTTGTAGCAAGTAGTGAATTATTAACTACAGCAAAATTATCAACTTGATTTTCCTGGGTTAGAACATAATTTGGCAGTATAAAGAAGAGGTGCCAAATATTTAATGATAATTCAAAATAGATCACACTGGATTATTCTTTCTGGATAAAGCTAAGGCTCTTATTGAGCCTACTAAGGGTAGGTTTTCATTGCTGTTAGCCAGATCTCCTACTTGCCTCTTGTTGGGTTGAGGATTACAGAAAATTAGATCTATCAGTTATTAACTTGTTAAGTTAAAAAGTTATTCACTTTTTAGCTAATTGTAGCTAAAAAGCTATTGTCTCAGCATAGAACTGAAATTAATAGAGTGGGTGTTAGCAGCTTGGGCAGTTGAGCAGATCTGTTCAGTGGAATGGCTAAGGGGGTACAGAGTACATCTATTCCATCAGTTTGGTTCAGATTGATTTCAGTCGTGTGGAGTATGTGCCTGTAAGTAGTTAGAACAAATCCCATTTGGTTTCAGCAGACAGTTCATTTCTTCTGATCTACACCAGCTCTGTGCTATGAACCAAAGTAGTGTAAGTGGGGACAATTGATGGATTCACTGTAAACACACAGCTGTGAGATGAACCAAAGTAACAGTGTAGATGCAGGGTAACAAGGGCTGCCAGGAGGCAGTGCTGCTTGGAGATTTCTGCAGAGGAGCTGCCTCACTTTCAGCCATCCTCAAGTGCAGTAACCTTTGACATCAATGCACTTGTACACTCAGACTTAACAGCACTCCAGTCTTTTTTTATTTCCTATTTCCATCCTTTCTCATGATTTCATAAGACTGTAATTTTACACCAGGCAGATTAAAATAGAAATGGAACCCAGATTCTACTTCCAAGTGAGCCGGGAACCCACCTAGTTTGTAATTTGATGCTGTCAAGTGTTGTCAGTTTTGCAGTACGCTCCCAGATTCCTTTATGTCTTGAGAAGGACATATTTCAAGAAGAAGGTTTTCGAGTAATTTGAAATTACTGCCATTTGCCTTGTATCTGGAGCTTCCTCTGACACTTTTATTTAGGCAGATGAAACAGAGACAGTCAGAAGGTATGAGAGCAGTAAGGCCATAAAAACAAGTAGAAATAGAACACTTAGCCTAAGAGATAACTAAAGAAAAATTGAGCATGCAAAAACACAGATAAGAAACTTCACACACACAAAATTACACAAAAGCAAGTAAATTCTTGAGGTCGAGGAGGTCAACACTTGGATTAAGTTGCTGCAGTTACCTATATAAGCAACAATTCAAATAATAGCAGCTTTTTCAAGGCTTGCTTTTCATTGCATTCCATTCCATTGTTTCTCTACTTATTTAGTGCTCAGTGTAAAGTGACTGAATATCTTCCTGTGAAGTCTTCCTGTGAAATTCGGAATTACAATGTGCAAGCAGGACTCTAAGGGAAAAGTGACTATATTAGCAAAAGTGGTAAAAACAGATGTTAGAATAATAACTCTTTTATCTTCATTATTTTGGATATGCTTACTGATTTGGTTTTTTTAAAAATCTGTTTTCTTTTAAAATAATTCAAGTAAGTTGCCACAGTTGAAAAAGGAGAATGTTGTTCTGTTCACCTTTCATTTGGAAGATGAATATTTTGCATTTCACATCACCACTGAAGTTTTCTGTTTGAGAGATAATGCATGCTGCACATTGTAATTAAGATAATTGTGTACAAAACACTTTATGGATTCATATTCTCATGATTTTCAGAAGGAAAGATGGGAGACCATATGGAATACACACACAATTTTAATTTTGTCCTCTCTTTCCTATTTTATGTGGATTCCTGCAAAGTGAAAGCAAGAGAGAGCAGTGTTATCTTCATAGATGGGAGTTCCTACTAATGCTACTAATTAGTTTGTCACATGTCTTTGAACATGGTTTGTAACTTGTGAGGTTTTCTTCTTTTTTGTGCCCTTCTGTTGATTGCATTCATTTGTTAGAAAAACTACTAAAACCTGACTCCTAGTGGTAGCTAAGATAGCTTCATAAGTTTACTGAATGCAGACTAGGTTCAATTCCCACCTCACTCACCAAGGCTTTATAGTGTATGTTTTAGGCATTCCTTTCTAGGACACTGTAACTTCCATTCAGTGCTAAATTCTCATTCACAGAAACTAGTTTGCTTTATGAATAATTTTTTGGGGACAATAAGTTGGGAAAAGTATGTATATTAGGATGCAGGATATCCTATATATGCGGGGCCCGGCAGAGGGCGAGCGGAGCGCGGCGATCTCCGCGGCGGGGCCCGAGCGGCGGAGCCCGCGGCATCGCGGCGGCCGCTCCTGCTCTGCTCCGCTCCCGCTCCGCGCGATTCTGTAGCTCATCACTGCTTCTGTTGACTCGGGAACTACGGTTTGCGCTTTTCATGTTATATCAAGAAACTTAAAAAAATAAACAAACAAACAAAAAAATCCAAACAAAGAAAACCATCACAGTTCTGGTTTTCTTTTTGTTCTGCTACAGATGTAGCTCTCATGGCTTGCAGAAAGGGAATGTTCAGTTTGCCAGCAATTTTTTTTTTTCTTTTTTTTGCTTTTCACCTTTCTGGAAAGATACAGTAAAATAGGACTAAAGGGGATTTTGCAGGTGATGATGTCTGCAACCCCTGATTTTAGGCAATAAATCATGACCTTGGTGCTTTACCTCTGCCATGCTATATTAATCTTCCACTCCATATTTTCTTTCATAAGAAAATGAATAATGTTTTTAATATTTTTAATCTCTACCAAAAATAGAGAAAATTAGATCTCAGCCATCCCCACCTGACATTCATCTAACCTACTTTAACAACTTAGGGGGAGAGCAAACAATACACATTTTCCATTAATATTTGTATAGCTATTCTATTATGCTACTTTTCTTTGTGTTTTTTGTTTAGAGTCAGATGTCTCCATAGGAGATGGAGGTGTCAGTAACTCGAATGAAAATCTGGAACAGAGCAGCACAACCAGTGATTCAGGTGCATTTCTCTTCTGTTATTATTTAGTAATTGCAAAGTAAGCTCTGGGGGAAGTACTCTGCGAGTGGGTTAAAATAAAACTCAGTGGAGGGCCTTCTTTCACTGTAAACTCTAGTTCACTGTATTTAGATGCCAGACCTACTCTTTGTTGGAAAACAGATGCCATTTTTAATTGTCTGGACCTAAGTCCTAGCCCCAAAACAGTTGATTTACTGAAATCATCTGAACAGGGCTCTAGACATCATCATTGTACAAACTGGTCAGTGAGGCAGAATGATGAAATCACATAGGCTGAAGGGACTAGAAGTCATCTAGTGCAATCACCTGGACAGATATTCATAATGCTGCCACACAGACATGTTTCTTTTGCTCTCAGAGAGAAGCTAGATTGTGCCTGACCCCCACATAGGGTGAGAGGGAATAGTAATGTTTTAGAGGCTGTGAAAGAGCAGAAGCATCTTCTGGGTACCTGCAGAACAATAATGAAGGTCCTCTTTGGACCCAAGTACTTTAGTAGCCTTATTTGTAAAAGCAATCTAAGCAATGGATATTGGTATCTGAAGATCTTTTTGGATCTCACATGTAACATATGTGCATGTTCTAAATACAGTTTAAAACTAGATATTGGACTGTATTTAAATGATACGTAGCAGACAGGTATTATCTTGCTATGTATGAAGTCTGACCCAAACTATACACTGCTATTGTAAAAGTATCCCAGTACTTTTTTTGTCTTTTTTTTTTCCTTCAAACCTCAGGCAAAAGAAATTTGGAGTTGTCCACCATGGTGATCAGCCTGTTTACCTATATAGAATTCAAGAACTGCTTTTTGGAATGTAGCCTTTATAACATGTATGCTGGGACTATGTCTTGTACAAGGACTAGAAAAAAAAAATCTGAACACCTTTCAAGCCAACTGGGCCAAATAAACCTACTATTACATCATTAAGGTCACTGTAAATGTTATGTATCCCATGCCTGCCAAGTGTTTATTATAAATACTTTTAAAATAGTTTCAAGCTTTTGAAGTATTAGAATCCACATATTTTGTAAGTACACAGAACATTCAGGATAGCTCAGATCTAAATTGCTACACTACATCTAAGATTATAGTCTGTGTGTTGCTAAATCCGAAGAATTTATTTTGCACTTCTTTAGCAACTGAGGACGCTCATCAGTCACATTGTATTTTTTGACTCACTCTGTCACATGAAATGTCTGGGCATGGGAACTTCCCTGCTCTGTGGACAGGCTGGCACACTGTATCAATTGCTCAGGCTGAGCCAGGCTCATGACATTTGGCAGCACATATGTATGTATGGCCTCATCCTTTAAGAATCCTGAAGTGTCTCTCCAATTGTCTGTCCAATTAAGCAAATTGGGCATTTGCTGTGTCCAGTAATCCAGGAAAAAAAAAAAAAAAAAAAAAAAAAAAAAAAAAAAACCAACCAAACACTGCAGTTTTGTGAAGAATGGAGAACAGATTTTTTCACAGTGTTTATTTCCTATATGTGCTGTATACATGTGGCTTTAAAAACAACTAGTTTAAAAGTTTTTAGTCCATGCTTTTTAGTCATGTATAGTAAACTCAGTGAGAGTAATAATGAGAAAAAAAATGCAAGAAGATGCAAATGCACTATTAATGGATTTTATAATTTGAAATTTTGCAGTAAGGCTGTTGTATTAACAAAGATGTTTGGATGGTGTTGTTACACAATGACATGATGTGGATTTTAATACAAAGAATCATGCCGATTCAGCTGCATTTTTACGTGCAAGGTTCATTTCACATTTTAAAATTGTGTAGGTAGGACAACAGAATAATTATCATGTTTCTTTTAGCCCAGAGCAGCAATTTAATGCAGACAACTTCCCTAATGTTATAATGTGCATGATGAAAAATCTTTAGGTATTTAATTCTTTAATCTGTGAAAAGATTCCTGTATTAGCCTTTATCTAAACAAGGGCTGAAGAAGCTAGGAGAGAGCTAAGTTAAATATTTTTCAGGCCTGGTCTGTTAATTGAGGATGTTAAGGAACTGAAATTTAACCAAACAGATGGGTGATAAAGTGCTAGTTTCAATATGATTGAGCTATTGAATTTAGCCAACCAGAAAGCAAACAATGTTCTTCCTCAAAAGAGAGTAGTAGAAGTCAGATTAAGTAACAGCAAGTACTCTCTGGTGCAAATGTCCCTGTGTCCAGGTAGCACTGCACTCACACTAAAAGGCAAAACAAGCAAAAAACACTTTAGAATGGCATTCAGATGTTTCCATCAGCAGTGTTTTATCAAGCTTCATTACTTTTTGTTAGTTTAATTTTATTTAATGGAATCAGGAATACTAGAAAAATATACTTACTTTGTGTGTAATGTATCAGTGATAATAAAATCCTCATGATTCTGCATTGAATGATATCATCAGGAAACAAAACTACGGTTTTTCTCCCCTCATTTTTAATCTAGTACAATGAATTTGTACATTTTCTTCAAGGAGGGCAGTTAATACTTGAAGAGTTATCTAAACTTATTTGTAGGGAAAAAAACCCATGAAAACTCAATTGAAATAAATCCTTCTGATATTAAGATATATATACATAAGTTCTGACTCCCTAAATATATGTAAACTCTGAGACTTGATGTGCATTTCTTACTGCTCAAAATAATTCAACAGCATTTTTCTTTCACTTTTATGTTTAGAACATTGTTTCTTTTGTGAGCCATAGAGCTAAACTCTACCATTGCACTTCCAATAAGAGATTGAAGGCTTTGGCCTTAGGTGGCAGATGTATGTGGCTTTCTAATGAACATCCAATTGCATTATGTATGTGTCAGGCTAAGAAGCAATGTAATCTACCATGAGTAGGTGTGATACATTCTGCAGTTAGCTCCATCTTGTATGGGCAATTGAATTTTCTTATCTATTTGGTCTTTATATTTTATAACTCCCTTGACCATTTTTAAGTATTCCATATATTTTTTCTTTCTATGGTTCCATTTTTCATTCTCTGGGAAGTATTTAAAAAGGTAACTCCTTTGTAACCAAATAAATTTCAGTGTCGGTGAAGGAGAACATCACAGAAGCTTGGCTAAGTTATAAATAGTGCAGCTCCAAACACACCCTTTGTTGGTCCCAGTGCTACTGAACTGTATTATTTGAATTTATACCTAATAGCAATCATTTCAACATAGATGAGTGAAACTGTTCTGTGGCTTATTCCACCTGCCCTGAGTGGTGACTGAATGGGAGCAGTTCTGATCCAGAGTTGCACAGGTCCTCAGAGCAACCTTGTCTATACTAGTGTGCTGTTTCTATTCAGAAGATGCTTCTGATAGTAAATTAATATTTTTCCCTTTGACATTTTTTCACTCCTCTGATACATGTTCTGTGCCTCCTGTTTGAAACTTATACTTTGTTTTACCCTTAGATGAAGATGAAGTGGAGAGGAGAGCCTCACCTGAGCCAGATCTGACCCTGAGAGATTACCAGATGGAAGTGGCAAAGCCAGCATTGAATGGGGACAATATTATAATATGTCTCCCTACAGGCAGTGGTAAAACCAGAGTGGCAGTTTACATTACCAAAGATCACTTGGATAAGAAGAAAAGAGCATCAGAGCCTGGAAAAGTCATAGTACTTGTTAATAAGGTAAGTTGGTCCATTTCTTAAAGAATAATATTTTTCAAACATCATGCATTGTTAATAAAGACATTGTAAAATTAATATAAACACAATTCTCAACTTCTCCAGGTGTATTGTGTTTAGAGACATACAGGTCTAGACTATCATCTCCATTGCACCATCAACCTCGTGCAAGCACAAATTATGTTCGTGTACTCCAGTGAAAGTGCAAATTTAGATGTGCTGTAATAACCATATTATTGGGAAAAGCACAATTTCATTTTGTAATGAATTTTGAAAAATAAAAATACTTTTCACATTCTGTGTTTCAATTTGTTAATGAAGGCCACCTAATGAGTCTCACAGTAGTTAAGGAATGTTTTTTCAGATTTTCTGATAATTGCTGTAATTTCTGCAGTTAATTTAGCACATACAAATTAATCTTCTATTGTAATATTAAAATATAGAAATACATTAAAGAATTTTATTGAAATTATAAACAGTATTCATATCCTCTTATAAGATAAATATGAAAGCAGTTTATAAGCTCAGTTAAATGGCCGGAGCATGCATGGTTTGTTCTTTCTTTCAAAGGCTCAGTTAAGCCAAAGTTCTTGGGACAAAAAGATTTCACAGGAGAGGTTTCAGGGGGCAAATTGGTTTGGGGATTTTTGCTGCTTAATTTTATTTTGTGCATCTAACAACATTTGTGGCAAACAGGCATGTGTTTTTAAACTTGTGTTTAATATATTTTAAATTATTTGAAAACTTTTGTTCAGGTTCCACTGGTAGAACAGCATTTAAAAACAGAGTTTAGTCCATTCCTGAAACGTTGGTATCAGGTTATTGGTTTAAGTGGTGATTCTCAGCTGAAAATCTCATTTCCTGAAGTTGTCAGAAGAAATGATGTCATCATCAGTACAGCACAGATCCTTGAGAACTCACTTTTAAATGCATCCAAGGAAGATGAAGAAAGTGTCCACTTATCAGGCAAGTATTTTATTCTGAAATTTTTACAGAGGGTATAAAAGTATGTCCTCTATTCTGGAAAATTGCAGAGTAAAAACGTGCCGCATTCAATAGGATTTTTTTCAATTTACTCATTTTATAAATACAAGCTGTAGTCAAAATCAGATCTCAATTAATAAGCATGCAGGCCAAAATTAGACTCTGTGGTAATTTGTACTAAATACTTGTTATGCTTCCTATTTTATCTAAATGAATTCTTAAGCACAACTTTTTGCAAATTCAGTTGTACTGATTCCACTTTCCAAGCTTGGTAGAGCATTGAGTCATATCACATAGAAGCCATATACAGGATGAGAAAAAAAAAACTATTAAAACTCAAATGCACTTGATAGTTTGAGAAGTACAGTGGAACACAAGATAAAAGCCAATCTGTTGTGAAAGTTATATTCTTTAAACCCTTGTAATTTTGCTAATATATAGTGATATGGTGGCTTATAACTGTCTCTCTGAGCTCAGCAGATATAATGGTTTCCTACAATACATGAAGGAAGTTGAAGAAAGCAAAAGATAAAGAAGGCAAGATTGTTTTCCCAGAATACAGAAGTGGCAGGTATCTGTGGGAGATCAGAAAGGAAATAGTATTATCTGTCAGTGAGGTACAAATAGAACAGCCCATGAGGTCAGCTCCCGGGCCTGGGCTGCAGTGATCTTCCTCTGTGAGATGCTAGTTTCTCCCTCTATTTGCCTGCAAACAACTCCTTTTCAGATGATGAGGGATGTAGGGGAGAGCTGTGATATTTAAAATGATGGCCTTGAGATAAAAGTATTGGTCTGGGTGTCACAGAGACAGCAGAGAAACCTGAGGGGTTGGTCTGTGTCTGTCAGTGCCTAGTGCTGACTGGGGTACTGCTTGATCCAAACTGACTCCTGCAGAGCCACTTGGGTACCTCGGAATTGCATTCCCCCCTTCAGAATGCCTTGTTATTAACCTAGGCAGAGTACCAGCATTTTTCTTATACTTATTTCCTCTCCACTATATCTAAGTTAATAAACTTTCCTACATCTGAATAATTTTGGAATGCAGTATGGAGGCATCTGAACATTTCTACTGGAACTGCTGGCCTGTTTCAAATTGGGCTGAGTCCCAACCAGATTGTGTAATGAAGTGGGTTGAATGGGTTTCACACTTTGTGAAGTTTCCTTCATAAGGAGCTACATTTTTTCCAGAACTCAGGCTGCCCTGCACCTCGGGGTTTTTTTTCCTGTGCTATTACACCTGTGCTCGTAGGTTCAGCTGGACCAAAGCCAAGCAAGCATGAACACAGCCAGCTCCATTTCTATGCCTGTGACTTGGTTAACTCTCAGCCTTTATAAATCATCCTAATTAGTTACAAGTTTTTCCCCAGATTTCTGTGCGTACTTTTTTCATCTGTTTCCACAGAGGTCTGCATTACACGTAACATGGAATTCCAGCCTCAGTGAAATGGAGGGGACTCTCTTAATTGCATTTTATCAAATGTTTACTCTCTTTACCAAGGGCTTAAATCATTGTATGGACTTTCTAAAAGCTGTGTATCCTATCCCTTCCTTAGTAGAAGAAACACCTCCCTTCTGGTAGGTTAGTTTCTACACAAGTAGTTATAGAATATGCGTGATGGAGATGATGGTCAAAATCAAAGGGAGCAAGTTCATGTTAGCAGAATAACTGAGAAACTACCATCACTGCTGCTAAAATATTGCAATGTGTAGAAATCTTGGAAATAAATAATAATTTAGATTTGAAACTACATCACTCCTGTCCAAACTGGCTTCCTGAACTGTGAAGGCAGTCAGTTTTCCTCAGTGACATGGAGCACTGGCTTACTTTCCAAGCAGAAGTATTTAATGTAGCCTTTTTCATATAACTTCCCTTGTTTAGTCTCTGTCTTTCTTTAGGTTCTAAATCAGCTGAGACTGATTGAACTCTCTGTTAATTTCCAACTTGTGCTGCCAGTTGTTGAAAACTGACTTGTAGTGGTGTAACAATTTGATCACATCAATACGTTTACACATCAATGTGTAAACAAGACCGTGGAAATTGTCCATATAAAAAAATATAAGAGTTTAACCCTGATCATTTCAGTGATCTTCTTTACAGTCATATCCACAAACTGACGTTGAATTGTTGGAAACAATGTAAAATTAGTTACTGGCTAGCTACAGAAGGACTGGGAGCTCCATGAACCAGTTTTGCTGCTAGAGAAACAAAAATGTTCTTGAATCTTTCAGCTCAGAACCTTGAAATAAATGTCACTGACTGCATGTGCATAAAGATTAAAGATATATTTTCTATATCTTTTGAGAAATTTGAAATAAAAAATAATTTTATTTTTCTTTCATGTATAGTATATGGTTTGCATGTGAATATACCCTGACCAAAAAGCATGTAATACCTGTCTGAATTTCCATCGGTTTCCTCCGCTACAAAAGAGAGATGAGCAGTTGTGCTCCCACTAATCTGTTTGTTTTTTCCAATAACACATCCATAAAGTAATATAAATCTTTTAACTGGACACTAATAGGGAGGAAATCTATGTGTTGCTACAAAATGGAAGCGTATTTTGACCACAATGAGCCTTTCAAGAATGTCTGAAAGGCTTCTAACATATTCTGTGTATTCTCAAATGCAAACAATATGTAGTTTGTCAGACACAGTTATGGATATGAAAGATAGTATTGAGTTCAACTATGATATATTCTTACCACTGGTAAGATATGAGAAATATGTCTCTGAAATTCTTTATATAATCAGATTGTTTTTGCAAAAATGTAAAGTCTTCTTTTCCATTACATGACATGTAAAACTACTTGGCACATCAGGACTGTAGCAAAGGTTTCAAAGTCCATTAAATATATTCAGCATCCATCCACACCTTCCTCCACTACTTCAATTTCCTAGTACATTAGCCCTCAGACAAACTGATGGGTTCTTTTCAACACCAGCCTTACCTGTTACAAGATTTAGTCACACAAATTCTGCATTTGAAATAGAATTATTCACTTTAGGAGTATTTTTTTTTTCCAGATTTTTCCCTCATCATCATCGATGAGTGTCATCACACTCAAAAGGAAGGTGTCTACAATAATATAATGAGACGTTACTTAAAAGAAAAGATGAAGAACAGGAAGCTGGCAAAGGAAAACAAACCACTGATCCCACAGCCTCAGATTCTGGGACTTACAGCCTCACCTGGTGTAGGAGGTGCAACATCCTACTCAAAAGCTGAAGAGCATATTCTGAAAGTAAATAGCCCTAACACTTACAAACCATCAAAAGGATATTGTCTTGTTTAAGTAAAACTTTTGAAATCAGTTTTAGGCTCCAAATGGACAATCTGATTTTTTTTTTCTTGTGTACATGGAAGTTCAGCTCATAACCATTAAAAAATAATGGAAATCCTTACACAAATAAAGGTTACTTTGCAGGAGGAGTAGGGTTACTGAAAAGAGAAGTTAAATTATTGCCTCACTTGAAAAAAATTTCCAAGTTAAGATCAGAGACAGGAAATCCACAATGTAGTACAATTTTATGGTTACTGAAAGTCTTATTGCTCCATTGATGGCTTATAATTTACTGTGTATTCCTAAATAGTAGAGACATAATGTATTTTATATCTGTATTTCTAGAGTGACTAAGATAAGCATTTTTATGTCAAAAAATGAAAAATAATGTTGAATACTTAAAGCAGAAACCACTTGTGAGATACAGGTAGCATACAAATGTGTTTTGTTTTTTTCAGTTAGAGTTACTCATTGAGGTTGCACAAACACCTAGCTAAAGATAGTCTGTTAAATTCTATACCTAAAGAAACTATATTTAACTAGAAATTAAATGGTTTTGCATTAGTAGTAGAGAACTCTAATTTAGCCCAGTACTGCAGTCAAAAGTCCTGACTAGTAAATTCTGTTCTAGTCTCCTGACTAGAACAGAACATGATATTGAATAAGTGAGGCCTGCAAGAATGTTTTATGCTGTATTGAAGTAGAAAGAATTGCAAAGAATTTTGACACAAAAACTTGCTGGCAATGGAAAAAGCAGAAAATTCCTTTTCATCAGCTCTGAATTCCTAGTGATAGGATTCTGGGATTTGTATCTGAATCTGTAATCTGAATATGCAAGCTGAAATATACAACTACCACTGACTACATTAAAAAGATCACCTGTCAGTCTTCCTTTACTGTTTTCTCTGCTCCGAATAATGTTATGGTTTCCCTTATTACTTAATGACATACACATAATTTCTCCTTGAAAAATGACAAAAGCAGAAAAGTCCAGTTCAGTTGTGCACTTAGCATAGAAATTCTCTGTCTTCCTGTTCCAGGAAAGATTATCTCAAATTTTTTTTCTACTCCTATAACAGCTCTTACTTTTATGATGAATTCCTAGTATTTATTTTATTTTTTTCTATTTCACCATTATTTTTATTTATTTTGTACTCCAAAATCTATTCTTCCAAAGTACTGATGATATATTTTCCTTCTCAAAATACTTGGTTTGCATCCTGATCTACAAGTTTTTTTCCTGTGTGCAAGGATCAGTTCTGGCCTAAAAAGTAACTTGTGCAGTTTATCTCAAATGTTTTTCAAAGACCTGGACTTTCATGTGGTGATACTGCCTTTATCCAATTTTTATGGAAGAAAGTCAAGTTATATAAATGTCAATATCTAAATAAGAAGTTCTTTTGCATTAATTCAGTTTTCATGTGAAACAATTCATTCAATATTAAATAAATAACATTTTGTTTTCTCCCAGATCTGTGCCAATCTTGATGCATGTAGAATTATGACTGTTGAGGAGCATGCCTCCCAGCTAAAGAATCAAGTGAAGGAACCATCTAAGAAGACTGTGATTGCAGATGACAAAAAAAGGGTATGTTTTTTTCAAAATATATCCTCAGTATTAAAGTTATATTTCCCTTTAAAAATGTCTTGTATGGTATCAAAAACTTTTGCCTGATACTCTTTTTCTATAGACTTGATGATCCAGAGTGCTAATTTGAATGTTGTTGCTTTCCTGTTTCAAAAAGCATCAGTAAAGTCAAATAGAACTAAAATTTACTTATATCAGTTGTATTTTGAGTTATGTATTCAAAAGGCCTTCTAAAGCTGAAAGTAAAAGTCACTATTGAAGTGATGATACTTCATTTTTTTTTAAAAGTACTATTTCCTAGTATAATTTTTGTAATATTCTGAACTGTATATTTCCATATCACTAAGCACACTTAACAGCCTTTCTTCTTTAATTTAAATTTTAAAAAATTATTCAATGTGATACTAGCCAATGTTTTTGTCACCAGAAGATGGTTGCTTACTTTGCCTAATCAAATTATTTCTAGGATCCATTTAAAGAGAAAATTACTGAGATCATGACAGAAATACAAAACTATTGCCAGCTGCATCCAAAGACTGAGTTTGGAACTCAGACATATGAACAGTGGGTGATCAGAGAAGAGAAAAGAGGTAACTGCAAAGCAAATGTACCCCAGATTTGGATTTCATTGCGTCGTTCTATACTAAGACTTTTTTTGCATTTTTGTTCCCTTCTAGCTGCAAAAGCAGAAAAACGCAGGGAACGTGTCTGTGCAGAGCATTTGAAGAAATACAATGATGCTCTCCAGATAAATGACACCATCCGAATGGTGGATGCCTACAATCTCCTAAATAACTTTTATAAAGAGGAGAAAAGTAAGAAGACAGTAAGGAGTGATGATGATGATGATGATAAACCAGCAGTATCAAAGCAGGATGAAACAGATGAATTTCTAATAGGCTTATTTCATGGTGAGTTTGAAATACATTGTGATACTTAATATTTGAAATCCATAATTCTGCACTAAAATGGTTTGCATGGGCCCATTAGTTATTGCATCCTAGAGACTGCTATGTTGTTTATTATCACAGCACTTTGATATCCCACTTCCCACAGTTTTGAATCCATTAAGCAACATCATAGTGGGATCATGTCATAATATGTAATAATGGTTCTTCAGCTCCCACCTAAAGGCACCTTTATTTTTGCTTCCAGTAAGGAAAAACTGTTTTCTGCTTTTATCCAGTGAAGTGTCTGAGGACACTCTTAACAGATACATAAAATACATATTTCAGTAGTTACTCTTGGGGGGCAAAAGGTTGAGCAAATGGAATACAAAAGTAATGAAATAATGAGTTCTTAACCAACCCTTTCTGCCAAAGTTTGTTTGTCTATATAATGAGAAAGGAGAGTGCTGACTTTGAGTTAGTTTCAGGAAAAGAACGTTTAGTTAGAGAATTAAACAAAAGATCAAACTGCAAAGACCAAAGTTAGTTGCTTTTTTTCAGATCAGTCTTGGAACTAGGATTCATTCATGAAACATTTTTACTCAGTTTTTTTCCCTTTACTGCCTTTGTAATGAGAAAGAGCTAGACAAGTTTGCTCCTATCACCCATGGCTCTTGGGTGGTGCAAACGAAAACAGATTATACTGCAGAGTGTGACCCAGCTTCATGTATCCAATGAACTAAAAATTTTTCTCGCTATCATTGAGAAATGAAAAAAAAAAGAATGAAAACTCTAGGTTAGATAATGTCAGCATGGTTTTAATGAGTCTTCATACATGTCTATTCCCCCTTGTTTAGATTTTCAGTAGTGAGCTGTTGCTGAGAACCAAAAATTTAAACCAACTAAAAATGAAACTCAGTGTCATTAGTATAATTTCTAGTTGCTTTTATTTCTGCAGGTAAATGAAGTGCAAAGAACCTGTCAATGAAAAATAAATTCCATTTTGTTAGGATTTCACCACTGAG
The DNA here is from genome assembly GCF_048771995.1 of Taeniopygia guttata. Lineage (NCBI taxonomy): Eukaryota > Metazoa > Chordata > Aves > Passeriformes > Estrildidae > Taeniopygia > Taeniopygia guttata. Next base: position 12,891,592 of record NC_133032.1, on the reverse strand, counting down.
AGTGTTAGGAGAAATAGAAGAAAATCTAAAATTTCTCAGCATTGAGAGCAGAATTCATCTTTAGGTGATAAACGCCCTGGGGCCCTTAGTGTAGATTTAACTAAGGTGGGAAACTGTGGGAGTTTGTTACATTTATCTACTTTTTGTATGTTTTTCTATGATTGATTACATTCTAAAATATGAATAAGACTAGTCATAAAGTCACTGTCTAGGTGGAGTAGCAGTTTGTGGTACATTGACTATGATTGCCTTGGATTAGGTACTCTGCAATTGTCTGCACGGGGTCATGACATCAGAGTGTACTAACACACACAGTCCCTGCCTTGAAGTGTTCTGGTGTTTGATAATCATCTGATAATGACATAGGTTTTTAAATATTAGAAGTTTTTTTTAAAATGTAAAACCTCTGATGAATCCTCCCTCCTTCTGGTCAATAGAGTCAGTTGAAAAGAGTCATTCATTTGATGGTTCACTGAGTGCATTGAAATGTCTTAGACCTGCAGTATCAATAACAACATGCCCATGCTGGAGTCTACTGCACTGCATGTTTCTAGTGAGGATTCCTACTTTAATTCATGTCTCATGGACAATTTATGTCTACATTTATAAAAACATTACCAGCTCTGAGGCTGTGCATATTAATCTGTTTCTCCTTGTAAGACTTTTGTTCTGTGATTTTAAAATAGTTTTGTAAATATTACAAGCTGTGATTTAGCTCTTTATTACAGTGCATTTGACTCTATACTAACTTTGTGTGTATAGGCAGGTTTTTTCCTTTGGCTTATTCTCACCATGAAATATAGGCAAAGTGTATGATAATGGTGATTTCTTTTGGTTGATTAGTGTGTTTTTAGAGACTATAAACGCACTTCAAAAATAATTCATATGCCACAGCTCTTCAAACTGAGTGTGAATTAGCCATGCTGGGAGAATTATATAGAAAGTTGTTCTTTGCTTTGTAGGTTTTGGGGTTTATTTTGTTTCGGACTGTTGTTACATTTTCTTAATTTACATCTCTTCTTTTTAAAGCAAAAAAGAAACAGCTGAAAGAGTTGACTAGAAAACCAGAAAATGAAAATGAGAAGCTCATGAAGTTGAGAAATACTTTAATGGAGGAGTTCACAAAGACTGAGGAACCTCGAGGAATCGTATTCACAAAGACTCGTCTAAGTGCCTTTGCTCTTTTCCAGTGGATTAAGGACAACCCAAAATTTGAAGAAGTGGGAATCAAGGCCCATTATCTTATTGGCTCTGGACATAAGAGTGAAATGAAGCCCATGACTCAGGTATAGAACCATGCATGTCAACATTACCTCTTGTACATGATTTTGGAAAACAGCTTGTCTTAGTATTAGGCCAGTGAAATGAAGTCCGGAGCCCAGAGTTCTGGTTTCATACCTGCCAGCAACTTATCTTCATAAAGATATGTAAATAATAATGTTGGAATAATTTTATTTTCACAAGTAACAAGCTTTTTTGGTTTTGGATTCTATGGCAATAGTAGTAGGCAGCATCTGTTGCCTAGAGAAGTGTATAGTCAAAAAGGACCCAAGTTGTAGCAGGGCATGGGAAGCAAAAGTAAACAAAATGGAAAGAGGAAAAACACAATTAAATGAGTTTATTCTTATCAGGAAAACTGTAATTCACATTATATTTTAGCTGCTGAATTAAAAAATAACACTACAAAGGAGATTATTCCTGTCTTTTGGTAGTATCACTGCTTAATTCAAATTACACCAATGTATATGCATGCTTCACACTGACACATAACCATTGACAAAATTGATACCAAAAATATTACAAATGATCACTTAGTTGTGTCCATCTTGTACCATTATGTTGATTTCATACATCACATCTCTCTGGTATACTTGCACTTAAGATATTTTCAAATCAAAGTACTTCACATCTCTTCTGTTCTGGTCTTTACTCCCCATACCAGCATTTAATCAAAAATGGTGTGTTTTAATGCTGGGCAGAGTCCATTTTCTTATGCTGCGCTGAGTTTCAAGGAAAAAAGTTCTCTCAAAAAATTCTCTCCAAAAGTTGCTGGAATTCTATCAAACTTCAAATTTAATTTCTGTGGCACATTGCACAAACAAAACAATAGCATCTGGATTTTGAAAGTGAATATAGGAAATAGCAAGTTTTTTTTTCCTCTGCTCAAGCTGGTGACAAACACCCAGTTGATTCAGAAGTCTGTGATTTAGATATTTTCTTTTTTAAGTGTATCGTTGTTTTTTTTGATCACCAGAGTTATGGTCTCCATTTCTTATGGGGAATTTTAAGTGCTTTAGAACTAGGGCTGGAAGTCTTTATTTTAATCAGAAATTACTGAAGTGATAGAAATCCCGTCCTATGAGTAAGTACTTAAAAAAATTCAAAACAATAGAATACCTCTATTAGCAAATCTTCTAGTACCTGTGACATAGGCTACGAAGTTCCAAGCCCAATTACCATAAAAGGATTGTCTTCTGCTCCCTCCTCACACAAAATACAGTGCTGAACTCCTGTTATATTCAATAGAAACTCCCATCTTTTGCAGGATGCTTAAATGAAGTTGTTAAAGCCGCTTGATGTTTGGCACTCAGCTCAGAAATGATGGGACTGTAATTCCTGAAACTCACTAATTGGAAGAAACTGGTAACAGAAACTAATACTGAAAATTAATTTGATGATTTTCATTTACAGAATGAGCAAAGGGAAGTAATTGATAAATTTCGATGTGGAAATGTAAATTTACTAATTGCTACTACTGTAGCTGAGGAAGGCCTGGACATCAAAGAGTGTAACATCGTTATTCGCTATGGCCTCGTCACCAATGAAATTGCCATGGTGCAGGTATGAGTTTTCTGCATACGTAACTTATTTTAATAATGCTTTTCTTTTTGCAGTGGAGAAATGGTGAATCATATACCTGACATTTGGAAATAATTTTTAAATACTTGAATGCTAAAAGAGAAAATGTTCTTGCAGCAAGGTTAATTTCCAATTTCTATCCTCAGTCCGTATGCGATATAAACTTTGCCTCTCTGTAATGGTGTAGCATGTGTTCAGAGTTCTACAAAACATTTAGTAGAAGAGATACCTGAATATGATCATCAGACCAGTTGATACAGGAGGCATTTGTACCACCATTGTATGGACACCACACCATCATCAGCTAAAGAGAGATTATTACATATCAGAATATCAGTTTAATACATGCTCTCATTTAACTTGTGAACATAAGTATTTATATATTTAATATTTAAATACATGCTTATATTTTGGCAACAAAATAGACAGTTTTGGCATTGCAAAACATGCAAATCATGAATCTCCTGAACAGTTCTCACAGGTATCATGGATGATACTACAGAAATAGTATATGTTATCCACTGATTCATCTGTCTGAGTTAAATGGAAAAGGCTGCACTCTGGGGATATTGCATATTGAATAGTGCATGTCTTCCATTATAAAACTAGGAAAAATTGTTGTGTGATGTAATAGGGAGTATTTTGATGTTTATTTTTGTTCTTGCAAATTACAGGCTCGTGGTAGAGCTCGGGCTGATGAAAGCACCTATGCTCTTGTTGTTTCAAGTGACTCAGGGGCTGTTGAACGTGAAAGTGTTAATATTTATCGTGAGAAAATGATGTATAAGGCTATTCAGCGTGTCCAGAAGATGCCACAGGAAGAGTATTTAAATAAGGTATTTACTGCAATTCTGCATTTTCCCTTTAAAGAAAACTGATTTATATTGTATGACATGCTTTCTATTTGAAATCTGCTTAGAGGAGAATAACTTAAAATAATACTAGTTACTACATATGGCTTTGAATTCTTTTGCCAATATTTGTTTTATAATTTGTTTTCTTGTCCTTTTGAAAAGTCTGGTTTTCTGTTGGTAAGAAGAAAACACACAAGCAAGGGAAAATTGACTAGAAGTCATGTTGACAGTGAACTCAGTAAAGTAACTGAGAAAGAAAACTCTAACTGTCATTCCAGCAGAATGTTAGAGTGCTCTTACTGATCTGTTTCTAGATTCATAATTTCCAGTTGCAAAGTATAGTGGAAAAACAAATGAAGGTGATGAGAGATCAGCGCAAGACATACAAGAAAAATCCTTCACTAATAAAATTCTTATGCAAAAATTGCTCCAAGTCGATATGTTCTGGAGAAGACATACAAGTTATTGAAGACATGCATCATGTTAGTGTGAAAAAAGATTTCCAGTAAGTGTTTATGAACTACTCTATCTCTTTCAGGCAGAAACAGATTTTCTTTTCATCGAGGCTGTAACAGGGCCTGTAACCCTCTAGGCCCTGTGAGAAAAAAATAGATTGTTCCAATATTGTTGGGTCCTAGGCTCTATGGAGTTTACAGTTAAGGAGCTTGAACAAAATGTTTGTTCTTATTCCTAATTTCAAAGTGAATTGAGTTTAAGACTCCAAAAAAAAAAAAAAAAAAGCAACTTCTGTGGTACTATAAACTAGGTCACTTACTATGTAGTATGGTATGTATTCCTTTCTGCACAGGCTAATAGTAACTTTCAGGATCAAGTACTCCCTAAATAAATGATTCAAGAATGTACACATATTCTGCAGGTCTGCATAGTCAGAACCAAATGATTCTGTTAAGGGTTAAGGTTGAACTACAGGGAATAAAAAGAAAGCCTTTAATTTTCAGGTATTATTTTGTTGACAGTTCCATGGCACCTGAAAAAACAAGATAGTTCTGCCTGTTATTAGAACAAGAGCCTGCTGCTCCCACTTTAAGATGTGTGAGGGCAGATGCAGCTCCTGAAATGCAATGAAGAGGGACATGGAGTACATGTGTATTTCATTATTACTTAGGAGCATGAAGCATGACCTTGCATTTTTGCAAACAGTCAGAGAGTCTATGACTTTTTAAGTTTCATATCTGATTTCAGCAGTCTTACTCACTGTTTATATATGTCTGTATGTAACATGGAATGACCAATGGATTCTGATGGGTGCTGTCTGTTTTTCAGAAGTCTTTATCATATAAGAGAAAACAAAGCACTGCAAGATAAGCATGCTGATAACCAGACAAATGGGGAAATTATATGCAAAGACTGTGGACAAGTGAGGAACATCTTATTTTCATACTCTTCTTGTTGTCTGTATTTGTTTCTGTATAGTGGTCTTGTCTTATTTTATCTGAAATGCGATTTCCTTCTATTTGCAGGCTTGGGGAAATATGATGGTTCACCGAGGTCTTGACCTGCCTTGTCTAAAGATTAGAAATTTTGTGGTTGTGTTTGCAGACAAGAAAACAACAAATGATATTTTTAAGAAATGGGGAGACCTGCCCATTAGGTTTCCTAGTTTTGATTATGCAACTCATTGTCCTTCAAGTGACGAAGATTAAGGACTTGGAATGAAAATAAAAGCCCTTTTCAGCTTCTCTTTGTTGATCAGAAGCTCCTGTGTCCCATAGAGAATGCTGCATTATAAGCACTGTGAAAGCTCCTGGACATAAGGCAACTGTCTTGAAGACAAAAAGCGAAACAAGAAAGGAGAAGGACAAAGTCACACAGCTGCTATCTCCACTCTGATTTTTACTCCTGGACAAAGATGGCAAATGCATTGTAGTCATATGTATTTATGGAACAAACTTCTGTCTCTTTTCACTACAGAATGACAACATTGTCCAAAGCATATTAGATGACCTGTTGTCTTTCCCAGAACATTGAAAAGAGACCTTAAGATATACCATGGTCATTATTTTCTTCATGCTGTAACCATTTTGAAGATAAAGTATCTCAAAAGAGAAGCCACATAAAGAAGATATTACCCATTATTTCTGAATCACTGTTGCTACGTCAGTGTTTCATGATTGAATTCCTCCCTTCATATAGCTGAAAGCTCACACACTTTGACAAGACTAAAATTAGGTTTCCCTTAGAAGACATTTCAAGAATCAAGCTCTTAACATGAAATTGATTATTTTAGTGTCCAAGATGCACATTGCCAAAGTGACTGTGTGTCAGTTTCATAGGATTGTTAGCCTGGCTACATAATGAGGTCTGTATTTTTTTCAATAAATTGCTATAACTAACTTTTACCAACTGTGATACTGTTAATTCTCTCCCGCTGGAAGTATTTAGATGGTAATAATACCATAGCTTCACTCTAGAAATTTAAAGTATGATAGTATTCTGACTGTAAAAATAGCATAATATTTCTCCATATTTATCTCATGAACAGATTTCCCCCCCCCCTCCCCCCGCACCCTTTGCAAGTAAGATATTGGAGAGTGGAAGGAAGGTTTATTTGTTGTTACAACAGTAACTGAATTAATTATTAGAATACCCTCTTGGGAAATCATCCAGATATCATTCATCATCTGGATCATCTCTGGATTTCTTTATTAATGAGTTGTTACAGGTACATAAATGCAATATAATACACAGCATTTTCAAGTATCTGAATTAGTTTATTCAGTACTTCTAAATGAGTGTAAAACACTGGTAAAAATACTACATCATTTCATAGATTGCTGCTGGGTCTTCAATCAAATAAATTTCCATGCTGAGTAGATTTTCTGAAATCTGAGCTATTTATACTTCCCTTTACTGAAGCAACAAAAGTATACACAGATGAATTTCTGCACATGTGCTACAGGCCTGTGTGACAAGCATACCTGGGCTTCTTGTAGTTCAGCTGGGTGCTGTTGTTATACTCCCAGTTCCTAGCGTGACTCTGCCACATTGTCACCAAAGCTTAAAGAGTGTTTGCACAATCTCACTTCAGCATAATGCATAATGAACCTTATATTAATCCTGCTGGTGTGTAGGGTAACAAATTTCCAGTCAAGTTATTTTCTCTGAATGGGGTTGTAAAACACACCCATATTGCCCATCCAGGAAGTGTGAATTTTTAAAAAACAAGCTAACTTGCTTATCTTCTGCTTAGCTCTGCTTTTATTGCCTTTAGGGGTCCAACATCCATCAGGGAGTGTGGCAAATCCTGATTGTATTTACCACTTACAGCTTTTATTAGTTCACAGATATGGAAAGAAGAAAGTCATTGAGGTTTTGTCTAGCTGTGTGTGTGGCTGCTTAAGAACTGGATCCACCTGAGTTGTATGTTCACTGCTGTGTCTCCTTTGGTTTGATGTCATGCACAACCTACATCTGTAAATCTGCAGTTCCTCACACGTAAAGAGTAAATACTTTAGTAACCTTTAAGTAGTTGCATAACTGGTTGGATAACTGCTGGCCAAACTGAGTATGTTTTCTCTTCCATAATTTGTCCAGTTCTCCAAGTTACTTACTGTACCTCTTTCTACCTTTCTTACACTTTTATTTCTTAAGAGAAAGGGTTCCTTTTGTTGCAGAAGTTAGGAAGAGCTTAGCTGTTGAGAGAATTGCTGTTTGCTTCTTCACTGGTGCTAGTCTAAACAATCCAGAGAATTCAGGTATCAGCAGCAGTTCTACAAAGCTTGTAAATGTCATTCTCTAACAGGTAATTTTTTTCTTCTAATCCACGGCCATTGCGAATCTTATGAAAACTCATGCCTAAATAATTTGATTTCTGAAGTAGACAAATACATAGTATGCAGCATAAAGTCATTTTGTAAAGCTTTTTAGATCATGTGAGATTGAATCATTTCCTTTGAAGCATTCTCTAAGTATGCATTCATTAGAAGAAGCTGCATATTTGGAATGGAAAACTAGCCTGATCAAAAACCTACATTTGCAATTTTGTGATGTTCTGGTTGTCAGAAATAACCAATGTTGGTAGGAAAAAAAGTATTTCTCTGAACCATGTTATTAAAAATACAAATAGCATTAATTATGGAATGCTAGGAAATAAGTAGCAGTTTGGAAATATGAATATGAAGCATGAGTTACAAGGGGAAAAATTCTTTTGTCACAATTCTTTTCTGTTATGGAAATTCTGAGTAGCTGCAGTTTTATCTTGTTAGGAAAACTACTAGTTTTGAGCTGAGTTCTGCCCTTATTAGACAGTGTATTTTAGCATAACAAACAATATACATGAACAATATATATACAAAAATATATCTATACAAAATTTGTATAAACAAATATATATAAAAACAATTTATTTTAGCCTCCCTCAGCCTTTTTGTCCTGCATGTCTTACATGACCAGGAGGAATCTTATTCAGAAACTTCATCTTGTTTAACTTGTAGTTTACTGTTGTGACAAGAACTGCAGAGAGAGGGGAACTGAATTTTTATGAGAAAATATGGGTGTTTCATATAGTCGTTTTTTCCACATGATAAATTTGAATATTTTCAAAAATTCTCTCCCCAAGTCTAATGCAATGAATATTGCCAAAATACTACCCATATCAGTTCTGCCTTACCAAGGCTGGTGTAGCAGTTAGGATTAAAATGCCAGCCCATACTGTTAAGCTGAGGTGGTAACTTGGCCACTTGAGGGGTAATATATTAAATGTTTTTTTTTTCTTTGTGATACTCTGTAATAAATTCATTGTAGTTAGCCCAAGTTCCGCTGTAAAATTTGGTGTGACAGAAAACTTACCTACTAGATTTTCAATTTTCAGAGAAGACAGAGGATTTGCTAAATCCATTAACTACTGAATTTCAGTAAGATCTGGTTACTTGGTCCTTGTTAACCCCCTCTGAAAAATCAGTCCCAGTGCTTGACTTTCACACAGAGTACCCGCATAGCAGACTCCTTTCCTCAGCAGAAAATGGATTCTGTCCCAGCAGGGAGAAAGGGGAGGTGAGTCATCAGACTTCTCATGCAAAATGAACACACTGAAGCCCAACCTGCAACTTCCAGTCACCAGCCCTAAGTTTTATGTGAATATTCTTTCAGATTGTGGCCTTCTTTGGCAGGTGACATTTCTTACGTGTGTGGTATATATTTGTCTGCGTGTATATGTATATGTATGTACATATGTGTATGTCCATCTGCGTGTGTGTCTGTATGGTGTCTCTGTGCCCCTGTGTGTCCATGTCCCTGTGTGTACCCATGACCCTTTGAGTGTCTGTATTGTGTGTATGTCCGTGTGTATGTGTACGTATTGTCTGTGTCCCTGTGTATGTCCATGTCTGTTGCTTTGATTTTTAAGTTTTTCTAAAGCCTTCTGAGTTTACATTTTATTGGAAAACTTTCTCACACAGTTTTTGTAAATAACATATTGGTTTATAATCTTTCATAGGGGTTGAGAAACTTGATGTACTAATCCAATGTCTTTGGAGAGGTGGCCCATTCACTCTCCAATCCACTGTCACCTTTAAAAAAGTATAAAAGTTAAAGTCAGAAAGTAAACTTTCTCTTTTACCTTACAAAGTAGCAGGTAGCTCGTGTTGTGCTTTCTCGTGTCCTATAGCGACACATGTCCCCGTGTGTGTGTCCATGCCCCTGTGCATGTCCCTCTCCTTGTGTGTGTTCCTGTCTCTGTGTGTCTCTAGCCCTGTGTGTGTCCCTGTCCCCGTGTGTGTGTGTGTCCCTGTCCCCGTGTGTGTGTGTCCCTGTCCCCGTGTGTGTGTGTGTCCCTGTCCCCGTGTGTGTGTGTCCCTGTCCCCGTGTGTGTGTGTGTCCCTGTCCCCGTGTGTGTGTCCCTGTCCCCGTGTGTGTCTGTGTCCTCTCGTGTGTGTGTGTCCCTGTCCCCGTGTGTGTGTGTGTCCCTGTCCCCGTGTGTGTGTGTGTCCCTGTCCCCGTGTGTGTGTCTGTGTCCCTGTCCCCGTGTGTGTGTGTGTCCCTGTCCCCGTGTGTGTCTGTGTCCTCTCGTGTGTGTGTGTGTGTGTCCCTGTCCCCGTCTGTGTGTGTGTGTCCCTGTCCCCGTCTGTGTGTCCCTGTCCCCGTGTGTGTCCCTGTCCCCGTGTATGTCCCTGTCCCTGACCCCGTGCCGTGTGTGTACGCGGGGTGCCGGCAGGGGGCGCGGTGCGGGGCCCCGCGGGCGGCGCTGGGGCGGGGGCGGGGCCGGGTCCCTCAGGCCGGGCCGGGGTCAGCGGCGGCCGCTCCGTGTGGGAGCGTCGGGAGCCGGGCACGGCGGAGTTGTTCTTCCCTTTCCCAGCCTTTCCCCGCTCTCCTGAGGAATGCATTATGTAACCTGACACTGCGGTCTCCAGAGTTTTCCCCGTTTTCAGCTGACCTCATTTCAGTGGGCTAAATAAAATAGGTGTAATTGGTGGTTGGAGAACTATTTCAGAATTTCCGCTGGGCTTGTATGTATCTACTTCTGTAAGCTTTCCTACGTAGCCTATAGATGTGCATAGTTTTCAGGGGAAAACAGCAATTCTCCTCACATGTGGAAGACATTAAACAGTACTATTTCTGCTGCTTGTTTTGCATTCTTGTGCCATCATTTATTATTTCTAAAAGTAAACATGTGAACGCCACATAAGCCGTAAAGCTATGGGATTTTCTTCTGTCTCTGTAGAGAGTAGACATACGGTCATTACTATGTCCTGAGAATATGGAGATTGCCAAAAAACACAGTAGATACTTTTCAGAAAAAAAAAAAAAAAAAAAACCACTGCATGTCAAATATCTGGTGAGTCATAAAACCTCAAGTTAGTGCGAGCAGATGTTGGTTACAGCTCACACTGATGGGAAGTACACAATCACCACCCCGATAGCCTCCCAGTGTCCGTTTCTGGTCCAAGAACTTCCCCAAAAGTGTGGTTTCAATTTTATGGAAAGCCTTTGAAATTTGGCAGAGTTTCCAAAAGTATGTAGGAAAAAAAAAGAAGTCTGCCAGAGGTTTGGCCTCCAACTGTGAAAACAGACACTGCCTTTTCAAACTCCTCTCCTAGATCTACTGACCAACACCCAGAAGAGAGAATTTGCATTCTTTTAGAATACAACAAGAAAATGAAGGTCTGTATGCTCCTGAAATCAACTTTTGGTAGCATTTACATTATTTATTTTAAATTGTCAGCTGCTAGACAAGGCCGACTCTAATGTGAAAATATTTGCTTTAAAGAAGAAGAAAAGGGAAGTCTTTTCATATGTACTGCAGGGATGTTTTTTTGCTTGTTGCTAGGACCGATTACAGCAGTTAGAGAGAAGGAGGATTTCATTATTTACCAGCCATGGAAACAAACTTTAGGCAATATTAAAAATGTAATTATTGTTTGTTTCTGTTCTGCAGACCCGGCTAAAAATCATTTTTGGTGTGGTTATATGCCTTTTCCTTTCCTTATTACTTATGTGTATTATACTGCTTCCATCAAAAGGTAAGGTATTTCTAATCTAATGTAATGTAAAATGCAGTATCTTTGGCTATTGTGGCTTCTAAAGTTCACAAAAGTTTATCAAATCATCTTTTAGGATTGTCCTGTCAGAATTGTTACGGCTTTATCCTTTGCAGAAATGTACTGACAGCTGAAATATCCTGAAGGTAGAATTGAAATGCCAGCAGATGTTGAAACAAGGAACTCCTTGAAGTGAAAAGCACCTGAATTAACTTCACTGTGCATGATATATAATGTTCTTAGTCACAGCTGCAAAAATAACTCTCAGACCATCTCATGTTATTTTTCTGTGTTAGGGGTTAGGAGAGTTTCCCAGTTAATAATTTTCTTTAGCTTAACAAACTTGCATTTGGTTTTAAATGCTTGTGTAATAATTACAGAACTTCTATATCCAATTACAAGTTAAACTTTTTTTTTTTTTGTAGATGGGGTATGATGAATTATTTGTAATTATATTCAAGCTTGCATTTGAAAATTAAAGTCAGCATTGTATAAAATAGGAATGGATAGTTTGATGTAGTATTATAATGCCAGCTGTAGTTAAATCAACCAATTGTGGACTGCTGAGTGCTCTGGTGAAGCTTGAAATGGGTTTTGAAATTGGAACATGAGTGGCACCAACTTGATGGTTGTTGTTTTTTGTGGCAAGTTAGGAACGGCAATAGAAGTATTTACATGACCTTACCACTATAGCAGATTACTTGAATGCCTCTGAAATAATTAAAATATTAATAAAAGGCTTATATTCCAGTAAGACTATCTATTCAAAGGACATTTTTTCTGATATATTTCTTTTTTGTGTGTGTGGATGAGGGGACTGAGATGGAGGAACAGTTTTGTATTTACAACTAAATGTTATAAAATCAACCATCTGCTTAAGTCTTGTGAAAGTTAAGTCCTACAGTTAATATGCAGATTTTGTGAAAGGTGAAATCTCTTTCATATCTGATATTTCTATGACTAATGTTTATCCTGGGTTGTTGAGAGAGGGGCTGAAGGTTTCTGAAGCAGTTAGGGATGATTCTGTTATGCAGCATTTTAATATGAGGATAGATATATATCAGTTATATAGATAGATAGATAGATAGATACATAGATATAGATATGCATATATATTATGCAGTGCTGGAAGAGATAGTGCCTCAGAGTGACAGGTTTGACTTTACTGTCAATAGTGGGGTGCCAGATTTTTTGTCTGGCTAAGCATGGTCAAATCTGAGCTTTCACTATAGGGTAAATGCATGGTATCAAGTCAGACTTACTCCCATCAGATCTGCATTTTATGACAGGGAAGGCAGAATATTTTTATGAGATTTAAATTTAAAAAGTAGTAGTGAGGGAACAAAGAGGTTGGAGACCAAGGATCAGTTTGGCAGCCTGAAGAAGTTGATAAAGATGATGGAAGGTACTGTAGGAAAAAGTGAATGTGTGTTTTTTTGTTGTCAAATACAGCTCATTGGCCTCTTCAGTACCTCAGCAATTATGGAGAACTCTTGTCATGTCTCTTGGAATAGTGACTTGATAACCAGTCATACCAAACATCATATTTAAATCCAGTAGGATGATAAAGAAATTATATTACTTCACAGGATGCTTTTGGAGGAGCATTTTAGACAATTGAAGAACACACAGTTATATCCAACATACAATTATGTTGGATGTGTCAGATTATAGCTTCTTATTCTCAGGTGGAACTGCAAGTGCTGTAGTTACCTGTTCAAATGCCTTAACCTTTTTTAATTCTAAGTAGTCTACTGATCAGTTGTAAATAGAAGAAATAGAAATTAATTTTGGAGTTACAAATTTTGCGAGCTGGAGACAGACAGGAAATGGCTACACAGCTGGAATGTTGTTTGTACATTCTGGCTTTACCACTGCTCAACTGAAAGGATGTGGCAATCTAGACAGACAATTAATTGTATATGAGAAATGTATAGACACAGAACAAAACAATTTCTACTTAAGAAATCTGCAAAGAAAAATGCAAGGAGCATTTAGTTCTGGTTTTGTCTGCTAAGTTTCTAGTCATTTAATGTTCTTCAGACTTCTCAAAATGTGGTAGGTGGTTTTTGATTTACACATGCAAGTGTATAAAAATGTCAAAAATTCTCAAAAGCCAACAGTAAAATAATTTTTTGAGAGGATATTAAGAGGGATATATACTTGCAACTGCAAGTATTAGACAATTTCTGTGGGGCTCAGAAGAGGAGGGTGAGCAATATCAGTGTAGCAAATGGCATCCATGCCTAAGAAATCACTGACCTTTTTTTGACACATCTTTCAGTTAGGAAAGTGTGGTGGGATTTACCTGAGAGTGATAACCCAGCTATGATACTGCAACTCTAAATGGTTCAGAAAGGAGCTTTTCACTTGTACACTGGTGTACCTAGTCCTCTTCTGCAGCATAAACAAGAAAATACCTGTCTGCATTTGAGAAGCATTAGCGGAACCACAGGCAGTTACAATTAACTGTTTCTATTGCTTAGGCTTCAAATTTATCTCTACTGCTATTTTTAATGAATATCCAAAGTCATGTTTGTCAAAATTTCTGTTCCCTCTGTACTCTTCACCTGGGCCTGAGGCCCAATCCCTGTTTCTCTGATTTGACAGGTGAGATGATTGAGCTTACTGCTTAACCACAAAGTGGTGAGCAGCCAGTTTCTTAGGAAGAGGTAGTGTTCTCTGCATCTCCTCAGCCAAATCCAAAAGTGGAGAAGCAGGTTCAGTTGACGTGAGTTGATGCTGAGTGTGATCAAAGTCTTGGAGCAGGGTCAGGAGTGCTGGAATTAATTTCTGGTGCTAAATTGAGTTTTGTGTTTCCTCATGTTGGAGGAGCCTGTGCTTCAGCTATTCAGCATCAGACCACAGAGATGAGAATGGAAATTCTAGTCCAGAAGCAGAAGACAATAATACCATACTAACCAGTTTTCTTCTGTCACGTCCTCTACCTGATGTTTAGCAGTGGATGTTAAATAAAATACTTATAAAAATGCATATATATTAAATACATATAAAATGCATATATATATACATATAAAAATAACTATATGCAGAAACAATACTTTCTGATTGTTATGAATGCTTACTATAATTTGGCAAAACTAGACACAATTTAGAAGGATGCACATTAGAACATGTGGAATAAGCCATAAATCAGGGGACCTTTGAACACAAAGGGTTGTGTTGGGTTATCCATATACAATCTTTGAATAATCCTGGTAATACAAACAGAATTTCACAGTGATGGAGTGATGTACATAAAGTTAATCTGAGTTTAATATAACTGCAAGTTATATTAACTGCAAGTTTTGCTTTATTAAGTTATCTTAGGACAGTGAACTGAAAGGTAAAGGAGAAGCTATCTGCATAAAACCAGTGATAATTTTCAGATGTTTACAGATTTTTATCACTACAATTATACATGTAAGTGCAATACACTCAAATGTATGAGTGAGTAAATATGATCATTGAATATATAAAACAAGTTACACTGTGAAGCAAAATAACCAATTCAGTGCACAGAGAAATGCAGAACTGCACCCTGCAAATGAGAGCAAATGGACCACAAAGGATTAAAACTGAGGCAGTGAGGAGGTGAAAGAAAGTGAACAAAGCTGAAATTTGGTAAGCTTTCTTTTTTGTGGTTGGCTGTGCTGTTTGCTTCCTTTTCATCCCTGGGCATTTGTTTTCATCCTTCCTATTTCATAGAGAAACAAACCACAATGAAAGAATTTGCCAAGCCTACCAACAGCCATCCAAATTAATGCCTATAGAGTGCTCCAGATACATAGAGTATTTTTTGTGTTAGTGTCTGGTTTGTGAGCAGAGATTTCAGATACTGTTATTGAACAAGTCTCTGGTTACAGAAGAAACAATCAGCAACAATTTTGGGAAACTATTGAAGATGCTGCTGCTATCTTCTGTTGCCTAAAAACAATCATTCCAAATTTTAAGTACTCAAGTGAGAAATAGTTGTTTTCAAATTTTTTGCAGTACTGTGGTAGAGGTTCAGAACTTAGTGGGCACACTTTGAAAATCAGCAGTCATAATAAATCTTGATGGAATATTAAGTATGTAAGATTGAAATAGCTAACACAGGGAAGGTTTGAATTAGAGCTCTGAAAATTAGATCAGTGATGAGAAGTTTGCGATACTGCTTGTCTCTTAAGATGAGAGAAGTAACCAGGTACCAGATTAGGGTACCAGAAAGGACTGCAAATTTTAAGCTTTCTATACAAACAGCCTTGGAAATAGACCTTGATTTATTTTGCTAATAAGCTTCTTCACTTAGAGAATTTTAACTGAGAGATAGTGATAAGTAATCATCATTCAACATAACTGGAACTGGAT
Source organism: Taeniopygia guttata (assembly GCF_048771995.1). NCBI lineage: Eukaryota > Metazoa > Chordata > Aves > Passeriformes > Estrildidae > Taeniopygia > Taeniopygia guttata. The sequence continues at coordinate 12,876,033 of NC_133032.1, read as the reverse complement.
TCTTTGGAATTATCTTCTGAGCATTTTCTTTTAAGTCTGCCATCTTCTATGTTTATCATTAGTGTATCAAAGATCTGTAATATGCAGTCATAGTATTAGCAAGAGGAATTAAATTCTTATTGAACTTCTTGGGATATTTTCTGGATACACTGCTAGCTCAGAGTTTATAGGGACAGGTTTTTGCCTCTGGATTGGCATTTAGTTCTATTCCTTGTGACAGTTTTCTTTTGCATTAGTGCAAACTTGGCTTGTGTTAGCAGTCAACCTGACATGTGTATTCTACAGTAAATAATAGTCACTTAGCAGAAGAAAATATGTGTTATCATTACAAAGTACCATAGAAGGCAATATGAAGAAACATTTCCCAGGAAGTCAGTGTGATCTTAACAGAGAGGGCAACTAATGAGCAAGTGATGGAGCATGATATGAAACCTGAGAGCAACGAGTCATCTTGATTATCTGTCATCTGAAAACTCTGAAGGAACAAACGGAGGAGGTGGCAAAGATCTCCTAAGCTGCAGTGTGACATCTCTACTACCTCTGAAAACCCTGTCAGAAGTCCCTTTGATTTTTGAGGAAGCATAGCATCCAAAATGCCTAGACTTGAAAGCTGCCATTATTATGCTGTTGAACTTTTAAAATTGGCCTTTATAGAACAATTCATGTGTCTTTTGAGGATTAAATATTTTGCTTACCCTCACTCTTGTGAATTGCATAGATTCTACACAGGAACTGCACAGCATCTTCTCACTCTTCTTATCTAGCACTCTTCTTATCTAGTTGATTGACCTTGAATTTTTTTTTTTTAAATCTGCCCTAGCTTAAGCTGATTAGCTTTGGGAAAAAGTATAACCAGACAAGATCCAGAAAACCAGCCTCCACTTCTTGCATTATTTTATACAGTTATCTGACCTGCTTAGAAATCAAATATTTGAGTACCTGTCTTCTTTCAAGAATCATTGTCAATTTTCTTTTGCAGCATTAAATAAAAAGTAAAAGTTTGGGTTCACTCATTCATTACTTTTCAGCATTATTTTTGCCTGTATTCCTTCATCGATGTTTTTCATGTGACTACTAATTTACATATGTGGATGGTCATGATTTTGCAAGCCATTGTTTATCAATGGTTAATGAGGCATGTACAAAATTTGGAAGTTAGAGTTTGCATCCTGTTTGACCATTTGTTGAACGTGTGAAGGTCCTGATTAAAATAGTTGCCTCTAAAAGTTCATGAAACCCATACTTTAAAAAATTTTAAACCATCAAACAACCTTTCATTTGTCTTCTGTGTGGAAAAGTCTTATGTGGACTCACAGGGTCTTCAGGTAAATGTGTCTGCATGAGTAAATGGTTGAAATAAATGAGTTTGTCTAGTTAGTTTTTGCATTCCCAAAGATGAGTCTTTCAAAGGCTAAAGGAACTTACCAGAACAGTAACAGGGAACTTTCCTTTCTGCTGCGCCTACACTTTGCATATCTCCAAGATATCCTCACTGTTGCAAGGCACTGAGTACAGAAAAACCAAAACACTAGACTAATAATTTTTTTCCCTCTTGTCATTAACAGAAGATTTTTGTCTTATGCTTAGTTGTCAACACAGATGATGGCCCTAGAGCTCTTACCTTGGAGGATTACTTGAATGGAAACTTTCAATATAAAACATTTTTTCCATATTGGGTGTCAGGTAAGTAAACTTTTTCTCAGACATAGATAAGCTTTTCTAATATGTATTTCCAGACTGGTTTACACAGACTGAGAAATGTATTTTCCTTCCAACTTTACTTTGAATGAATGCTAACTAGGAAATTAAACAATGTGTTAGTCAAAACTTATGGTTGAATTTACTGTTCTGTCAGTCATTCTAGAAAATCCAGGTATTTGATGTTTCAACATGTCTAAGTCAAGTATAAACTATAATTTTACAGAGGCCTTCAGTGTTTTATTTCTTTTACTGTCATATTCATTGCAGCAAGTGAAAGAAATTTGTCAGTGTGTCAGTCATTCCTTAAGCAATCTCCTTTTCATGCTTTTCACAGCCCTTTTTCATTTACCACTTGTAATGATTGAGGTAGTCTGTCTTACAGGCCCTTTGTTCTTTGTTTTCAGTAGTACCTGGCTGCTCTGCAATGAGGCCAGCTGTTCTAATTTCATTTAAGGAAGTGCTGGCACTGCTGAAATTCCTGAGTTCAGGATATTGCATAGAACATAAAGCTGACTTTCTAAGTTCCTTAAGGTGGAGACATGAAGTTAATTGCTGCTGATACAAATGTGTCTTTGTGTGGCTGAAGTGCTGCTCTTGTTATCATTGAATTGCACAGACCAGGGAGACGGGCTAGCCTGATTACATTCTAGCACACATACTGCTCCCATCTCTGTGCTGCCTCAAGCACTGTTCTCTGCCAGTAGCAAGAAGCATAGTGCCCCTTCACATAAAGTCTCACCAAGCTAGTTTTAGCCCATAATTTTAGAAATGAGGCATTACTTACAGTGGTTCAATTTTACAACTGGCAGTTTGACGTATTAGATATCACTTGTGTGATTTAAAAATTCGGTCACTGTTTGTTAGAATTCTGTCTGAATGTCTGAAGAATGTAGGCAGCATATCACCTAAACCTAATATTCTTCTTCTCTCTTTATAGCTTTCTCACTTAGACTTATCTTTCCTTTTAACAGTCACAAAACTCACACAAAAGTCATGCCTTAGATTCCATAGATAGTCATGCCTACAGCATTCCATATGTCTACTTCTCTTTTGAAACAAGGAGTTAAAATTGTATATCTCATCCTAAGGGTGATTTTAAACAAATACTGTTATACAAATCACACAAGAGTGCTCAGAAGATCCAAGGGTGATCTAATTCCTAAAAATGAACATCCTCACAATATTTAAGGCTCCTGTTTAACTTTTAGTCTTGCTTTCTAGCGACACCAAATATGTAATTCTTTCTCTCTGTTTATAGCAGTGAAAATAATAATCTGAAACTCAAATTCTGATCTTTATTCTCTACCAAACTATAGCTCAGATCTTGAGCAAAGGCAAGGTTAAATTCTATTTTCAGTGAAGTCCACTCACCCTTATTTTGTAGGATTCTTGTGAGTAAGGGCAGAGTAATGCAATATCAGTTGTATGGTGCTGTTTTTATCTGCAGAATATACAAATGATAATGTTCTGGTAAAATGATAAGCAGAGGTATTTTTCTTTAAAACATTTACATTTTTATACTGACTTTCTAATGTGTCTGTCACTGGCATTCTTGATCAGACATGAGAATAAAATCTGGCATTTACCTGTAAAGTTAAATAGTTGATCCTCTGTACAGTGTATAATCTCGAGAATATACTTGAGAACCCTGAAGAAAGTTTCTTGATAACTCTCTATCTCAGCATTGTTAGAATAAAAACATTTTTTTATGTTGAACATTTTCTTTATGCTGAAACATATTTGCTTAAAACCTATTATTTGAAAGAGGTGATTTTGTTGATCATATATGTAGTATTTTCTGTGAAGGTAACAAACATTTTATCTTGTTTATAAAGATAATGAGTATCTTCATCAGTCTGCAGAGGATGATATTATTCTTTACAATGTTGAAATTGATTATGCAACCACTATCATGACAAACAGCACAATGGTATGTACCTTTTCCATTAATAAAAAGGCAAAAAAGTGCAGTTGTATTTCAAGTTACAGTTTAAAAGTCAGTGAGACTAGAATCTAATCTACTTCTTAATTTTTCAGAAACAAGTTAATGCTTCAAATTATGTGATGTCATCAGACAAATATTTCATAGCTCTGGAAAGCAATTATTCAAAGGTAATTATTTTAATATACCTCTTAATATAATATTTAATTTAATGTAGTATTTTGTTGATTGCGTTTACTATAGATAAATGTTTCTTGGAATTTTCTTCAGAAGGGAGTAGGCTATGAAGGGGCAGCTGATTATTTGTAATTAGATTATCTTTTTCAAGGCTAATAATATTCTCTTGCTTCATTTATGTAGCTGTGGAGATACTCTTATACAGCATCATATCACATTTATGATCTCATAAATGGGTAAGACCTGATATTTCTTACAGAGGGCTGTGGTGCATACACTGTAGTGATGGGCTTGCAAGCATTCATTCCAAAACTGTAATAATGTGACTACCAACTTGCTCTGCTTTTGCCTAAATCTGTCAGGTTACTTGTTTGCTTGAGAAAAAAATATTCTCTAGGAAAAATCATACATTCCTTTTATCTGGATTGATTCCTATTTCATGCCCTAAAATTTTCACTGCTCAATATTCTCTTTCTCTCTATCCCCTTCCACTAATTCATTCTTTTTATCATTAGTCTAATCTTCAGCTTCCCTAAAACCCTTGTAACAGCCCACCCTGCATTCCTTAAAAGTCCCATGGCATTTGGTCTCCCCTTTCCACTCAAATCCAAAGGAAGCCATCTGCCTCTGCAGTCACCTTTTTATGCTGAAAGCAGCAGTGTGACCAAATGTGCTTAGTTCTGAGCAACAGGGGCTGCACTGAGCTGCACCATTCTTGGGAAACTGTTGGCTCAGGATGACAGGGAGAAGTTGCTGCGAGCTGCTGTGGGTAGGGAGGCACTGGATGCGAGTTGGGATCCTCAGCAAATGCTGGGCGTGCTGCTGTCCTGCCTGCCTCATGCATGCTGAGTTCACATTCCCAATTACCTGCTGAGACTAACACAGACTGCAGCTACAGCAAATGACTGGAGGTGCTTGTGCAGCATTTGGAAACAGATAAGCCTGGCTCCTTAGGCTGTTGAATAGGTTTTCAAAGGAGTAAGTTTATTTAAGCCTTTGCCAGCACTGGTGCACACTCTTAACTGCATGTTTCTGCCTGCCTTAATTGTGCATTGCTCAAGAAACAATAAGCAGGTAGAAAATAACTTTGTGACTTTTTTATTAATGTACAGTATAATGATCCATTTGCACTGTGTACAAAAAGCCATCTCAACTTCTTTCCTTTTTTTAGTGTTTTTGTAACAGAAAATCAGCTTCCACATAAAATTCAGTATATATCCTGGTCACCCGTTGGACACAAATTGGTTAGTAAAGATAATTAAGTGCCAGAATGAATTTGCTTTGTATGGCTAAAAGACATTTATCTGCCTTTGGTTCTTATTTTCTTAGGCCATATTTTTGACAGGCCTGTGTTTATTAATCTTGGTTATGAGAAATAATGACAAAGAAAAGTTTTAACATGTTCAGATTTTACTTTCTGTGTCTCAAGAGAATAATCCATGTTCTCAGATACATTATGTGTTTCAGTTTGCTCACCAGTCTTTATCCAGAATTGACCAACATAATTTTATATAAAATTAAATGCAGTTTCAAGGTCTGAAAACCAATTGGTTTCCCTTTGATGCTGAGTAACACATGAATTTAAAATGGAGATTTACAGATGCAGGATTTAAAATATGTTCTAAAATTTTTACTGAATTGAAATTATAGAATTTGTATTATAGAATTTCAATTATAGAATTGAAATTATAGAATTTGGCCTGCAATGTATAATTTATTTGCTGAGGTACCAACTCTTGCAGAATTTACAAGGGCTATTAGTGTACCATTTCCCATTTTATATTCATTAGGTCTTGCTAGTGTAATGTAGGAGTACTGACTGCAGAAGGTCTTGCTCTAATCCTGTTTTTGCCTGTACTCTTAAAAAAAACTTTCCTGTCTTTAGGTATATGTATTTCAGAATAATATCTATTTGAAACAAAGTCCTAGAGAGGCACCAGTTAAAATAACTAGTGATGGAAAACAGAATGAAATATTTAATGGGATTCCTGACTGGGTCTATGAAGGTAAGTAAATCTGGAAGGACAACATGATAAATACTTTGTTTAGATTGGTTGCAGTTTTCACAATCCATTTTAAATTGTCTGTGATGATCCTCTTTTTTTTCAGCCCTAAGGATTACTTCTTTTCCATATGGCATTTACTGTACAATGTATTCATTTTGTATTCATAACACATAACCAAAATCCTGAACCTTGCTGAAACTGTATCAGAACTATACAAAGTTGTCTTCCTTTTGATGCAAAAGCAGAGGCTTGGAATTAAGATTTAAAGTTTTAATTTCAGTGAAAATTTGGCACTTCAGTGCATCCAAAAAAACAAACTTTAAAAAATCCTGCACACAGGAAAATTCCAAGTTAACTAAGTGGGATCTGTGTGCATTTTTGAAATGTTTGATGTTATTTATTTTGTGTAACTGTCTTTTGTGTCTAGATTGCTGAGTAGAGTGTTAAAATAGATTGAAAGGTAGATTGCAGTTATAACATTTTTTTTTTTCCTCAGAGGAGATGTTAGCAACAAAATATGCACTGTGGTGGTCTCCAAATGGAAGATATTTAGCATATGTACAATTTAATGATTCTGACATACCAGTTATTGAATATTCATATTTTGGTGAAGACCAGTATCCTAGAAAAATAATTATTCCATACCCAAAGGTATGTTTTATCACTCTTTTGACTTCCTTTCTGTTGAGAAATGAGTTACAACAATGAGAAAATTAACTGTGCTTAATTCCTTAAGTATTACCGTGGTTACATCTGTTGTGACTTAAGTGAAAGAAAACAAGCTTGGTCTAAGCTCTGAACAGCTGTAGATACATACAAAATTTTAAATATAACATTAAAATATATTTTCTATTTTTTATATTTTAAATATAATATCACTGAAATAAGTGGAATTACTCATTTAGATTAAAAGCATGTTTAAAAGTGCTTAATATTTTTAAATTCAGTCTACTTATTCTGGTGTGTAAGCTAGGCAGTTATTTTTCATTATAGTGAATAAATTATGAGACTAAGTGGGGTTTTTTTAATATATTTTTTAAAATAAAAGCTTCACTTTATTTGCACACTTCATAGTGCTTTTTGATCTCAAGGGGCTTTGGATTTTAATTGCTTTCAAGTGCCAGATCTAAGACAACAAGGTTTTGGGTTGGCATTCTTCAGCATGTATTAGAAAGCTCTCCTGACTCTTACTATGTTCATATGATTGCAAGGGATCATGTTAATGTATTTAAAGAATTTGCTCACCTGTCAGCTGTGTCACAGTTCTAAAGTAAAACTGGATGGTTTAGAACACACATGGAGAAGAATTAAAAAACTGATAACATATGCAGTGAAGAAAGCAACCATGAAATCAGTTAAACAACCATTTCCCAGTTGGGATGTCAAACAGCACTTGCAATCATGTGAATAAGCTGGAGTTTTATGCTGAAGTCAGTGTAATGTGTGCTGCAAAGACCCCCACTGCAAACAGAACAATCATTACCACCAAGCACATTTTCTGTATAGGAAGGCACTAAACTCAAATGTTTAAAAGGTTTTCTTTTTCATATATATAAATATAAATTATAGAAAACTATGTATGTACTACTGCTGCAGTTTCACTTTTAGATCTTATAAGACTATTTGCTCTATTATACTCAACTGAATTCATGTTTTGTAACCTGTCTACTTTCCTGCAAAAAGTGTTTTGATGTTCCTCAATCTAAATTATTCAGAACATGGTTTTAATAACCTAAAACATTTTCTTTGAAGGCTGGAGCTAAAAATCCTACTGTTAAAGTGTTTATTGTAGACACTATTAACTCTGAAGCATTTGGTCCTAAGGAAGTGCCAGTGCCTGCAATCATAGCATCCAGGTAAGTGTGCCCTCAAATACGTCTTTTCTTGGTTAAAAAAAGGTTTTGTCTATTTGTTTTAAACCTTTGAACCTCTGAGTTGTACTTTATCTAACAGTGTGCTGACATATTAAACCCCTAGAAGGATCAGAAGCTAACTAGAAAGATTGCATTTTTCTTTTGGCAGTATATGTGATACATTGTTAGAGGATAAAAAAGTACCCTCAAACAGTGAATGCTTTGCTGTTGTTTCTCAGAGAGAAATGTGGAGAATGCAATCTATAGCAATGCTTTCTTAGTCCTGTTGTTTAATAACCGCCATTTCTCCTTTTTTTTTTATTGTTTTATATTTTAGTGATCACTATTTTACTTGGCTTACTTGGGTAACAGATACTCGAATCTGTGTGCAGTGGCTGAAGAGAATACAGAATTTTTCAGTTTTAGCTATTTGTGACTTCAAAGAGCATTCAAATAATTGGGACTGTCCAGAGGTAATGAAGTTAGAAATATAAATCTAAAATTGATGAAATTAGCATTTTTTAATCCCTGTCATAATTATATTTTACAGTGTTTTATCACAATAATATTTTACTAGTAGTGATACCTTTTTCAGTATTATAATTGCTGGATGAGGGGTGAAAAAATATTAATTGCTCCAGGAAATAAAATCACTATATTTTTTATTTGTGAAACTTAAATAACAACCAAAACAAGAACAACCACCTAAGATGCTATTGAGAGGCTTTCAGTAATGTTGTTTATTTCCTTCTTGTGTTAGCATCTTCAAAAATGAAACCATATAGGATCTGTATTTTTTTTAAAGAAAATCTTATTATGCCATGTTGAAATGGACTAAAGTCCATTAAGTTGGACTAAATCATGTCCTTTTAGATTAATGTTAGATTATTTGAAAGAACATACACATTAATAGTAAGGCAGCTTTTCTGGAAGAAGAAATTCTTCTGTTTTATCAAATCATACGGTTCTAGACAGTAGACAAGCAGAAGCACAATCAGATCTGAAAAGAAAACTTTAGGCTAATTGCAACAGTAACTACATTTGGTTTCAATATGTCATTCTCTGATTTAGTCAGTTGGGGAAGAAGACTGCTCTGCTGAACAGAACAGAGATTTGTAAAGCCTGAAAAGGGTACACACAGATAAATTCACATAGATCCTGAAGGAAAGACACCCCTGAATTTCAGTAACTCTAGTACAGAGATATCATTTGTTGTCTTTTAATATTGGTGCTTTTGGCTTGTCTTGTTCTTAGAGTTCATGGCACAGAACACCTCTTAAAACTAGCATTAGATGAAACCTTGAACTAATTGGAAATAAAAGGCAAAAATATTTATAAAAGCCTTCTGTATAACTGATAAATTATAATTTCAGAGTTAACTGACACAGCCTTTTCAAACTGAAAATAATTTTTATTCCTCTTTACATGAAAACTGTTCCAAATTTAAAGGGAATTTAAGGTCCTGTTATTTCAAAATCATTGTCATTGAAGTAATATTCCACAGAGAAATATTGTAATTTAGTAGGGGAAAAAACATGTTTAATGTATCATTTGCTGCATTTTCTAATTATTCCAGTTTATAGGTACATTAACACTGAATCTCTACCTTGCCTGCAAGTAAGCTATATTTTAATAATTCCATATTTTAATGGAAAGAAAAAAACATATAAGGTTTCTAGGATTCTACCACAATCCAGTGAAGTACTTTAACACAAACTTAACTTTTAGCACATAACCAGTTTTATTTACTTCAGTAGATCTGTTTATGTGTTTGAAATTAAGCATGTGCTTAATTGCTCTGCTGGAACCAGACCAGACCAGACCAATTAACATCTTTTAGGACTTTGTTCATGATCCTTGTTTAATTGCATTTCTCCATGAAACCTTATTTATGGAGTCACTACTGACGTTTCTATAATTCTATATTTATACAGTGACACAATGCTTTTATCACATTAAAGTTTGCACAAATGGCCAATCGAAGGAGTGTGAACAGATGGGACTGCTGCATTAGCTCTATTTGCCATCAGAAAGTATATCTCTGAACATTTCCTTTGGCAAAAATAGTTCTCTTGTTGAATTCAGATTGCGTTGAATCTCTAATGTATAATAAACAGGCTATGTTTTATGCATCTGAAATAATAACAAAATATAATCTACAAGTTGTTCCCAAAGTGTAGATACATCAAAAATGTTCACATGTTCAACTCTTTCTCGTGTGACTAGACCACAAAAACCAATATGAGCAGTGGAACTATTCATATGAGTAATAGGTAGGCATGTCTTTGTGAAATTGGGAGTACTCAAATGAGAGAATTTAGGTATATCCCTAATGTGCTATGTCATCAAGATCTGAGTTTTAATTTAAAGAAAGGAAAATGATGTTAGGATGCAGATATAAAACAATACATTCCATTTTTATTATCTTAAAAAATAAATAAAATCCATCATTTCAGTTAGTAGCTCAGTGGAGCCCTTGCAAAGTACTTGTCTTCTAAGGGACAACCTGCAACTTTTCTTCAAGTCACTTTGTGGGGATTAAATTAGAAGGGAGAACACATGATTTTAAATAGTGGGGAGATTATGTTGAGAGTAAGAAATACAAATCATATTCCTTAAAAAGCAAATTTGTTAAATTTATTTCAGACTGTGAAGAAATACTGTATTGAATGAACAGTATAAAGAAAAATTTGCAAGATCAAACATTGATTGAATGCAGGTTTCTAAAATATATCACTAGAAACTTTACAAAAGTTTCAAGTACAATGTAAAAGCGCCTTTAGCTGCATCATTGATGCTCAGATAAGTCTGTTTCCAAATCAGCTTTAGGAAAAAGGAGTTAAGATTTTCTAAATTTATATTCATAGTCTCAGAATGCCTAGTAGCCACATCACCCACTGCTCTAAATCAACATCTCAGCTCTGAAATCAAAGAAAATCTAAACCAAATTTTTAGTATTAATATTCCTGTTATTATTTTCTTGGATTTTTGCCAAAATATTAATGAGATTAAGTAGTTTTTCATTCTTGTTTTCAGTGAAAAAGTTGCATAATTGCTTTAAATTTTATTCAGGTCTAATGACAGCTGTTAAAAAAAATAGGTTAATTAATGTAATGACCTTAATACAGCAATATTATTTACTTAGACAACCTCCAACTCCCTTAACCTTCATAACAAATATCCTAAAATTCTCTTTTACAGTGAGCTACTGATTTATCTGATGATTTTGAATCTCCATAAACTCAATATTCTTTAAGAGTGTACATTTGCTTTTGTTTTTCAGAGTCAACAGCACATAGAAGAGAGTCAAACAGGATGGGCAGGCGGAGTAGGTTTTCTTGTTGTACTCTATTTTAATTCTGTTAAAAGCTACAGTTTTCTGCATCTTCCCATCAGTGTTTTGAAACATGAAGCACCCTTCTGAGATATACAGCACCACTGCTTAGACTTGTTGCACTGCAGGACTGAGGCTTTTAATGCTGTGCTAGACACAGAATATGACTACCTGCTTTCTAAATTTACAAACCTATTTTGGTCCAAAACATCTGACTAGAAAGGAAGGTTGGTCAAGAGAGAAATTAATGAAGGGAGGAAAGTAATGAAAAGAGGTAGATTTACAGTGCAGTGTAACCCTTAGAAGCATTCTGGAACCTAAGAATAGATGTAAAATTCCTCTGGTAACACTACAGCCAGGGATAAAATGGGCTATCTCAGTATCTTAAGAATAAAATCTGTCCATTCAGAACAGTTTTAGTTCCAGATGCAGCACATCTTCAGCTAAGGGGGAACCTTCAAGGGAAGATACGCTCCTTAGAATGGCAGGAGATACTTCTCTGGACTTACCTCTTAGCAAAAGGTGTTTTCTCTGCCCAGTAACCCTAGACAACCATTTACCTTCGGAAACTTGTAAAAAGAAACCTACAAGGAAATTGTAAGAGCATGAGATCAGTACTTACAGTCATATAGACTGTATTCCAGTGAATATGTAGTGTTGCTTATATTTACTTTCAGGCAGTGGCAGTTAGCAGAATCAAGTGTCTGAATATCCTGTAGTGGACTTAACAATGAGATTCAATTTTGAGTGCACTGTCCCTTAAGAGATGTTTTAATGAGAAGATCATATATTTGCAAGAATCAGTTATTTTACTGGGTCCTCTTTTTTTGACACTTCACCTGAGGTTCTGATGACAGATTTTTATTAGAGCTAAAGAATTTGCACACATGTATAAATCCCAGCTTTTACCTTCATAGGCTTTCAAGTATTAGGAATCATAGATACAGTCTCCAGGAAAATTTAACTTCTAGTCACATGTCCTAGTTGAGCTTGAGTTAATACTATTCAAAGGGTATACTCACTCAGGAATGTTTGACTATGTTTGAAGGGCCTGGAGGTCATTCCTATATCTTCATGTCTTCATGCTTTGAAAACAAAATTTAGAGTTGCAGTAATGCAGCCTTGACTGACAATTTTAGTAAAGACATGATTCTTTGAAAGGAAGAAAAAGTTGAATGATCTTATCTGGAATAATCTGTTCTTTAAAATTAGTGGAATAGTATGGGAAACTTCAGATATCCATTTCTTTGATGCTGTGCTTGCTCAGAGAAACAGACAAACTGAGGTCCACAGAATACTCAGTTTGGCACCATTCATGAACATTAGCTTTATTCAGACACTTATTTGTTAAAAATAATTTCTGCCTGTTTTTAAATAACTAAAGAAAGGTCATTCAGGATATACAAATTATTCTACTTACAAGTAGAGAGCTCATTTGTGATGTTCTTGAGGTTTCTATATTATCAGTTTAAGAAACTCAAAATGAAAGAAATTGTAACGTGATCACAGGGAGCTTGAATATCACAGGTACAAACCTGTGCAAAGTAGTTTGTCCCATTTGAACTGCTTAAATAGTCTTGTTACTTTTACTATGTGTAGTATAATCTGCTAAACAGCTTGGACAGTCATATGTCTCATCTACTGTTTTTCTTCCATTGTTTCAGTTCTTTGTTTCTGCACCATATTTTACATCAGACAGCAGTTCATACTACAAAATTTTTAGTGACAAAAATGGTTATAAGCATATTCATTACATCAATGGCTCTGTGGTAAGTCAAGCCAAGTGTTCTACATTGATCTACTGTCCTGAAATAATTCTACAATATTCAGTAACTTAAATGTCTTACTACACAGGAGAATGCAATCCAAGTTACAAGTGGAGAATGGGAGGCAATATACATTTTCAGAGTAACAAATGATGCAATGTAAGTGTCATGAAGTAAAAGGTTGTGAGTGTTGTCAGTAAAAGCCACACTTAATCATTTGAACACCATTTGTTAGCTCATCAGATTATAATTAGGTGTAATTTGTTTTTTATCTGAATGTATCCACAACAAATTTGTATGCTAAGGCACAGCATAGGTTTGTAAACATGATTTACTTCTGAAAGATTCTTTGCAAATTGCTCTCGATTTTCTATTTATTTTTATCACCCATCTTAGAAAGGCTTATTTAAAAACACTTAATTTAATCATGTGGTTAACACTCACACAATTTGCAGTTACTTGTCTTTTTATGATCTCTATTTCAGCTTACTGTATAGATAGAAACAGCTTACATAATTGGCAAGATTAGCTCATGAGAATTAAGATAGAACTACTATTTATATGGCTTATGTGTCACCTAATCATAGTCTGAGCAAGGATTTATTAAGATGAAAGGTATATAAGCTTAACTACTCTCCCATTGCATGCAGAAATCTCAAAAAGTCTAAATTAACTTCCAAGACAGCTTTTCATCTTGATGCTTGTTCATAGGTCATCACTTTATGGATTATTTATTAACATATAAATGAATTTGCAGTTTCTATTCAAGCAATGAATTTGAAGGCTATCCAGGAAGAAGGAATATTTACAAGTAAGTGTTATCAACATTATCTTAATGATAGTAGCTTAATAGAAGATTTCTCTGGATTTGTCAATAAAACAATTTCATTTCAAGATGTTTAATGTATATTTTCACAAGCTATTTTAACTAAACCTCAGATTCTGTCTGACAATTGAGAGAAATAACATCTAGCATTTAAATATAGTCTTGGGGAAAAAATGATTAAAAGACCAAGCATTTATTTTTAAATTGACAGTTCTGAAAGTACAGGGCCTGCATCCAAGAATATGAAAGAGACATGTAAAGTAAATTTTAACAAAATAACAATTGCTTTGTTTGACTTTTCTCTTAGAATCAGCATTGGAAGTAAACCTATGAGAAAACAATGCATTACTTGCAATTTAAGAAAAGAGAGATGTCAGTATTATACAGCAAGATTCAGTGAACGTTCAAAGTATTATGCCTTGATCTGTTATGGTATGTATGGCATGGGACCAAACATGTAATCATTTGTTCTTTAAAATTTTATCAGTACTGTAGTTAATATTGATTATCCCAAATTATTTTTGTATGACTCACAGAAATTTCACAATTACCAGGAAAGAGACTTCCCATGTTCAAAACTTTTGTGATGTTTCAGTAAATACAGATATATTCAGGATTTTTTTTTAACTTTTTCAACAAAAAGCTTTGGATTTTGAGAATTAAAAATGAATTTTTTAATGTCCTTAATATCACAAAACAGATTTTAATCCAGCTCATGAGAGCCATGTTTTTCTTGCAGCAGCCAGAACAGGATTTAGACACATATAGTATTTCCAGTTTATGTGATCGAAGTTAGATGTGGGAAACTACTTTACTGTGTTTCCCAATTGAAATTAAGATCTGTGTCATCCATAAATGTTGGATATTTAGCACCTGAGAACGTTTTTAAGAAATGAGCTAAGAAAAATTCAGTTCAAGATATGTGATAATTGAATCCACTCGCATGACACAAGCATTAAGGGAAGTAATAAATTAGGTGATTTCAGTGATCTGAGGTTTCCTCCACTGCTGTACTCAAAAAAACAGTGACATCACAATCTAAAAAAAAAGAGGAAAAGGATCCAAGGTTTTACTTTTGTGTACTACGTATAAAGTTTACTGTTCTTGTGATTCTGCACTGACTGATCAGCTGAAAAGTTCCTTAGAACTTCTGTTGAGGAGAGAACCAAATGTAGCAAATAACAACACCTTTCAATCATTCTTGCACAAAATAGTCAGTAAGGTCATCACCATGTGAAAGGCACTCACCTTCACAAATACAATGTGACATGTTCTCAGAAGAATGTTTCACATTGTTAGTTCTGCATTCACATTATGTAATCACATCTCAGGTATTAACTAGATGTCACTTCATCTCTCGGGAAGAGCATTAGTAGATTTAAAGTTGCTTCTGTTATGTTTGCTGAGCAATGCCTGTATATATAAAAGTCTTTGTACACACAGTATCTTATGTATTGTAGCAGGGACTTAAGACAGCAGAGAAGATTCAGATTTTTGCATCAGCTTTGAGCTCTTTAACTCCTGTACTTATCAATGTTAATGTAATACACACTGTATCACAAAATTCCAGCTTCAAACTGTAAACTGACTTTTTATCATTCTTACAACAGGTCCTGGGATTCCCATTTCTACTCTTTTTGAGAACCATGGTGATAGAGGTACTGCAAGTATCCTGCCTATTTCTGAGCAATTGGTATACTCCTTTACCTCTAATCCAGATCAAGGTCTTCTAATACAATACTTAGGATTGTGATCAAGAAGCCTTTCATCTTGCTTGATATTAAAATAACTAGTGCCTTTTTATATTCGTTCATCAGTAAAATCCAAACATGAATGAACACACTGATGCATTTACCTCAATTCCTGAGTCCAGCACTTTCATAGCATCCTGCTGTTTTTCTTGTTTACACAGTAGAGATTAAATGAACATGGGCAACTCTTTGTCTACCAAATTTTGAGTCAAACTTTGTAGAAAACATTATTATGATTACCAGAATATTCCTTTTCACATTTGGATGAACGCAAGACTTTCTTTTTCATGAGGCAACACTACCTTAAACAAAAGACAATAGCATACTATTTAGAGTTTACAGTTTGACCTGTTGTGCTGTACTAGTTAGAATTTGGATCAATGACTTCTTAAGCCATCGTCAAAGAAGAGCAGAAGCACTTTCAGATGATCAGTTCATATAGCTCTTCAGACAAGGTGTAATTATTGATACAAAGTGTGATCTTCAGCAAGAAACATTCGGAGCCCTTATTCTTTAAGTAGATTGTTAGTGAAGACTGTTTGCAACCAAGACAAGCAGGAATTTTCTAGCTATGAAAATATTAATTGTTCTGCAGTGAATCTTCTCTCTCTGTCCCTCATTTTTTTTTCCCTAAAAGTTCTTCTCCAACTTTAAGCCTTCAGTTCCTGGAATGTTATGAAAACTAGCATGGTTCTGTATAAACTTCAGAGATTAAGCATTCTCTTCCTTCCCCAATAATCAGTGGAAATGAGCTGGTAGTTGTAATGGTCCTTATAGTTCGGCCTGCATTGATAACCCAGTGTTAACTGACCAAAAGACACACAAAAACATAAGGAAGACAAATGCTGCAATATTGTTAAACTAACTTAATCTCCGGTGATTCATATAGAAGTCAGTGAATTGCAACATCAAATTATTTAGACGCTAGTAGTAGTTGGTGCATCATAATTTATAACCACTTTAAAATTTTTGCAAATGGAGAAGATAGGTTAAGTGTCTATTGCACTTATGGTATAGAAACCCTATGTTCTGGTATTTCTTTTGCAGAAGGTTTGAATAGATTTAAAGGTTTAAATACAATGCATGCATGGATATTTTTTTTAATATTGAATCCATTTTTATACCTCTCTGTTTTTTTCTGATTCAGTTACCTTTACCTCTCTGTAGCAGAGAACAGTTTCCTGTAATGGATTTTCACCACTGGTTTCATCATGCTTCCCTCTTCTGTGCTGTTATTCTCAGGAATAAAAACAAATTCAGGCTTCTCTTTAAATTCTTCATTACCTTTTTAGAATTAATTTTCCTTCAGTTCCTTGCTTTCATAATCTCTTCTGTGGTGCAAAACTATTTTTAGTAAATCCATTTTCATTGCAGTTGGCAGCATTTTGAAACTGAATCACCCATGAATTTTAGTAGGAGACAGTTAAACTGACACAGATCAGTTTGGAAGTTCATTCCACGATGCCTACAATTCACTTGTGGTAATGGGGAAGTTTCAGGAGTTTGGAGGGGAGGCTGGAAAAGAGTTCAGCTGAGTTTGCATGAGCATCCAAAAGCAGGATGATCTTTCAGCCATAAAAAAACCCACTTGATTCTGCAAAACTTGTCAAGAGTACTTTGAAAGAACGAATTCCAGTATTATATTTCTGGCATGTCCTAAGCACTACCTAGCTCAATATATGTTGAGAGAAGAATACTTCTTGTACTTTTTTGAACATTTCCAGAAACAAGGAGAAGGGAAAGGTAAAGGAAAAAAGAAAATTCTCCTGCAGTTTTAAAAGGTTCTTTCATTCTTAAAGTGAAGCTGAAAGTCACAGATTCCCATTATGTTGCCAGTATTCTTCATCCTTCCCTACTCATGGGAAAACACATAAACAAGAACCAGAGAATTAATAATATACAGTTATGCAATCTGTCCTGTAAGTTAATTACATTTTGAACAGTAATTTTTAAATTATGTAACTGAATTTAGTCTAAAGCAAGTAAAACAATAAATGTTAGTACTGTTTACATTTTAAAAAGAAAAGAAAAAAGGTTTACTAAGTGAGAAATAATAAGGACAGTGAGATGGTAAATCTGCTGTCTTTGTGTAGGAACATATTGTACAGTGGTTAAATGAGGCTTTGCCATAACCCCTTGAATTTCCTGCATTACCCAGAAACAAGATACTCTCTGAGGACCGTGTGCTTGACCACACTGCCCGAGGGCCTCAGAGGTTAAACTGATGTTAGTCTGATAAGCAAGAAAGGAGATAGAGGAGATATAGGACTGTGTTTTGCACAGTGCCATGAATTTTGCATTTCTAGCTCCCCCGTTTTACAAAACTGGGATGAGGGATCTGCAGGAGAAAGCTGTTTCCTCTTAACATGCGGGACTCTAACACTCAGAGGCAACATGTGAAATGATTTGCATTGCAAAATGTACATCCTATAAAAATCTAACGACTATTTGTGCACTGCAATGCCAGTGCTTTTCTTTCATTTAGCTATGTGATCAAGCCCAATTAGAAGTGTCTGAGTGGATTTCATTACTCTGCTTGTAAAATTCACAGATTTCCTTTCTGTTCTAATAACACAAAGTAAAGGAATCTTAATTACTGAAGAGAAATTAACAATAAATTAGTTAATAATTCAGATATTTCTTTTACTTAGAGCTCAGAGTATTGGAAGACAATTGGGAATTGCAGTCTGCTTTGCAAGATATCAGACTGCCAAAAGAAGAAATTAATAAGCTTGAAGTGGATGGTATAAGTAAGAACTACACATCTTTATTGTACTTTTTATTCTTACCATTTTAATATTTTGCCTTAATTTTGTTAGAGTAAATATTGTCTTTCTGTAGAACAAAGTTGTTGGCCTGTCAGACTGGGAAGAAGAGGCCTGGTTCTGCCCTGTTCAGTAACAGCTGATTTGTCTATGCCTCAGGGTATCTCTCAGTAAAATAGTAGTTAAAATACATTTGTTTCACAACACACATTTTTAAAAAATCTTTAATACTATTAGTAAAGACTTTAAATATTGTGTAAAAACAATATAATATGGTGGTAATAAAATGGGAAATGTAAACTCCTGTTCATGTGTTATGTATTAAATTGACTTGCTTGCACTGTTTTTTTTAGTAGTTACTTACCAACAGTATCCCATGGTAATAAATCCATGCAAAGTTTCCAAAAGTAGTATCTGATAATCTTAAAACAGTTATGCTTTTCTAGGCACCTGGAAAAACTGAGAACCTAGACTTTTGTGAAGTAATAATTTAGCATAGCTAAATTAAAGTAAATGTGGGTTTCTTCAAAGCTGCTCTTCCACAGCTCAATATAAACAGTTAATTGCATCAGTTCTGTAATCCACAGTTTGTGCATTGTGTACTATGTGCTGATTCATGTTCGTGTACTGTTACACCAGACTCTGGATTGTGCCCAAAGGAATCATTTTAACCATTAAGGATCTAATTTTAATTTGTCTTTTCTAGCTCTGTGGTACAAAATGCTTCTACCTCCACAGTTTGATAGATCCAAGAAGTACCCTCTTCTTATTCAGGTGTATGTAACTTTTCCTTTCTTTGAATCTTGTTGTTTTATTAGAAAACATACTTTTTCTAATTTAACAAAACCTGGGACATTTGCAACATTTTATAAAGCAAAAGCAAAACTACTTGGTTCTGTTTCATTTGTTGTGGTTTTTTCAGTGTATTTCTGGAATAGAAATTTATCCCAATGGAGATCAATAAGGATTTTAATGTTAATCTTAGCATTAGGTAAGGATTACTTTATCAGAGAAAGAAAAAGGCTAAAATCATGTGGGTTACTCCATGTAGATCTTAGCTCTGTTGCTCCTTCTGTTTATCATGAGACAGTCTGAAAGTATTGATTTAAGCTTTGCTAATATGAAAAAATACAACAGCCTCCTTCATTTCTTAAGATGAAAAGAAAATTAAGCCATGTGGACTTGCTTGTTAAGAGCACTTGACAGAATTTGCTGCAGGCAGAAAAGTAATAAAAATTGCAGTGATGGAAAAAGAAAAAAATACGCAGAAAGGAGAGCTGAGTGGGTGTAATAAACAATTACATAATTTTTTATTAAGCAGTGATGATCCAAAGGTCCAAGAATGTTTGAAGGTTAGAGTAGAAGAGTCCTGTCCTTGAGGTCAAATATGTAATTTGCATTAGGCCATTCTCATGAGGAGTATCTCTGTTTGCTCAGCAATGCAGGGTGTGTTCTGCCTACAGTTCCAACAGCGCATGAGATTCCCTACTGAAACAAATAAGGTCTGGGGATAGCCAAAAAGTGTAAGGAGCTGTATTTCTTAATCTTGCTCTTTCTTTGGCATTACTGACTGCATGTGGAAATCAAATGCAAAAAAAGCAAAAAAGCATGAAAAAGGGATGTTATTACTAAGAAATTTGGAGAGAGCAAAGAATTGAATCTTTGAGAGATGGGTTTTCCAAGGATTCCCCTTAGGACAAGCAGCTGATACTGCACCACTTAGTCTGAGCTGAAATTAGTTATTTCTCTTAGGGATAAGACCTAAATGATTAAAATGGATTTTAGATAGCAAAATCTCATAACTAAATGAAAATAGTAGTAGAACTGTTTGTCTCCTGAGCTCTCTGAAACACAGTCATTTAGCAAAATACATGTAGAGGAAATGTTATCAGTGCCGATAGCTATAGCCCAGTGTCCACTTATAAATTTGTAAGTATGAGTTGAAAATGTGTGGGTTTTCTTCCTCAGGTATGGAGGACCTTGCAGTCAGAATGTAAAGGAAACCTTTAGCATTAGCTGGATAACCTATCTTGCAAGCAAAGAGGGAATTATTGTTGCTCTGGTGGATGGCAGGGGGACAGCTTATCAAGGTGACAAGATTTTGCATGCAGTATATCGAAGACTTGGAGTCTATGAAGTTGAAGACCAAATCTCAGCAGTTAAGTAAGTAGATAATCTCCCTGTATAGCTGTTGTATTTGCACACTAAGAAGTAGTAAGGTGAAAGAGATATTGAATTCTCAGTCTTCTTCTGAAGACCTGAGGTCTCCAGGATATAAGACAAAAACACTTGTAAAAATAAAATATTAGCTTTTTCTTATGTCAATGAGATTTTGTCTGGTATATTAAGTCCATATATCACTAAATCCACATTTGGACCTCACCACTTGTATTGCATAAGAGAATCATCAGAGGCTTCAATCCTAAGCCTAAAGAAATGCAATTGTCAATGGTGAAAGTTAAGCCAATTATCCATTTTTCTGAAGTTATTTCCTATAGGGCAAGCCTACCTCAGTGACCATAGAGATTAGCCAGAGTTCCACAGGGATTTACCTCACTGATTAGCTGAAGGTCAAATGAGAAGTTTGTAGCAAAACTGAAACCAACACAAATGTTCTACAGGTCAGTTAGTCACAAACTTGCATTCTGTGCTGTTTTAGGATAGTTAAGAACAGAAAGTACCTGAGGTCCCCTGATAAGTACTCCCAAACCGCTGCTCCTTTGCATGAAAACACTTTAAAGTGTTCCAAGGGAAACCAGTTCCCTATGCAGAGATTTTGGGAGAAAGTGAAAGATGAGGATTCCAAAGAAAGGTTGTCTTGTTAATTTTACAGATGCAGTAGCACTGCTAAAGTGAGCATTTGAAGAAGTGTTTGAACCACACAGATATGACTGCAAGGCAAGAGTTTAGCCTAGCCTTTGGTGTGGAATTTGGCCCATCAGAGATAGATTGGATAGATTTCAGAGAAATCAGAGATAGATTGATGGACAGATTTCCAGGTGCAACAGTAAATACCCTATTTCCTCCAGACTTGAGGAAGATACTCGAGTACTTTAGCTGAAAATTGGCTGTAGCAACCCAGGTTTTCAAAGCTTTCTCTGCTTGTTTGAGAGCCCTGCCTGTGTGTGAGAAGGATATCCGTTCCTTCCTCTTTCTGCTTTGTGATAATTCATATCTTCCTCAATGATATTAATATAAATGTGCCATTATCCTTTCAAGTGAAAAGTGAAACAGAATAGCTGTATATCATGTCAAGTTTTTCTATTATTCTATTATTTTGTTTTATATCTTGAAACTTTTAGGAGGAGTGACATACTTCAAAATATCAGAAGAATGCTTCTGTATTATTCTGAATCATCACTCAGTCACAGAATAACAGAAAGAACCTAAACTAATTCTGCAGTTGCAAAATCTGCTGAGACAGGCCATGAAAAAATGACCTCAGACTTCACACTTCCCAGTTTTCTGTCAGCACCTAGACTAATTTTTTATTCAGTTAAATGTAGTGCGTTCCATCTTCCTGATCTAACACATGGATTAAGATGCATGATTTTTAAATAGCCTCTATACTCTAGTGGGAAGTTCTTGGAGGGGCTTTTACTGTAGGTGGAGCCCCAGAGATTAAGTAATATAATAAAACTGAATAACTTTTTGGTTTTTCTAACTCTGTCCCACCCAGA
The DNA here is from genome assembly GCF_048771995.1 of Taeniopygia guttata. NCBI lineage: Eukaryota > Metazoa > Chordata > Aves > Passeriformes > Estrildidae > Taeniopygia > Taeniopygia guttata. The sequence continues at coordinate 12,854,232 of NC_133032.1, read as the reverse complement.
TAGTATCCCACGTTTTGGATGCTGTCAATCACTTGGGCTTGTCCTAGTAAATAAGGCTACTATGTGTCCTGATGTGTATCTGAACCTATTGTGTTTACCCGTCACTCTCAACCCTTTGTGGTCTTTTGCCTTATCCTCCTTTCTTTGCTGTTGCTATTACATCTTTAGAAATACAGTCTCCATACTCTGATGCAGGATATTTGTAGGAGACCTAATATTTATGGTTCTCTTTGACTCGTGAGAGCATAAGAAGTTTTGTACCTTTTACACGTTTCAAGCTTATTACCTACTTGGAGCATTACTAGATGATTCCTTCATTATTATTTTTTATTAAAATAGCCATAAGAGCTTTTTACTTTTCAGGCACATATTAAAAAAGCTTATTTCTCCAGGGAATCCTTAATATCTTCAGAAGTCGATACTATTCCTGTTGAGAAATCAAAGTATTAACTCACTGTGACATCAGTATGTTTGGTATCTTGCACGATAAAGGCTGAATGTTAATGATAATCCAGCACCTTTAGCACTAAAGCAATTAAAATGATCCTCATCCAGTGGAATAAAAATTGTTACTATGAAAGTATTGATTTCAGTATTTTTTTATTTTTTCAGGAAAAGTTCTTCCTCTTCCCTTTGAACACCTATTGATTGAATAGTTGATGCTTTGTAGAAATCAGGCATGCTATGTTGATTGTCAGTTTGCTCAAATTGGTGGGATGTGTGGAAAAAAGTGCAAGAAAAACTATTTTTGCTAATTTGTATTGTACTGGCAATTTTTTATAATAATGCGTATATTTCTGTGATTTTAATTTCTGCAGAAAATTTATAGAAATGGGCTTTATTGATGAGAAACGAATAGCAATATGGGGCTGGGTAAGTGATTGGTGTTTTTATATCTATCTTTAAATAATCCTGCAGTATAATTTTGTTTTATTATTCTTCCAGGTTCTGTCTTAAACATATATAAATTTTTTTCTGCAAATGTATGATGGTATTGCAAAAGGGGATGGTTCCTGCTGGTATTTACAGACAGGCAATTGCAACAGTTCAAGCCCCCAGAAATTAATCTGTAACAGCTCAAGAGGAAATTTTGAAAAGCTCATATCTAATACATTGTTTGGCCTGGAAGTTAAGCCAAATTTTAATTTGCTTTACTTTTAACTTAGGGACTTACTGTCAAAATTCAAATATTGTCCTTTCTGATCTGAGTTTAAAATAGTGAAAAAAGTCCTATGACTATCTCTCATCAGAAAATGTGACCTCTGCATCATCCTGAATCACTGTGTTCTTGGCTGGCTTTGCAATGGTTATCAGGCATGAATCTGGATCTGAGGGGTTTACAACATAGACAGCTTCATCAAGATGTGGAAAAATTGGGCAGTATGGAAGTAATTCCAAATTATTAACCAGTCTATTTTTCATCTTTGCTTTTTTCATGTATTTCTCCTTTTAATGCTCCCAGAACCTTTAATAGCCAGATATATTGCCTCATCTTAGAGAGCACATGAGCAGAGTTGACAAAATCTTTCTATGAAGCTTCTACCAACCAATATTTACATTATTTTTGTACAGTTACTATTGTAACACCAGAATAAAATGGGTGTCATATGGTGAAATTAAATGACACAGACATTTAGAAGTGAATAATTCTAATGTGACATTAGGTAATTTACGGTCTCAAGAAAATATTTTCTTTTTTAAATCACATCATATTTTATTTTGCCAGTGTTTCCAGAAACAGCTATAGCTTGGACACATTGTATTCCAGTAGTGGATATAATATTAAAATAAAGGCACTACTACTAAACCTATCAGCCTTTATTTTTCCAATTTATTTCCAATTTATTATACCATTTCCTGGTCTGAAAGCTTTGAAAGGGGTTGAAAGGTGTTTCCTTATTTATAGGCTGCAGGTTGGTGAGTATGCATGAACTTGTGCTTTCAGACTCAACAAACTCTTCAAGATGGCAAAAGCTCTTAAATAACTACTAAAGTAATTTGGATTGTGAACTCTCTCTCTTGCCCTGTTACAGTGAATATATTTGTCTGCCCAGTCCTAATCCTTTACTTTTTATCCTTGTGGACTGATTTTTTGAAAGATCAAATGAGCAAATCAGAGGAGTTGGAAAAGTCTACCAATTACTGTTTCTACTACTATATCCCTCACTATCATTTCAAGCTGGAAAGTTAAGAGGATGGACTAAGTTAACTTCTGTCCAAAAAAAAATATTTAATAATTCTGCTTATTTCCCTTAGTCTTTCCTATGCTACGAAGTAATCTTCAGAATTTTTCATGACACACCATATTTTTATCCCTTCCTCCATTCCAAAGTAAACAGAAACCCATTATTTTGCAAAGACCTTATATGAGTTATTCTGATCGCAGTTCCACATCCTGTAGAGAGCCAAACCAAAGGTTTTTTATTTACATTATTTTCCTGTCTCAGCAACTAGCCCATTGAGTTTCACAGATCTAGTCTTATATCCAGGCTTACTTACTGCTTTGCCCTTCTTATGGCTGTGAACTTATTCTTCCTTTCTGGGTCCCCGTTTGAAGAATCAGGCCAGAAAATACTGAGAACAGTGGCAGGCAATAGGGAGGAATTGCTCCATCCTGAACTAGATGAATTTATTAGTACTGATGACTGAGTTAGTTCAATATGCTAATCTTTAGCAAAACCTAGATAGTTTGTTAAGGGAGGGGGAAAAAACCTCTAACTCTTCTTGGAGGTGCACCTTGAAAGGATGAGAGGCAATGAAAACAAGCTGCTAGAAGGAAAGTTTCTGTTTGGTTTTAGGAAAAAAAATATGAAAACATTGATCACTGTTGAAGCAGATGGAGTGGAGAGGATGTGTACCTTGGATGAGACTGCAATCAGTATCATTTCCATCTGAACTTAGCCCTGTTTTGAGCTATAGGTTGCATTAGATTGCCATGAAGGATGCTATGAAATTCAGTTTCTTCTCTGACTGTAAGTGGTAATGAAAGCAGTGATAAACATTGAAAAAGCAGGAAAAAAAAGAAACTATTTTATAAATTTTTATAATCTATCTGACAAGAAATTACATCAGATCCATTTGATATCAAGAAATTAATTTCAGAAAACTCTCAACCTTTTGTTACGTTGTCCTTCATGCGTGCAAAGCAAATTAGTTAATTTGGAATTAGTTTATATGAGTTTGATTGAGAAAACAGAATGATACTTCACCAGTATTAAACTGTCTGTGATTTCCTCCTAGTCCTATGGTGGCTATGTAACTTCTTTGGCACTTGGATCTGGCAGTGGAGTATTTAAATGTGGAGTGGCTGTGGCTCCTGTTTCCAGCTGGGAATATTACGGTATGGAAACTTGTCATAAATACTGACTTGGAAAGCAAGATGTAGCATTTAATGACTTCTTAAATTAAATCGTTGCAGGAGACTGGCAATTCGAAACATAAAGACATTCAAATTACCTAGATTTAAAACTTTTAAGACCTTAAATTTAATGTTTTTCTTGCTGAAAATAACTGAGTGCAACTGGCAGTTTGGAACTGATTTTGTCACAAAGAAGGTATGTCTGGATAATTCCATATGCACTTCTATAATAGCAAGTGTATAAAGCCCTCTCAATAAACAGCTCTTAAAGAGTGATCTGCCTTAAAGTCCTATTAAAGCATTATCACTGAATTCAGAAACAGCTGAACTGATTTATCTGCCAGCAACAGAATCATAGTAAATTTCAACTTCTGAAACCACAGATGACCTGTGTCAGGAATCAGTATTTCTGATGACTGCAAAGTTGCTTGCCAAAAGCAAGTGGAAAAAGAGAAAGACTATTGTGTTCAATATAATATTTTTTTAATTAAATACTTTTCCCTCTAAATGTTTCTCAGCCACACCTGTATTGTTGTGTTACAATACATATTCTTATTTAGGTTAATGGAATTAGGCTCCAAACTGTTGAGAGGAAACAACAGTGGGTGTATATTCCCAAGGCCTTCCTGTGTGAATAAAGCAGGCACATACTCATACTTGCCGACCTGTTAAGCTTTTGGCATGGTGTTAAGGAACCTTAGTGTAAAAAAAAAATCATGGCATGAATATTTTCAATGAGTAAAATGTAGCACTTTGAACACATTTACTTAGCATATGGTCGTTTTCTAAGAAGTCTTGGTTATGAGAAAAATTTTTGGTTAAATGGGGAAGATTTCTTCCCTGACTGGTAGCACAGACATTCCTTGTATTTATGGTGTTTTGCAAACAAAGGGGAAAATATTTGTATGACACAGGAAGCATAATCTTCGTGTTTTCACTGGCATCAAGATTTTTTAAAGACATTTTTACTCCTGATCATAAATTTTTTTCCAGAATGCAGGCATAAAGCACTGCTTTCACAAAAGTCCCTTAATAAAATACAAGTTGTAAAAATTTGTCACAGCATCACAATTTAAATGAAGTTTTAAAGTTAAAGCAGTTTAGACCTGCACCATTGCAATCTCTACGTCAGCTGAATTTCAGATGGCAGTTAAAGAATCTTGCTGAAAACACACTATAAAATCCAAACAGGCAAATGTACCTCCACTAAGGAAGGAAGGAAACAAAAGGAAGTCATGAGTCATAGGTTTTGGCAAACAGATCATGTTAACATTAGGGTGAACTGTGTTAGGGGCAAAACTGCAGGATGTTACAGCCTTGAGTTTCTGAGTAGTATCAGTATGTCACAGGATGTACTGGCCCCTAGAGCTTCTTAATTCTGTCCAACTCTCTTTTAAATGCACAGATGAGATTCTGGACCATAATCTTTTGTCAGAAGCTGTCCCACCCCCCTCCATTTTGAGTCAGAGCTGAACAGTTATAAGATGGAAAGGAAGATTCCATTCAGAGACAATGTATAGTTGAAAGTATTATATCTATGACAGTTTAATTAAAATTTATTTAAATTCATCTGCTTTTTCTTCCTCAATAATTGACAAGCTGAATCTTCCACTTAGTCATTATAATGCAATTCTGCTGACCTCTGTGGACTTGTTGTAGCTATACTGGTAGAAGAGGGTGGAAAAATTGGCTCAGAATACTGTAGAAATGTCAGCCATTCAGAAAGAGTCTATTTTATTGAAAACTTAAGCCCAATATGGTTGTTTGACACTGTGTTGACAACAGATATTGCACATTTTCTGTTTTCATGGAATGATAAAGAATTTTGATAGAAGATAGGCTACTTAAATTTTTCTGGTACTTATATTACAAATTATTTTCAGAAGCCTTGATTGGTTATCTGGGAGACATAGTACATGTCTTTAGCTCTCAGAGGTAGCACATGTAAATGATGCATAATAAACTATGGGAACAAGAGTATATTGATTCATTTTCTTTTCCTGGGAGGATTCTCATTTCTACTTTTTAACAGAATTTTTCTAATACAGTATATCAAACTGGACAAGATAGACACTCCCAGTTCCTTAATGATTGAAATGGCCATCACCTGTCTTTTAAGAGGGAAAAATGACAGCTCTTCTTTGTCAGAAAGCCCTGACTTCCTTAAATAAATAAATCCTTGTAATACTGCAGCTTCACTGCTCAATATGTGTCAGTTCCTCTTTCAAGGCAAGGTCATAAAGAAAGTAATCTTCTGGTAGTGGCAGCTGCTGTGTCAGTTTTCCATAAATTTTCATAACAGCTCCTAGTTAAAGTACAAATACCAAGGCAGGTCAAAGAGAAATGTTTCTACTGATTTCTTGGTGATGGATACTGTTTAGTTATTCACATTTATTTTGTCAAATCTGTTACCAGTCTTTGTTGTAGTTAGAAAAAAGAAAATAAGAGAGCTATGCAAAACAATGGGCCACTTTTTCAGTTCATATCTTTTCCTGGTCTCTCTAGTTGCTGCATATATACATTCAATAGGAAAATGACAACATGCATATCCATATTTACTGTTAATACACATACAATCCTCAGCTCCTCTTTTTAAGGTAACAGAATTAGTCTGTGTCATCTTTCCACCATGCACCTTTATTGGCTCATTGCCTTATTCAACTGGCTTCTGGAGCTCAACCCAATAGCATAAAGCCATATCAATTAATTACCTTTATCCAAAACCTAGATGAGTATAAAACCACTATTTCTGCAGAAATGGTTTGGAGAACAGTAAATAATTAGCCTTCATAGCTGATTTTTAAAATATGTGTAAATTTGGTGTGTTATGAGGAAACCAAGAACAGACACAGTTAAACATTATTTAATTTCCTATGTGTCCCTGAAGCCACAAAATAGCTGCACTTTCTTTATCTATAGCTTTTTTTCTTCTTTAATTTCAGCATCAATCTACACAGAACGATTTATGGGTCTTCCTACAAAGTCCGATAATCTTGAGCACTATAAGGTGAGAATTCTGTTTCTGTGCCAATCTGTGTTAAATTTGAATCACACTTCTATGGATGAGTGGAACTGTGCAGAAAGAAAGTGGCCCACCAGCTCTCATGGTACAGTCCTTTTGCAGCAAAGCTACTGCCATGAAATTCTTATCTCCGTAATTAATTGTGGGTTTGTATTTATTTATAAATCCCAAAAATGCTAAATGGAAGTCCTTATTTTCTTACTTGGACAAGTCAGGCTGTTCTGCCAGTGCAAACCATTAGCCTAGAAAAGAAGTGAGAGGGATTAAAATGTTGGTGTTAATAAGGTTTTGGTTGGTACTGTTAGCTGAGATAAGCAAACTGCTTCATCCAAATTTTGCTCTCTGATAATAAGATCATAAGGATACTAAATGATCACAGTAGCTTCCCCTACCTAGAACAGGTTGCCATTCTTTTCTTCATGTTGGTAGGAAGTCTGTAGTTTCCTCTAGCAGCACACACACCAGCCCTGGATACAGAGGCCTGAATTAGCATCCAAAGAACTTAATGGAAACACTCCTGTTAAAGATTTGGATTGTGTTCTCAGTATGTATTTCCATCCCAACTTGAAGAACAGAAGTGCTCACTACCAAACAGCCCTGGTGGAGCTGTTTGGGTAGCCAGGAGCTAGAGCATTTTGGGAATGACATGACTGGTGCTGTTCTTTGTATGAATTGGCCCTTAGAAAAGACACTAAATATCAAATCTGTTCCTGATAGTGTAGAGACATTTGTCACAGCACAGAAATCTACCTGCTGCAAGCCAAGCTTACACAGGGACCTTTTATGGACAGATATCATCAATATGGTGCAGATTAATATTTTTTCTTCTGCTGGTGCTTTTCAGAACACATACAAATTATGTAAAAAAACCACCAGTATTTATTTATAGGTATTCCTGTCCTGAAGCCAAAGTCACATATCACAGATGCACAGAATAATTTAGTTTGGAAAAGACTTCTGAGATCATCAGATCCAGCCATTAATCTCACACTGCCAAGAGCACTACTAAATGATGTCCCCAAGTGCCACATCTACATGTCTTTTAAAAACCTTCCCAGATGGTGACTCAATTACTGCCCTGAGCAGAATGTTCCAATGCCTGACAACCCTTTCCATGAAGAAATTTTTCCTTATATCCAGTCTAAACCTCCTCTGGCATAATTTGAGGCCATCCTCTTGTCTGGTTGATTGCTGCCTGGGACAAGAAGCCAGCCCCACCTGGCTAAAACATACCTTCAGGGAGCCATGGAGAATGCCATGGTCTCTCCTGAGCCTCCTCTTCTCCAGGCTGAACACCCTCAGCCTTTCCTCAGAGTTCTCACTCTTCAGACCCTCAACAGCTCCGTTGCCCTTCTCAGGATACACTCCAGCACCTCAGTGTCTTTCTTGGGCTCAAAACTGAACACAGGATTAGAGGTGTGGCCTCACCAGTGCCCAGTAAGGGGGGTGATCACTTCTCTGGTCCTCCTAGCCACACTACTTTTGGTACAGGATGGCTCTGGCCTTCTTGGCCACCTGTGGAGGCAGTGGCTCATGTTCAGTTGTTTTCAACCAGTTCCCACAGATCCCTTTCTACCAGAGAACTTTCCAGCCACCCTTCCACATGGCCCTAGCGCTGAATAGGGGTGGTTGGGACCCAAGAGCAGGACATGGCACTTTGCCTTGTTGAACCTCAGACAACTGGCTTTGGGTCTTTGATTTAAGTTATTCAGATATCTCTGATATATACATATCTATATATCTCTATCTATCTATTTATCTATCTATCTATCTATATATATATATATATATACACACATACATATACAGCCATATACATGGTTTCTATTGTAATCTCAGATTGACATGAAGTCACTGCTTTCATGTCAGTTCAACTGTGTGATTGTTTTTCTACTAGTAAATGAAAGCCTTTTAGCACTATAAATAAGTGGTTTAAATTGAAGTTGCTGAACTGTTCTTTTTTCCTCTCAACAGAATTCAACTGTGATGGCAAGAGCAAAGAATTTCCAAAATGTAGAGTATCTTCTCATCCATGGAACAGCAGATGGTGAGGTTTGCAAATGGCAGAACAAACACAGAGCCAGAATCACTTTGTTTGAAAAACATTAAGCATCTATCTTTGATTGGGTCAGGTCTTAGATCTTTGGTAGATTTCCATATGACCTATCATAAGATGCTTACTCATTCTTAGTAATGTCAACTCTATCACTTGATAATTAGTGGACACAGCTAAATGCACTATAACTTTATGCTTTGTGGTATTAACACGTTTCAACTATCTCTCTTTTTTTTTTTTCTTTTTAGATAATGTACATTTTCAGAACTCAGCACAAATTGCAAAAGCTCTGGTTAATGCACAGGTGGATTTCCAGGCAATGGTAAATAATAGACTATTTTTCATTTTGAAAAGTGGTTCATAACTTTATCAATAAGCTTATCTGACACTTGGCAGTGTTTTTAACTACCCTGTTCAACTGAACATGCTTCAAAATTTGGCAATTGCTAGTGCATTTGTTATTCTTTCTAAACAACTTCTCAATTTCTTCCCCAAATGATTTGTCTGCTCTTTTTTTTTTCTTGCCATTTGCATGCTAGCAGGATTTTCCTCTTGTCAAGAATAACTTGGAGGCCTTTAAAATGAGCCAGGGGGAAAAATAAGATTTCAGCCTCCTTAAAAGTGGTTTGATACCAGCTAAAAGAGGAAGGTGAAAGAGCTGAGTTCTGGGGCTGAATTGTCACTAGTTGTGATAGATTCCATCTGAAATTGGACTTGCCTGCCACAGGCAAGGAGTGAAACAAGCAAAAAGGGCGTAAGATATCCAAATATATATCCAGAATCAGCAAAAAAAGTTCTCTGAAAAACTTGGGTGGGATAGCAGGCACAGGCGGAGAGAGAAACACATAGGCAAGGGGTTGCAGGATATAAAGGAGAAATAAACAGGGGAAATGTAGATCTGATGTATATGCTAACCTCTGCTTCCAAATCATTTCTCTCAGGGCTAATAACCGAAGTGTGCTTGCTATCAAACATACTGATCTTCTGCCCGAGTCTGGTTGCACAGGGCTATGAGCTCCCCAAAAAGGGATAACAAGAGTTTATAGGCCTTTTTATGCATTACACATTTTCTGCCTCCTTTGCTGATCCCTAGAGAATCTGGGTTGTATCTTAAGTATCTGGAATACTGTATGCAGTTGTAGTCATTCTGGTTCAGTAACAGATATTTCTGAGTTAGCGTAATTCATATGTGTGTTTTATTTCCAGATCATCACTCACAAGGTTCATGGCCCTGCTGTAATGCAGGATGTTTTGAATAGAACTCAAACAACATTTAGCTGAAATATTGTTGCTTAGAGCTCAGTACTTATTCCTAAGCAAGACTCTTACCCATATTACCCAGGCCATGCAGCAGGTCAAGGGGATTTCATCCCTAACAGCATCTTAAGGCTCTATTGCCTGACTTGATACAACTGGCCTGTAAGTACTGAGGCAGTAATGGTAACTCTTCAATAACAGAAGGCTTAGAAACTTTTTTTTTTCCCCAGCAAGAATAAGAATATATTAGGAAGTGATAAAAAAAAATTATCAGGCTCCTCATTTTTCTTGAGCCATCGACTTTCTTATGTGTAGCAACAAAATATATTTTTTATATTGTTTAACTCTTGCAGAAATTAAAACATAATATAAGGGGTTTATGGGGTTTTTTTTTGCTTTTTCTTTCAGTGGTATACTGATCAGAACCATGGAATTCCAGGCCTTTCCAGCAAACATCTCTACACACATATGACCCACTTCCTCAAACAATGCTTTTCTTTGTCAGAATAAGTAGGCTACTCAGAGCATGCTAAGGCATCTGAGACATCTTTGGGAGAATGAAAAGACAGCAGTGCCCAAGTTGTATAGTGTTCAAGTGACTTGATCACAGGAACTTTGAAATTTTAAACTTGATGTTTACATCCACTTTTGATATTGTATATTAGCAAATGTTATGGTAACAAATGTTTTGACACATTTGATACCTGTTTGGCAGAAAAAATAAAATCAGACTGTAAAGTGTCTTGTGAATCTATTGTTTACTTGCTTGAACTTGCTTAAACTACATTCTGCAGTCCAAGAAAGGTGTTTCATTGCAAATGCACACTGTCAGATTAATATAATTGCATTTGTTAACTAGAACTGTGAAATGGGAAAGGACAAAGGAAGCAGTGCAAGTACCTAATTAGCATCCTAACAAGAACCAGTTTCTCAAAATTTATTTCCAACTTTTTGTAAAGAATCCAAGAGATAGGAAAACACAATATTTAGCACTGAAGTTTGGATACTTATTGAGAGGATTGAATGTGTTCAAATTTTATTCAACTCTTATTTGAAACCTTGATTCTGCAAAACTTTCAGTGTTCAGGTTTAAGCATGAAAGTAGGACACTTATGATAACTATCATATATCAGTGGGTTTTTCACCTGTATTCAAAGAATGTGAGCCATATTGACCTGTTTTTAATTCCTAATCATCACCTCAGCATTCAAATTGATCTCAGTGTTATTCATCCCAGACTGGAGGGGAAGGATCAAAGGATTGTGCAATCTTTCTTTGCTTTGTTTCTAATGCAACTATTTTAGGGAGTCTTTAAAAAATGGTGGAAGCTAATAATGATTGTAATACTTGTATTCTTTTCATTAGTAATTAAATCAGTCCCGTCATAATATAAGACTATTAACAAGAGAATTAGCAAGAGATCCATTGTAGATTAAACAATTCCTTGATCATGTGTTTAAAAAATTCTGAATTAGTCTTCTGCACAAGAACCATAGCCTTTCTGACACAACCTCTGCTATTAGCTGTTGAGTGTGCAAAATAACCTAAAATAGATTGTGTTGCCTTGTTACAAAGCAAGCTGCTTCATAACTCTCAGTGAGAGACCAGTTGCTGCTTCTTCGTGGAAAAGCAAGGGGTTTCATTTGACTTTCTTGACAAAAACATGGGGTTTGGCCAAAATAATTAAAATGTGGAAGTGATTTGCTATGTAACAGCTTCCTTCGTTTGTTAATGGCAATATCAAATCTGATTTTCCACACATGAGAACATTCCTTAGATACATCTTTATGCAAATGTAGTTGCCAAGCTGTTTGTAATGGTTAAATTATACTTTGATGGGAACTCTTCAGAAAATACTCAATTAGTTCAGGTTTTTTTGGAAACGCTGCCAATTACGTGATGTTAATGAGCTTTTTGTTGGTAATGTAATTAAAATTCAACTGCCATAATGGCTAAAGGAAAAAATTATAGCTGTAAGAAAGTTAAAATTAAGCAAATATAACATGAAGTGGGCCTAATTAGATGTTGATTATATGGTCCTATGTGCATTTGCTGCACACAACAGTAGTCTCAGAAATGTGGTAATCTTACAAATAAGGAATACAATTCAGTTGAAATAATGAGATTAAACTCTCAATTTCTTTTATTGATCCAACACCGTGGAAATAATTGTAATGTTGTGGTGAAAGAGAAAAAAATTAAAGTCTTATCTGAGATGCTTATAGGTTTAAGATACCTGAATATGTCAATGAGAACCTAAATAATTTCCAAAATTAATAAATTTCACATAAATATCAATACATTAAGGTCACTTTCCATTTCTGCACCTTTATTTTATTTATTCTATTGAAAATCCTCTAAGTTCTGGAAATTTGGGCAGATAGATTGGCCCTTTGTCAGTACTGTAAGTAATAAAATGATGCAATGTGTTGTTCACACCCTGCCCACAGGTCTGTTGTCTGAAGGTTTTGGAAGTATTTGAAATAAGAGTCATTCCAGGAAAATCAGTCAAATAAAATAACAGAAGGTACCTCTTTCTCAAGGGGTGCATTAGCTATTTCATTATTAATCTGCCCTGGGGTCTGTTTGTTTCCTAAAGCAATCATAGTACACATATTTCAAACTGTTCACCATCTACTTTGGCTTGTAGGCAGCAGTTGTGGGGATAAAAAAAAAAAAAATAAAAATAAGTGCAGTTGCTGTCAACATTTTTCCTTCAATGTTTTTCATGTTGTTAATTTCTTAGCCTTACACAGTGTTCTTGCTAAAGAATGGGAATATGTCTCCAGCAGAGTGTGACATTTACACTGAATTGCTGAAATAATGTCTAACCTGAAAGCTTTATGATAGAGAAACCATGTGTTTTGATGACCTGGGAGAAAATGTCCTAGGATTATGTGAGTGTCAAAAAAACCCTCTTAAAAATACACGAACATCAGATTGCTGGCTGGTCTTTGATTTTTAACAGGTAATATCACAGTCAGTCACTAGAAATGGTGCAGAGCACTGCAAACCTACCCTTGTACTATAACAGAATCACAGAATGGTTGGGGTTGGAGGGGAACTTTGGAGGCCTACTTATCCCACTTCCCTGTTCGCACAGGGCTACCTACATCCTGTAGCCCAGGACTTTGTCCAGATGGCTTTGGAATATCTAAAAGCCATCTGGACGCTCTGCAGCCTCCATGGGCCACCACTGCCAGTGCTTGTTCACCCTCATAGTAAAAAAGTGCTTCCTTGTGCTCAGACAGAACATTCCATGTTTCAGTTTGTGCCTGTTGCTTCTCGTACTGTCATTGGACACCACCGAAAAGAGGTTGGCCCAGTCTTCTTTGGAAGATATCATCCCTTCTGATATTTATATACAGTGAGGAGATTCTCCCAAGCCTTTTCTCCTCTAGAAAGAGAACATGTTCCGTTCTGCCTTGTCTACAAGCACAATCCATGTTACAAGCATTACCCCAAACATTCACTGGACAGGTATTTGCTCCGCCCCAATCAGAGAGAAGAGCCTTAAGAAGCTACAGGATAGGCTCTGTTGTAACAGATCTTCAGTAGTTCAAGTTGAAAGTGCTTGTCCTGAGGTATCAAGGTGAAGCTAACAAAGTTGTGGATAAAAACTATATATAACTATACTGCAAACATAGAATATGGTGTTTAAGAGCCAACACTAGGACACAAGTTGAATTAAGCTAAACTCTTATGACAAGAGTGAAAATCCTCAAAGTTTTGCTTCCCACTTCCAAATGTTTTAGAGGATTGGGTTTTCAAAAAATGCTAAGCACTTTCTGTTCTTTTCTCTTTTGGATAATAGTCTCACACTTCAGATACTCAAACATACCACTTCAGACAATGAAACATGAGTCTTCCAATACCTGTCATATAAAAAAGATATCCAAGCCTCTGAAGATAGGATGTAGTTTTTCTGAATTAGGTAGACAGGCCCTTGATAAATAGCCACAAATACAGTTGTTTTCAAGTCAGTTTCCACTATGAATTCTTTCCAACTTTTGCAAATTAAAACTAGAGCTGAAAAGGAAAAATCACTTTATTCTAGGAGTTGAAGTGTATATAAAAAATAGAAAGTCACTGATTCCACTCCAAACCTGTTCTTATCATCTACCTTATTCGTGCTGTGTGAGCTGTGCACATGAAAGAACCTGCAATCCTTATACTTCAAACACAGACCTACAGGATTTGTTTCACACAGAATTACTGCAGCTGTAAGGAAGAAAAGGCCTGAAGAGAAATTTAGCAGAAAACCAGTCAGGTTCTAGAATATGGTTAGTGTTAAATTCATTTTACTTAGATATCAAGTCCAATTCAGACTGCATTCAATATTTCCCAGTTTGCCAGTCAGTTCCAATTACAAGGCACAGCTGTTTAGAACATTTTATAGAGTCATTTGAAGGCTCTATATTTAATCTGAATAATTCATAGTATTTGCTAAGAGCATTTGGTATTACTTTCAATTATGAACATTGTCTTCACAGAATGTAAAACAACTAGTACATTTTGGGCCAGCTCTTCTGCTTGCGCAAATTGATGCAGCTCCATTGACTTGCAGTGGAGCGATTCCAACTTATGTGAGCAGACAGTGTGGGCTGCAGCTCAGTTACAATGACTGTGGCTCCTGAGGTACAAACCTCCCATCATCCCTGGCAGAGAGCTGTGGAAAAGCCTAGAGACTCCAAACTCCAATTCAGAAATGCATTCGGAAATGCAGTGCTCCCCGAAGGGTGGCTGTGGAGTTGTATACACACATAGGCACACACTGTGTGTGTTATCTACAAGCACATATTTATGGATGTAACATGGTGGGTTTTTTATGTGTGCATGTGTTTACACATACGTTCCTCCTATATTAGTTCCCATTCTCAGAAGGGGAATGCTCTTTGTGATTATCGTGCAACAAAGATAGCAAAATGAAAGGGGCTGCAGAGCCCAGCCCTCTGAACTCACAGCTGACAAGGTTAGGAGAGAATGCTTTCTGCATAATATAACAAAGTAAAGGGTGTGGGCCTGTGGTCATACCCCAAGATAGATACATCCTTCTCCCTTTAGATGTGTAATGGATAATAATGCAATAGTAATAAATACGTAATGAAGAAATACGCAGAAGAATTTGGGGAGGTCACTTTTTGGAAAGCATTTGATGAGTATTTTTTTACTTTTTTACTGTCAAAAGCCAGCAATTTCCTAATTCATTAAAATGTTCAAATTTTGACAATTTTAATCAGATGATGGTGCAGGAAACTTTGATAAACTCCAGATACAGTGAACACAACCACTCCAATTGAATCATGAGAAACATGAAAATTTCCCAAAGGCAGGCCACTTTCAGCCTCTCTCTTAGTCTGACTCAAAGTATTGTCTCATTTGAGAACAATGATATAGAGGACAGTGAGGTTGCCCTTGATTTTGCCAAGAGGTACCATCTAACCAGTGTATTTTAAAATGTGAGAGCAACAAACCTGAGTATATGTGCATGTCTCATACACTTGACATAATTTTCCATTTTTTCTGGAAACTCTTCTTTGCTGTGCTCCTGAAATATATACTATAGACTCAGTTATGGCGACTGAGGGTTTCATAGCTCTTGATGGCAGTTCACTTCTTTCCTGTACGTTTTATTTTCTGTGTATCACTTGAAAAACAGGTAAACAGTCATCTTCTAGATGCTAGATGATCTGCTAGATGATGCAGCTCTGTGACAACCTGCCCAACCAGGTGCACTGAGATGCTCTGTCTATTTTTTTTTTTTTTTAAACTGGAATCATCCTACTGTAAACAAAGAACTTTATATGACACAAGAAAACTGAGATAAACAAAAAGACAAAAGTTGTCTGTTTCCTGGAGGAGGAGATGGTGTCTCACATTCCGTATTGCCTCTTTCCCAAGTACCTTTAACTCGGCGCCTGGAGAGATGCTTGCAGCGATCCGTGGAAAGCGTGCGCGCCGGTGCTGGTGCAGGAGCGGTGGGAAGGGCCCTTTGATCCCCATCTGCTGCATTTCCCCGGTACTGCAGGACTCACTGCTGGCCTGGAGCCGCCGGGTGACCCACCCTGAGGACTAGAAATGGGAAATATAAACCATGAATCTCATTGATTGATTCTATAGCATAGAAAAATTACACTTCACAAAAATTAAACTTGATGATGTGGACTGTGTAGTGAGACTTAATGTTTCCCTGAACCCCTACCGTGGTACCACAGCCAGGTATTTAGGATAGAGCTCTAGGAAGGATCCAGTAAATTTTGTTTGCCACTCTAATATGGCTATTAAGTTTATACACTACCTCAATTGTATCTTATGGGCTATGCCAATCTGGCTGTGGTCAGTCAGCAGACAATTGCCTCACTGAAGCACATTCTTTGTTGGCTTCAAGGAGCAGTGTTAAGGGAAATAAGGTTTGTTGTAATATGTATGTGCCTTGTGCCACAAACCAGACCGTGAGGCACTCCAGACTGGAGCACAGGCTGTCACTAACATGCAGTGAGATGTGTGCTGTGATTCCAGAACCTTCCTCCTACCTGACTCTCTCCCCTACCTCAGTCTCTGTGTTGTCGCTGCATGGATGACCATGGCTTCTTTGGCAATGCTGCCCCACCAGAGCTATGAAATTGTCTCCACTGAACAATAACTGCATCAAACAGGCACATCTCAACAGTACACATCTCAAATCTACTTTGTTTAATTTTTTCCTTGTAGGGAATGGAAATGTGAGCAAATGGTTTATCTCGCATAATCTATAGGCCACAATGTGAAACTTAATTTGTAGTGAATGTATAGTTCTCAAGTGAGTATGAATTTTCTTACAGTAGCATTTACAAATTTGGAATTTTACATCTGAGGGTAATCAAAACTTTTTTAAATTTCACCTGTGCCAGGCATGGCGTAGTGGGTAGCCATCACTGCAATATTTCACATCTCTTCATATTTGCTATATTGGCACAAGATTACCTGAAGAATCATTCAAAGGCTTTGTTAAAGTTGTGCTTCTTTTTAACAATGGATTAATTTTATAAACTCTGATTTAAAATTAGTAAGTGAAAACAATGCTATTGGTGTTGATAGAATCAAGATTCTAACTATTAAATGTGGCAAATCAGAAATTGGAGAAATTGCTGCCTCGATCCCAGGCACCTTTTGCCCACTGTTTGTCACGTTAATGCCCTTCTGTTTGATATTTACTACTTTGGACATTGCTACCTCACTCCTTCTGCAAATCCATGTTAGCATTGATGTCATAAAGTAAGCAGAATGAATGTGTGAAATTGCTTGTAAAATTATCAAATGAAATGAATAGCAAATATGATGACTTTTTTTGAAAGTTGAATAAGGAAACTGTCAGCAATGATGCACTCCTGTAATGCTTACTAGAGCTGAACAGTATATATATAAGTCTGTGCAAAAGAGGCAGCTAGGCAGAGCTCAGGATCCTCAAGGCTTGCCATAGTTGCAGGAGAGAGAGTAGCTCTTTCTGCAACTGCCACGTATCACTTCTAAGTATAATAAGGTAAGATTTATATGAACTACCAGTTATTTATTTGAGAAAGCCGAGTGCATTATCTGCATTTTGTTGCCCAAAGTTTGCAATAGAGGTGCAGATCTTTCAGCAAATTGGTGTTTTCTTCTGAGGTTATACTCACTGATATTTGGAGTTAATGACATCATAATTTAAACATTTTGATGTATTGACTTCAGCAGAGAATGATCCGAAAAATGGAAATCAACAGTTTGTGTTGCAGATTAATTGAAAGAAGGAAGATTTACCATGAGAACATGACAGACAAGCATTGTAGTAAGAATTTAAATGAGATACACAATTATTGATTTTTATATTTTTATGTCCTTTAGTATCATCTGAAGAAATATTTAATTAATGTGAGTTAAAAATTATTCACTCCTTATAGATACTGCCTAAATATGAAGCAATGAGGATTAATTAGAAGCATGTAAACAAATTCAGTGGGTTTATGTAGACACTGATTTAAAACTGTCCAAGACAGATTGTCACTCTGTCACCCTACAGACTGTCACTCCACTGCCCCACTTTTAGATTAGTTTGTCTCAAGCAACTATTATTTTCATATCACTGTAAGATCAGAAAAGGAAATTTTATAGCACAGAAGTAAAATTAAAGCCTTTCAATAGTTATTGTTATTATTGCATAAAATTTAATTTAGTCTTCCATCCTACTGTGGAATTCCTTAGACTAGAACTGCTGGGTTTTACAGAACCTTCTACAAGGCATTATAGCATGGTAGGTAAAATACACCTACCTGAAAAAGTAATTTATTTATTTCTAGAAATTACTACTATTTGCAGACAGTTTCATTTCAATAGAAATCTATTTTGTTCATTCATGCATGTTCATATGAAAATATTTCCTTTTTTAAATGCTTTTTTAATGCAACTTTATAATTTCTATTTTTTAACTGGAAATAGATACAAATGTGACTTTTAAAAGATTTTTTTTGAAATCTCAATGAAATTAAGATAGTTTAAATTGTACATAGGTATAAAAAATCTACTACATCTATAATAGAATATATTAGAAAACTAGAAAAAACAGGTTGGTCAAGGAAATAATATTCAAATAAATATCTGATCAATATTTGAGAGTTATATTTGTTACCTATTTCTGGTGATTCAAACTGAGATGTCTTAATTTTTCATTTTCAATCAGAAAGAAATTAAAATATTTTCATTAGTCTAATATGCATAGGAATTAAATATTTCTGTGTAAGATTATCTTCAGTTTTCCTGAACCTTGACAATAGGGTTCCATGGTTTTTAGCAGTATCTACTGGTGACCTAAATAACTTACAGCAAATAAAACCTTTCTTCTGATTGAGAAATTAATTGCTTAGCCAGCATAAATTAAGAAAATACTATTTTTCTAATAATATATTTTTTCTGTATAACACAGAATGTCTATATTAACAAGAATAAAATTAAAATGTCTTCTTTTAAAACTGTATCCTGTTTAACTTGTCAAGAACTGATGTTGCTGGTTTAATTTACCAATAGCAAATACTAAATGCTGTAAAAACACAACTGAAGTTAATTTTTTTAAAGAACTTATTTGACAGAAGGTTAATAGTTATTGGAAAAGCTTATTTTATTAATAAGGATTCTTAAAAAATTTATAAATTTCAAAAACTGCATTTATACATATTTCTTTTTGATAATCTCACAATTTTGATTCTGAAAAATTTAGAAAGAAGCTGAAAATGCATTTAACTTTAATCTTAATACTTAAGGAATAAAGTAGCCACTGGGATTGTTCACATCTGAAAGTTCTATGGGCCATTTAGAGCCAAGATAAACTGAAATCACTGAATATCTCTTTACTGATTACAGTGAATTTGAATTATTTTTTAATAACTTTTATATAAAAGAAAAGCTTTTGGTGTTGGATATTTCACTCCACTTCAGTGACCTGGGTTTATGTCTAATCTGGATGGCAGTTTAATAAAGCTACTGACAGCTGTAAGCTGTGACTTTTAAGCAGGGCAAATTTACTTATGTATGCTGTAATAGCCAGACTTTATCTGGGGTCCAAGTCCAGGTTAACTCATTTACAGCTGTATCAGCTAACAGAGGGGTCAATCAAACCATTTTGAAATGATCACAATAGAGTCATTTCCCAAAGAAAAGGCAGAGCTTTTGTTCCATTGCTAGAAGCCTATGAAATGTGAAATTATGCATTCCTTGAGATAAACATTGGATGTCAGTGTTGCACCACCAAATTACAGCTCCAAATGAAACAGTGAAAACAGAGTTCAGTACTACACATAGGATTTTAATGAGACTGACTATATGAACACTGTGGTATATGTTGGTATTATAGCAGGGTATGTTCAAGTGAAGGGGTCAATTCTTATATATCAGGACATTGCAGAAGGCAGAAATGAGTCTCGGGACACTGATGAAAAAATGAGTAATACTGGCAGTAGCTTATGGTGGAGAGAGGGAAACTGACTCCATTGCTTAACAGTAAAATCCATCAGAAAATATTATAGCTACACATTTATTTTCCTGAGTTTGATCAATATTTGATTAAGATTTTGATTGCTTTAAGTATTTTGATACTGATAATGAGGTACTCTAGAAAAGTATTCTCAGTAAGATTCTCCTAAAAATCAGGCAGAGTAGAAGCCCTACAGCAGTAAAATTTTTTATGCAAGAGATTACCTTTTCAGAGGTGTTCATATAGCCCCCCCCCCATTTGCATTGCTCAGTGCAGAGCCAAGTCTCAATCTCAAAATGGATTAATCTGCACCTTCACTACACATCATCCCCTCATAATTTTCTAAGACTTCCTCCTGCCCATAGTATATTTAAGTTCAGCCTATTGTGACAAGGCATTACAATAGAGAAGATATATATTTTCACTCAGACTGCCTTATTTTATAAATAAGAAGTAAGTAAATAAGCTTCAGTAAGTAATTCCTGCAGTGGAGCACAGGAATAGGGTACTAATAATATTTATTGGGGAGAGTGTTTTGTGTTTTGTGACTGGGACTTACTTTGCTACCACTTTGCTTCAAAGGACTCATTGTCCTATCTCCCTTTGTTTTTCAGACTGTATCATAAACCTCCATAGGAAAATGTCATGGATGGCAGAAAGGCTTTTTCAAATACACAAGTATTAGCCCAAGTACAACATGAAATTATTTCCTGTGATATTTGGCTGATATGAACTCATTGCAACTTCTATGAGAAAGATGGATGGGGAGCTGCTAATGTGACAGTATTCTTGACAAAGATTTGCTTTGTTTTTTCTCTAGTGAATGACCTGGGAAAAGAAACCACAGCCACATCACTAGCCCCAGTTTTGCAATAGAACAGTACTACAAATCTAGTGCTTGCCATCAGCAGAACACAGAGAAAAGGAGAGAACAGACCTTTATCCTCACATTGCAAAACAGTGAGGATGCAGTTGCTCTCAGCTCTCCTGGCATTCTAGAATACAGACTAGAGCTGAAAGACTGGAACAGAAACTACATCTTTTGAATGCCTACCCAAGGCCCTAAAATGGCCACTGGACATGAAACCCATCCTAGAAGGCTTTTTATATTTATCTTCACGTTTAGATGAACACTAAGAATATCTCTTTTTGACGCAATTGATTCAGACATATGTAAACATTATAACACTTTTCTTTGTTGCTTTATTTCTGTTTTGACAGGCAATGAAAATGAAAAGCATTTATTTTGTTGCTGGTCTCCTTTTAATGATAGTTCAAGGCAGCTGGCAAAATCCTCTTCAGGATACAGAGGAGAAATCAAGGTAAATTCTTCAGACCAAACTTTTACAAATACTTGGCCTGAACTTTATTTTCTTATACTTTGAAGCCAAACATAGTATGATTTAAAGAAATTACCATTGAAATCAACAGGGTTTTTAATACTGCAAAGCTTAGCACAGAAATTTGGGGCATTAAAACAATAGCTACGTTATTTATCCAAGAAGACTGTGTAACTGGGCAGTGTCCAATCTGCTCTACAGATTCCTTTTACCAGACAGCTACTAATCAATATGCCACTTGCTTTCACTTTGTGGGAGCAAAAATAATAGTAAAAAATACAATTGTTAAAAGAAAAATCAATGCACCTGTAGACTGTACTGCAACCATTGCAGATTAACAAGGTGTAAACTTTTCACAGATCATTCAAAGCTTCCCATTCTGAACCAATAGAGGAACCAAGACAGCTGAATGAAGTGAAACGTCACTCACAAGGCACATTTACCAGTGATTACACCAAGTACCTGGACACCAGACGAGCTCAGGACTTTGTGCAATGGTTAATGAGCACTAAAAGAAATGGGTAAGCATTTTGATCACATTGATACAGATCTCCAGCCAAGAGAAACAGCCAAGAATCTAGACAATTCCATTTCTTGGTATCAGCTTCCCATCCCAGACCAATGATAAACCTCAAATAAGTAAAAGGATTGAGGAAAATTTATGTATACAATCATAGAATCATTTACGTTGGAAAGGAGTTCTAAGATCAAGTCCAGCCATTAGCAGAATATTAATATATTACTAGAAATGAGAATCATGCTAAATGAATCAAAATAATTTGGCTAAATCAAAGTGCAGTATCTGATATGCCACCTAAAAAGGCTGTCTCAGCCTCTTTGAGGCAGATTTTCTCAGTGAATCAATTAAGCTCAATACGAATAAGTTATATAAATATAATGTACAATTCTGGGCCATTAGGCCTTAACAAAACTTTCCTATCTATGGGTACTCTAATCCCAATGTTCCATTTGTGAAAAGGCAGCTGAAGTGTAAGTTTTGTTGACCACTGGATAATTTACCACTATCAACACTATAAGCTGGCATGTTTTTTCCAAATGCACTTTGATTAAACTCAAGCTAGCAAGCTGAGAGTAAGGATAATGTACAAGAATGTCAGTCTTGTCTTCTAGAGAAAATCTGTCCAAAAAGAATCCAGACATCTATTATATTAATGCTTTTAAATCTCTGTGGAAGTCTTTAAAGTATAAAGTAACCATTTCTACACATTGTACTAATTTAAATTCATATGTCTGAAATTAAATTATATAATATTCATTTATGAGTCATGGGGATTTACTATAATATTCAAATAATAACCAATAAAACTTATGCAGGCTCTGCAGTGTACTGTAATAATGATCTAATGATTGTGTGATTTCACTACAGCCAACAAGCACAGGAGGACAAAGAAAATAACAAAGTTCCTGACCAGCTCTCAAGGTATTCTATTTGTCACAACTTGTTATTTATTCTAAACCAGTTTGAGTTCATTTTCAGTTAAACAAGAAAGAGAACAACTAGTGTTCTTTGAAATGTTACCACAATCAAAAAATATCAATTAAATACATTATTTCACACCTGCTTTTTACAAGGAAAGAGGATATGTCTCTATGTGATTTATTCCTGTACCTGTGTTCTATAGCTATAGATGTAAGGAATGCAACAGGATGAAAATACATTTTAGGAAAGCACATTTTAAGTAATCAAGGGGAGTAGAGAATAACATAAAAAGAAAAACTTGGTACAGAGAAAGGCTGAAGAAAAAAATCAACAAAACCAGCCACATTATGTTGAAGAATAAAAAACCAGTGAGAAGATTATTGAAAGGAAGATGGGCAGGAAAACTTGCAGAGAGCTGATTAAACATGATGCAATGTTCAGCCCTACACACTCAGTCCCATGTTTCATAAACCACTTATTACAGAAAGGAGAAGACCTGCTGAAGGCCAGAATTCCATTTCTTGACAGAATTGGACGGTGTCTTTGGGAAAGGATTAGAGAGATTAGAAATTTTAAATAAATAACGGAGAGATTGAATAAGTGTTTTTTCAAAACAGTTTAAGATACCTATATTAATTCTTTCTCTCGTCAGAAAATCCAAAAAGGATAGCCCAGATCACAAAGACCCTTATATTCACACTGTCAATACTAATAACAAATTTTTAATAATGTTTCTGCTTCATTTAAACTGCATATCTCAAAAAAATTAACATTTCATTAAAAATGTTCCAAACAACTCTAGTTAGCATGCTGATGAAAAGTGCAGATGGTACTAAATTAGGAGGAATGGTGACATCCCAAGAAGAAAAAATAATAGAAAAAGATAGATTTGGGCAGAAATTAGCAAATTTTGAAACAGAAATGCTAGGAAATTTATTCATTGAAAATATTCCATAACATGTCTACTTCTTAGTGCAGTTTGCCCTCCCAAGAGCCACTGTAACATAATGTTGTTTTATATCAGAGAAAGAACCACAATGAGGTGTAGGGAGGGAGAGGATAATGTCTTTAATAAGATGGAGTTGATCAGGCTTGAAAATTTTCCAAAATTATGACTTGGTCAGAGCGATTATTTAAAAGGTGTTCATAAAACAACTCAAAATGTAAACTTGAAAATAATTAAGTCTGAATAGTTTGTCTCAGAAATAATAAAGATGAAGGTAGGGGGAGCATTTAACAAAGGGCAACAAAAAGCATACAATAAAAACTGTATAATACTGTATAATAGAATACAGTTTCTAGCCCATACTTAATTAGTAAGACCATTCCAATACAGCTGTAATTGCTGTATTCTGAACAACCTGGAGTTGTTCAGAACTAGTTCAGCAATCTCTGTACAAAACTGTATTGCACAGTACAGGCAATACCTTCAGAACTGAAACCTAACAATAAAAAAATATGTCAAGATCAATTTGAGGTGCAAAAAGAACCCCTCTCTCCTATAGAAATGCTATTCTGACAAGTGGGAAATCAAAATCAATAAAGATTGTTCAAAAGTTACACTCTTACACAGTCTGCTCCTGTGGTACTGCTCTCCTTTCAGCAATGCAATCTCCAAGCGCCACGCTGAATTTGAGAGACACGCTGAAGGCACCTACACCAGTGACATCACCTCTTACTTGGAAGGTCAAGCTGCCAAAGAGTTCATTGCTTGGTTAGTGAATGGACGAGGAAGAAGAGAGTAAGAATACATCCATTCCTATTATTAAAGTTTGCCTATTTGGGGTTAGAAATCATGTCTGATGAAACTTTGATGTGTTTTTGATCATTCTTGCTATACTTCATGTCTTTCTTTTGTATTAGAAGATATTCTGTTGGTGACTGACTACCACTTTATATTATTAAGTTCAAATACAGATTAAAACCTGTTCAGTATGCTATTATACTCTAAAAGGTCAAGTTTTTTTTAAGGTCAACACATCTAAAACTAAACCAGACCTTCTTCCTCTAACTATGCTCTTTCCCCTTCACACAAATTGCTTACAGTCTCCTTAACTGTCATTGAGATTATTCAAGTCAGTGTCATCTTAAATTGCCTTCTCTTTGTTTCCTGTTACAGTCCATCTTTTCCTCTGCAATATTTCCAAGATTAAATTTTTACCAATGTTATCAGGTGTACTCTGTGTGCTCATGATCATTCCCAGCAGTAACTAATAACTTCTTTTCCTCTTCCAATGCTTCTCAGAGTCTCCCCAAGCTACTGCTGCCATTACAACTACCATTTGCTATAACTTATCTTCCTTTTTAAGATGCCTCTGATTCTTTTGCCATGGTTTGCAGTTCCCTGGACACAAAGCTCCAGTAATGTTTTTGCCTACCTATGATTTCTTTAATTTCTACTTTGTTCTCCACATACTCATTGCAGATTTCTCTACCCTATCCACTTCATGTAGTCCCTCATTACTTTACATCTTTTGTCATGGTGGTCTTACACTTAGAATGGCACTGCCTTCAGTCTCCTGCAGGCATCTTTTGCCCATCTATTTCCAACTCTGCATGGTTAGGAGCTACACCATGCAGCTGCCACTCCCCACCTTTTAACTGTTCTGTACTTATTTGTGCCTTCAGACTGTAAGCTCTTTGGGGCAGGGATTTCAGTTCATCCTCTGATTAAATATTCTACCAGCTGTAAAGTATTATGTAAGTCTCTCACTTTACATAAAAAAATAATAATAAATAATAATAAAATACAATCTGTAAGACAAGATTGTGTGTTGTAGTTAAGGAAGACTAAATAGGAAAAGGTTTTGTAAATATTGACAATTTCCTGAAAAAAACAGAGTTAAATAAATGAGGTCAGCTATACAGAGAAGGGAAAAGCTGGTTCCCCTTCCTAGTTATGTTCAGACTTCCACTTGTTTTTCAGTCATGCTTTATTTTCATGAGCAGAAATAAGGTATTGCTGTATCCATTTGAGAGAAATACAACCTCAACTGAACATAGGAACATAGATGGGCAAATAATTGTAGACAACCCTTCTGCTTTCCAATATTTAGTACTATTTGTGGTTGAACTTGTATATAGCCTTCCTTGAAATGAATGTTTGCCTGTCATTGAATCCAGGACCCAGGGTGCTTCTGCATCAGCCCACCTTAATGGGCTATATTTGATGGGATGAAACAAGAGAGAAAATTTTTCTAAATCAAACTCTGATTTTGACAAACTGGTTTTCCAGCAGACAAAAACTGAATGGAAAAATAATCAGGATCTGACTCCAAGTAAAAAATGCAACATTCTACAATTTTACATCAAACAAGCACATAGGTTTTATACAGGTGTTTTAAGTGAGCCATTTCAACTACCCTTCCACAAAAAAAAAAAAAAAAAAAAAAAAATTGCATTCTTAGGAAATACATTTTTAAGTAAATAATTAGCCTTATGTCTAAATAAAACAGAAAAAAAGTATGAAAATTTGATTGTAATGTTTTAGTAGTGATATTTGTTAAATAACAATTCTTAGTAAATGTACTGATGCCTAATATATAAGGCATAGACATTCCAGACTGAGATATATTTTTGCATATATGGCTTTTTCAGAATTGCTACAGAGGTGTTTAGGCTCACTGGAAGGAACAGCTGTGTGTTTTGGTAATAATGCCTCAAAAGATGTTCTGACATGCGTCCTGCTGCACTGAGCCATAACATCAGGCTCAACCCTTAATTCCTTAAAATGACAGGGAATGTGCAGTGCATTAGAACCTGTAATAAGGCCCTTTTAAATGGTTTGTCTGTTTTGATCTGCACAGTGTTGATAATTTCTTACCTTTGAAGTTTCCCAGAAAAAGCTCTTCTGGCTGAAGAAATGGGTCGAAGACATGCAGATGGCACTTTCACCAGTGATATCAACAAAGTTCTTGATGACATGGCTGCCAAAGAGTTCCTAAAATGGCTAATTAACACAAAAGTTACCCAAAGGTGCCTGAATTTTATACTATTCTTAATATACTGATGTTAAAAATGAATTTGTCACACCTGGGGAAAATACTACTATTTTTTCTCTTAGCTATTGATATATCTGTAGTATGTTGCAAACTTTGTTACAGACAGATGAAGAAGGATAAGACACTAAATGGAACTCATTCCAAATATTATTTGAATTTTTATCAGTGGTGAACCTCTCCAATAATTTCCTATTTAACTTGAAAATGACATTCATTGCCACTGAATGTTACCAGAAGGTCATATTAAATTACTGAAAAATAAAACTTCACTTTGCATGGGCATTATACAATCAGAAATATTTATAGGTAAAATTACACCAAATTGATTATTCTTTAAAGACTGTGATATAAAACACTGCCTTAATCTGTGGCTTGTCATTAGGGAGCAGTGCTGTAACCTGAGCTCCTGACAGGCGACTGTTTAGCAACTCTGCTCTAGTTTGCCTATATGTAGACCAAGCAGCATTTTCTAAATCAGCCCTGAGAACAGGTTAATATTTGGGAATTATTTGTTAAAAATAACAAAGCATTTTAAATATTGATTAAATGCCAACTCAAGACACATTTGAATTGCCAGTTTAACATGTTGGATATCCCCTTTGCATTATTAAAGCACCCAAAAAGACTAGTTGATTTTGGAAATCTGAAACAAAATTTAAAAATTTAGAAAGTGTAGCTAAAATACAGTTTTTATTAAACTGTGACTATTTTATGTTTGTAGTTCAGCATTGCAACAAACAATTTAGGCAAATAATCTATTAGAAATGACTAAACTGCTTTTCCTTTAGGAATAATTGTTTTCAATCTGTTATTAGAGAAAGGCATTGAGGGGTCTGTGAAACTAACATCTACTCACTCTTAAACAGAAAAAATATGTTCAACACACATTTCATAAATCTTGGGAGACGTAGAATATTTCCTAATTGCTGTTGCTTTTTTTCTTTTCTTTTTTTCCCCAGAGACCTTTTGGAAGAATACCAGTAAAAATGAAGAATAAAATGGGGTAAATGAAGATCTTCATTTCATCAGCTGCCAGTTATTAAGAGATTCTGAAATCTGTATTCTGTCATTTACATTTGTTGTAACAAAGCTATGTCACCTTGCATGCCAGGAAATAATTGTACTATAGTTTAGTGTTGCCAAAGGTTTATATATGGAAAACCTGTTGTCTAAGGGATGGTTTTCTTAACAGCTTTAAGACTGTGAAAGTTTGATAACTTCACGTTTTCCATTTATTAGGACTAAAGTAACTCAATTTATATTTAAGGATAAAATTATTTTTCTAAAAAATTTACTTCTACACACAAATTATTCAATTACCAATTATATATGCTATTCATAAGGGGCTGGCAGTTACAAATGCCTGAGAAGTGAATATCCCTCTTAAAACCTTTGTTATAAAAAGGCTAAGCTTTAAGGGTATTAAATTATAGCCTTAAATAAATTTTTTTCAAGCTTCTTTCCTGTTGACTTCTCATGTGTATATGCCATGTTCCTCTTTGCACTCCATTTAATTTTATTATAATATTTCAGTGTCACTGAGATCTTAGAAGTGGTTTGTTTGGAATGATACACTCAGCATTGTTTGGTCACGTTTTCTGTCCAATGATTCCCAGAAAACAGCTGTGTGAACTCTGAACTATCTTTAGGTGAAAAATAAATCATGTAAGATGAAGCTAGAGGGGACAACATGACTGAAGAGACAATTATTCTTCATTAGCATAAATTCTGGCTCAGAACAGGAGGACAGCTTTGAAAAACGTTATATACTCCATAAGTGTGGAAACTGCCCCGGAACTACTTCAAATTTTGTAAGATTGCCAAGTCAAGCCAACACTCTCAAATGTGTTTTATATTCCTTCCTTCCTTCTTCCTCTGCGAATCACTTTTATGGGCTGCTACCTCCTACTTCCAATGACTACCCAAAGCCCCTTTTCTCCCCTTGCTAATTTAGCAATATACCAGGGATCTATATTAAAATGTCCTAAAGGGCAAGCAGTTTAAGAGAAATCAAGTGGTCATAACAAGTATCTAGTAGAAGTTTATATGAAATAGGACCATTGTTGAATCAGAATTAGTACCTATAATCTTTGCTAGGAATAAAATTTTTATGAGAATAAGTTTTTCAAAAGCATCTGAAACTTCCACTTATAATCTAAAATTTCTGGGAAAATATTAGATCATTCTTCCAAATTGCTATAGGAATGAATATTCTGTAATTTCAGATCAGAACAGATCATACCAAATTTGGCATCCTGATCAGCTTCTTGGCAACAACAGAAAGCTGTTCTAACATCCCAACTTCAAACAATTTAAACTCAATAGAATCTTGCACTAAAAAAAATATAAAATCTTAAAATCCAAAATCCCACTGGAGATAAGAAAAAAAAAAAAAAAAAAAAAAGGTGGAGTCTATGTATACATATGATTTGTTTATTTAATCTCATTTGTACACAGTGGTTGGGGTCCAAGTGGAACTGGAAAAGATTCAGATATACGCAGTTGGATACATATGGTTCAGGATAAATGGTACATCTATGGTACAGGATAAAATGGTACAAGGTAACTCTTCTGCTCCCACAGGCTGAACAATTGCCTTTGAAATGTTTTATTTCACTTTGTCCAGGATGTTTTGGTGTTCTGAAGGACAGGATTCCTCAGTTACAAATCCATTTTTCCATGGTGTCTGTCACCAGGGATTTTGAGCCCCTCCTGGTGATAGCTTTGTCAGCTATGAAAATAATTGGCTTTCCACACTTTTACAAACTATATGCTTTAGGAACAGAGGGATATAAATTATTTTCTCAAGTTTATGCAACTTGTCTGGAACACAACAAAAACATTTAACCTCTAATTTTCTAAGTCCTGATAGAGCATGAATCAAAATAAACCCTTTCTTCACAAGGGAGATGAAGCTGAGTTTATAACCAGAAATATCAAACACCCATTTCCCCTCAACAGGACTAGGATTTACATATTCTGAAATAACAGAGCAAGTCCATATAGCATCAGTAGTAAGGTATGCCCTGGATATTTCCAACACTTGCTACATGAAATTCAGTGAAGAGTATAAATATAGGGAGAAATAAGTCACAATCTCTTTGTCTTTACTACAATAGCTGGAGTCCTCTGTGTATTGCACATGTGCTGCCTTGAACTTCCAGGTGGCATTATATTTAAAAGTGTCCCCACTGTATTTTATTTGCTGAGTGTGCAGCATCTTTCTTCTTCCATACTATTTATTAAGTATCTGGAAAAATAAGCATATTGCATTAAACTAAGACAACTACTTGGATTTAATACAAAAAAACCAAAACAAAACAAAACTCACAAACAACTACAGAAACACCTGTGATATTCTAACCATTCAACTGTGTCAGAGGACATGTCAGAATCTGTAGTTGCCAGGAAAATAATTTTCTAAAGAAAAACACACAAACTTGAAAGGACTAAGCAACAGCTGCTACTAACCACATTGAAATTAATTTTGCAGTGACATAATCACATACATCAGGGATTTTTCTTTATTGATTTACAGTTAACACTCTCTTCACAATCCTCTCAAACAGAACCAATGCAAAGATGTTCTACAAAATTGTCATGCCATTTCAACTTCAAATGCAAAGAAAAAATGAAACTCCACTATTCACTGGAGCCACTGAATCCATACAAAACTTTATCCAGCCCATATTTTGTCTCCCACAGCAACACATTGAGAAATCTCGAATAAATCATTGCACCTGTAAAGTGAACTGTACACATTTTAGTCACTTTTTTTTTTTATTATTCTGCAGAGAGTTTAAGTTTCCATTTTTGCAGTTTGACCCTTCCAAATGTTTCTGGAGGAAAGGCTCAAATATAGAAACAGATGTCTAACAAAGTCTTGAGTTTTACTGAAGCTAGAAGTCTGAGGAAGACTTTGCATTGGCCAGTCCCCTAACTGCTTGGAAGGTCAATCTCAGGCTGAAAGCTGTATTTTCATTATTTTCTAGTAAGTAGCTCTTTGCAATCATGCAACTTATTTATGAATACCACTGTGTTGGACATACAATATGAAGCTACAGCTTCTCAAATTCCATCATGTAGCAGCCAGTGCTGTATAGTCATTTAATTTCTTGGCATGGTGCTAATACATACATATCTGATTACAAAAGAACACTGTTACAGAGCACTCAAGCTGTGCTTTCCCCATTCCCAGTGACTCCTGTGACTGAGATCAGGTTAAGTGTGGTCCCCTCCTTCCTGCTCTGATGGGGCTGGCGGAGAGCCAGAAATCCCTCCCTGTCCAGAGGCTGGATAAGGCCATGGCAAGTCCTGTTCGCTCTCTTTTCCCCCTCATCTCATAGTTTAAACAAGTTTAGAGAACCACAGCGAGGAATTAGAGCCTTTTTTGTATCTTTACCCATCTCCTGACGTGCCTTCCCTCAAGGCCCTGTATATCTGGGCTGGCCTGGTGATTTGGGGGGCTGAGAGGGGATAGGCAAGTCAGAACAACACAGTATTAAGTAACTTGAAATATTTAGCTGGAGGAACATTTTTAAGCCTCATGCTATTACAACAGACAATCTGACTGAGAACCAGAAGCACAACCATAACAATATTTTTTTGGGGATCACGGGTGCTTTGATCAGTCAGGAGGAACTTGAGATTTTTTTTCAAGTTGTAGAGAATCACTGTTAGGAACTATTGCAACTAAATGGAAAACATATTCTGCTTTACTGACTATTACTGAATCACTCAGGTGGTTCTGCCTACAGATTCAGGTTCTGTAAGTCCCTCTGGCATGATCAGAGTCAAAGGCACTGTAGATGACTAAAAACTCGATCTAGACATAGGAACCCAGATTTCCAAAAGCACTTAAAATGGTGTTCCCACAGAAACCAGCAGTAGCCAGCCATATGCATTGACAGTACTGCTCCTTTTTTCTCCTTAGAATTCACCACTGAGAAACTTTAAAACATGGCAGATAATCTCTCAAAATATTACTAAACTGCAACTTGGCTACGAAAAGCTACAAAACATTCAGGTAAATTTTTCACACAACTGACATAATTTGATTGTGCTGTATTTTTAAACATTGTGATGATAACTACTTAAATGTTTAGGGGAGAAAAAGCTCAGATTGGATGAATTATATACAGGTTGTGATTCCTGCTCACTAGGAAAAGGAAAATTCACTCTGGGGTGAGGGGTGGTGGTGTTTTGTTCTCCATTTTGATTGTTGATAAGACAAACAGATGCACAGTATACCAGATTGATATTTAAGTGGAGCTGTAAGACATTCTGAAACATTGGTCATGCATCTTACAGCATATAATGAGATACCACTTTGCAAAGTAATGTAAAACACTGTAATTTCACTTTATAATTTCACTGGGATTTTACTTTATAGGAAAGGCCTTATCTACTCAGAGATTAGTGATTAGCAAACTGAAATTGCAGCAGGTTGGATGCTGCATGGCACATGCACACTGTGCTACCTGGAACCACTGTCAGGGCACATTAATGACCTTCCTAAGGTAACACAATACAGTCAGCACAGCATAAATTTGTAACTAATACCAACTACTACCTTCAAGAATGGTATACAGCAATGAGCAAGAACATGTTTGTATCTAGGTGGAGTCTCTTAGCTCCCATACAGACACATCTTTAATGTTTGTAAACACTTCGGTAATGCTATAGGAGACTTTTTTATCACAAAAAGCTATTATCCCACTTCCAGACAAGGCTTTCTTTAGAAATAGCAGTAAAATATTAAATGCTGTGCTCCATCTGCAGAAGTAGAATGAAGGAGCAAGCAGCATAACCTTTCTGAAAGCTTTGACAAGTACTTTGAAGGCAAGACTAAGAACATTTGCTATTTCCCTTGACTTGAAATCTTGCTTCAGCAGATCACATACTTTTTCTGTTAGATTTCTCAACTCGTAAAGTACCTGCATCTGTCTCTGTTAGCTACTGGCGTTCTGCAATTAGAGGAAAATCTAACATGGATAAAACCAAAAGCATGACTTATAATTATGTTTTGGAGGCTAGAGCTCTTAAAATAATTTAGAAACTTGGGACAGTTTTTTTAAATAGCTGGTAAGACTCGGCTTTTTAAACAGCCAAAAGCTTTACAGTTTTGATTTACTGGTTATTCTGTCTTTTCCAACAACTCGTCCTACTTTTTTCGCACATATTCAAAACTCTCCTTGGAAAATAAAATAAAGGTCATCTTCACCACTAAATTTTAAACTTTTGTCCTATACTTCCATTTTCTGGTCTTAATTAAAAAACCCACTTAGCAGACTTACACATCTATCTCCAGTGCCAAAAACTATAAATACAAGCCCTTCCTGCAATTTTATCGGTTTTTTCATGACTTGACTGTCAGAAAAAGTTCAAAGAGCAGAAACTTAACAAGAAAAGCTGGCGTTATCAAAACATTGGGAGTTTTCCATCAGCACTTCGCTTCTGGGCCGTTATCTGATTTCCGACAGAAATCCCTCGGCCGTCCCAAGTCTCTCCCCTTCCGCGTACAGCTGTGTCCCCGCGGCTGACGGGGAGCGCGGCTCAGCGCGCCCAGCCGCAGAGCTCCGGGACCTGCAGCGCCGCCGCGCCGCGCTCCGAGCCGGGCCCGGGGCTGCGGAGCCGCCGAGCCCCGCCCGCGCCGCCATGCCGGTGGGCGACGGGAGGGGGGCGGCAGCGCGGGCAGGGCCTCCGCCGCGGGAGACTGACGGGGCTTCTCTTGCAGAGCTTCCTCAAGTGGCTGCTGGGGCTCCTGGCCGTCGCCGTGGTTGTCGTGGTCATCACCGTGCCCCTGGTGCTGCTCACCCGCCGTAAGTGCGCGGGGAGGGTGGCGGGGGCTCGCTGCGAAAAGTTGTGCGGAAAGTTTGTGCCTCGGGGAACGGGGCTGGCGGGGCTGCAGCTGCTGGGTCCTGGGAATTGGGAGGTACGGCCGTCTCACCAGAGAGGGTGGGGGGACAGTTAAAAACTCTCTTAATTTTCTTGTTTGCACTGGTAATAATTAGAAGCATTGTCGTTTTCACCATCTTCTGTTCTTACTGTCGGCAAAGGCTCTTGAGCCAGCAGTAAACTGCCAATTTCTCATTTTTCTAGAGTGTATTGAAGGGGAAAGATTATATTCCCTCTCGTTTGCTTTGTTTGCACAACTTTTGTTAACACCGTTGGGTGAAATTATATAAACAGCACAGTTACAGAGGTCAGAAAAGCACAGAAAGATTCGGAATGTGTTTTTGGACTCTGACCAGTTAGCACTTTCCAGGTCGCCCTTGTAGCTCTGGATGTTAATGTGAAACAGCTTTAAATCCTGGTCAAGCAATGCATTGCTTTCAGCTGGCAGATACAGAGCTGCTCTCGTTTTGTGTTCTTACAATTAACAGCTGAGCAGCCCTGGCATGTACAGCCAGCACAGCACAATCTAACCCAGGGTTTCCCAGACTAGACCTAGGTCAGAGAAGTGCACCCCAAGAAAAAGTGAAGATGTGTAAGAGGATCTTAACAATATGTTCAGAAATATTTTTTTGGGTGCACAGAGTTCTGGGGGGGTTTTGTTGTGTCAGTTAAAGAGGCAGCACTTGTGTCACTGGTGCTCATGTGGTATAATTGACATTAAACTGTTCTGCAGTTCAGCTCTATTAATATTAATGTCAATATCACAGTCATTCAGAACTGGATTTTCAAAGTCCAGATATCTGAGTTACATGCCTTCTAGGCTGAAACTTCTATCAGTGGATGCTGAGTCTATTTTCTCTTATTTTTGGGCAGCTTTTTGCCACTTATCTCAAAAAAGCAGATTTTTGAGGTGACAAAAAATACTCTGAATTTCACAAGTGGGGAAAAGCAAGAGAAAGGGTCTTGATAACTTATCAGATGGATGTGTTCAGGCGTAACACCTAGTGAAAGAATTCAGTATGCAGGCCTGAACTCTGCTGAAGAGTTCATACTTGTCTATCTTGATGCCAGTGCTATGTCTTACTGTAAATAAAGTGGGTTTTCTTCTTTCATGAATTGTAGCATAAGAGCTCTTTTGCTCTAGAAGTGGCTGCAATTCAAGATCAGTCATTCAGTTACATAGTAAATTCATTTTACTTCAAAGAGGCATTTCTGTTCTACGACAAACAGAATACCAGTATGCTGTCAGCCTTGGCTTGTGTCCTTTGGTTGTAAAAGAGTTGAACAGTGTGTCAGACTTCCTACTGTTGGTTCAAAATAAGGCATAGAGAACACATCCAGGTAGTTCATTAAGTCCCTCTGGGTAAAATAAAGATGGAGATGGAGTGGTCCAGTTCAAAAACTTGAATTCCTGTCTCTTCACAAATCAGGCCAGCAGTAACATCTGAACCACTGTGACCATTGTAGTTTGGGAACTGCAGAGTTCTTTGGAATTCTTGACTGAAGGGAGCTAAACAGATGTTTTCTGTTAGCTGAGAGTGTGCAGGTGGTGTACTCATTTATAGATGAGGGCAATTAATCATGACTTTGATTATATGGCTTTTATGAGCAGCCACAGGACATGAGTCAGCGAGGGATGCCTCTTGGGCCACGCAGGTGACTGAATACGAAATGAAAAGTGGTAAAACTGCTTTGGAAGGAGCTGCTCATGTGACTCTGTGAAATCAAAGTCTGCTCTGATAAAAATCTTTGTAATTGCAGTCAAATAGTTTTCATTTCATCCGAATGGTTCAAGCATTGTACAGGGAGCAAATATGACAGTTATTTATATAAAGAGAAAATTTTGAGTTTGGAATTTCTTACCTTTGGTCTGCAGCTGTTTACCCTGCCATGCTTCTCAATGTACTTTCATTTCATAAGCTTAGTATTCATGCAGCACATAATTAGTTTGATGAATGGTCTTCAGTGCAGTGAAAGGTAGTGAAATTTTGCTCCTCCAGCACAGTTCTGTCTTGTTGGCCGGCCTGTAGGCCTTGCAAGGAGAACTTCTGCTTCTTTTCTTGCAGACACTTAGCATGGACAAATAGTGAAGACTTAAATTTGTGGAGTGGCTCCCTAATTTGACATTACCTGGAGGGTCTGCTACCAGAACTCTATACAAAATTCTATATTTTATTTAGACCCATTGCCTATTTTGACGCTTCATTTTATATTTAATAACTACATGGGGCTATTTTCATCAAACAGTTTAATTTCAAAACAGTGTTGGGGCTTGTATTTGAAGTCTGTTGATCAAAGCATTTTTGTGCTTTGAGGAGCTATCCAACAGGTGACTACAGCAACAAGTTCTTACCCTTAACTCATGAGTATTTTATAAAAACATATTTGGTCTGTTTGTTCATGATTCACCAATTTGCTTACACTTCTCACAGTTTAGTTTTTTTTTCTTCTATAGCCTTCCATGCCAAAGGGAGATTGGAACATCTCATGCCTATATATACCTTTACTACTTCTCTAACTGCAGGTCTTGTTACAGCTGGGCAGGAACACCAGGAGTGGGAGGATGAGCAGCCAATGCTGGGAGCAGGAAGGAGACAGTGCAGTATTTACTATTATTCTGCTGCCATGAGCAAGTCATAGACAGCCTTAGAGTGAGGGTCCCATACAGCTGTCTGTCCACAAACCAGGTTTCTTCACTCACAGGAGTAATTCTCCAAGGGTGAGGTATTCACTAAATGAGAAGGGTCATCACCATCATGATTATATGGTGTTATGTGTGTGCTTTTGTGGTCTTTTGATAGAAATGTGCCTAGGAGAGGCTGGAAGAGCACAGCAGTTCTTGTGGAAGTTAATGACCTTAAAGTGCCTGAGTGTTCTGTGTGAGTCTGAAAAGATAGGGAATGGACATGTTTTCCTGCTACATGTCCTTGACTTCTGTAACTGTCATTTAACTCAGTTATCTACCCTCATTCAAATGTTGAGTAATATAATATAAAACCCCATTATCAACTGTAGCTTGCTTTTATAGAACACTTCTGCTATTATTTCCTTGCTTTGCATGAGATGGGGTAAATTTGAAAGAGATTCCAGAGCTATGATTTACCATGTTAATGATTAAATCCCTCCAGGGAAGTCTCTGCAGCCCCATGGAGTGGCTTTTGGATCAACTGCTCCAGGAGGTGTCACAGCACTCACATTTGTCCTGTATCAGCTCCTGGGTATTGGGTACAATTCTGAATTAAGTGAGCCTTTGGCCTGAGCAAGCAAAGTAGTTTTGTTTTTTTTTTGCTGGAAATCAGTGCTCTAACTGTCACATAGAAACTGGGGCCTGGAGTATACAGGAGAGGGGAAGAGTTAGAGTACTCTTGTACATGTTGGAAGAGAAATGGGGAAACAGCAGATTAGGAAAAACTAGCCTGAAATGTCTCTTACTTTTCTGACCACTGAATCAGCCAGGATTCACTTGCATCTCTCCCACTGCTCCTAAATTACATGCTTTGATTGCAGATAATTCTTGCTCTTCTGCCTTCACTTTAAAATGGTAATAACCATTCACCTTTCCTGATTTTTATAATTTCTCTATCCCTTTCCTGTTATTACTGAACATCATGCTTGCACTTGTCTTTCCTTTTATGTGGTTTTTCCTGTCTCTCTAAGTAGTGGTGAACATGCAGTAAAGCTTCCAATATTACTGCTTTTATAGTTTATCATGGTTTAAAGTCCATTAATTTCTTGCCCCTTTTCTTTTTAAAGCGCATGTGGAAATTAGGAAAACGTGCCTTGACACTGGGGAATAACCAATATGTACACCAAAAGTGATTTTTCAACATGGTTCCATTTTGGTATGGTGATGTGACATACCATAAACCTTACACAATTGTTAACTTCTTGTTTGCTTTACACCTGTCCTGGTTTTGGCTGGGAATCAGGTAATTTTCTCCTGGTAGCTAGTCCAGTGATCTGTTTTGGATTCATTATGAGAATAATGCTGCTAATGCACTGATGTTTTTTGGTTGTTGCTAAGTAGTGCTTGCTCTGGAGTCATGGACACCAGTTTCCCAGGCTCTGCCAGGAAACGGGTGCACAAGGAGCTGGGAGGGAGCATGGCCAGGACAGCTGACCTGATCTGGCCAAAGGAGTATTTCATAATGCATAATGTCATGATCACATAAACTGGGGGATTGGCTGTGAGGTGCTGATGGCTGCCTGGACAGGCTCGACATTGGTCAGTGGGTGGTGAGCAAATGTATTTTGCCTCAGTTGTCTTTCCTGGGTTTTATTCCTCTTGCTTTCCTTTACATTACAAATATCTTTACTGTTATTAGGAGTATTATACTTAATTTTATTTCAGTCATTAACTGTTCCTATCTCAACCTATGGGTTTATCTTTTCTTGGTTCTCCTCCCCGTCTCCACTGAGGGCAAGGGAGAAAAGAAGCTGGTGGTACTTAGTTGCCAGCTGGGGCTAAACAATGTCAACCCCTCACACCTACAGAAACCAACTCGATTTTTCTCTTTGGAGAGGATGGGATATTAATGGGAAATTCCAAAATTCAAACAGAATTGTTTATCAACTTTGTATGAGTACTACTTATGTAAATAGTTAAAAGACTTCTTTGCAGAAGGACTTACGGTTTTACTGTTGTAACAGGGGTATTATGATGTAACTATTTCTAGTGTATCATTATGACAGTGGCAATACATATGTACTGTCAGGAGTCAGACCAGAGTAGAGATGAACCATAAAATCATTAAGATTGGGAAAAACCTCCAAGATCATCAAGTCCAACCTTTGACTGAACCACTTTATCAACTAAACCATAGCACATCATGTCATCTCTTAAACATTGGCAGGGATGGTGACTCCACTACTTTCCTGGGCACTCCTTTCTAATGCTTAACCACCCTTTCAGTGAAAAAACTCTTCCTCATGTCCAACCTGAACCTTCTCTGGCACAGCTTGAGGTGGTTTCCTCTGGTCCAGGAGGAAAATCTGCCTGTAAGAAGAGCCTGTCCCCCACCTCCTCTCAGGTAGTTGTAGAAAGCAGCACCATTTTCCCTGAGCTTCCTCTTCTCCAGGCTGAACACTCCCAGCTCCCTCAGCACCTCCAGGTCTGTCTTGAATTGAGGGGCCCAGAACTGGACAGAGCACTGAAGGTGTGTCCTCACCTGTGCCAAGTACAAGGGGTCAATCACAGCGCTGTTCCTGCTGGCCACACTATTCCAGATAAAAGCCAGGATGCTGCTGGCCTTCTTGGCCACCTGGGCACACACTGCCTCGTGTTGAGCCTGGTGTTCACCAACACCCCCAGGTCCTTTTCTCCTGGGCAGCTTTCCAGCCACTCTGCCCAGCCTGTGGCACCTCCTGGGGTTGTTGTAACCCCGGTGCAGGATCTGGCACATGCTGAACCCCGGGCAGTGGCCTCGGCCCATCAGCCCAGCCTGTCCATCCATCCCTCTGCAGAGCCCTCCTGCCCAGCTTGGTGTCGTCTGCAAAATGAATGAGGAGGAACTCAACCTCCTCATCCAAAACTTGGATAAAGATTATTAAACAGAACTAGAAAAATAAATCTGTATGTGGAATTGTTGAAAAAGAAAAATAACAAGAAAATGCAGTCTCTCTGAGGAACCTAAGTGAAAGCAGTGTTGTTAAAATAGAAACATCCATTGACCTGCATACCATCTTCAAAGCCAATAAAATGCTCCTGGATGTCAGGAATTACTTTATTCTGTCAAAATAACCCTGTTTGACCTTTCTTTTCAAATGGAATCTGAACAATAAGAACCAAAATTTGGAATTTAATGTATGTTGAGTATCTTTGGTCGGTGGCACAAAGTGGATAAATAAGAATCTACTGGTAATAACCTACCTTGTAGATTAAGAAAATGCTTCAACTAGAACTTCTATGACTGTACCCTTACAGCTTGGCGTGTGTTTTCATATTCAGATACTATGTGGAAGGTGTTGACAGAAAATGAAATTTTAATTTTATACATAGCCAACAAATCTTAATAGTGGCCTGATTTTTAGTAATGAGACCTTAGCAAAATATGTATGTCACCAGGGAGAAAAACATTCATCAGTTTGGAAAAATCCCTAAACCTGTTCATCAGCCACCTGTCTTAAATTGCTTCTCCTTTTCCAAGAGAGAGATTGTTGCTTTCTGAAGCCCCTCTGATTGAAAATGACACTTTCTCGATTAGGAAGAAGTCATATTCCCAACTAGACAACTGTGTATGAATATTAAATACCCACTTGTTCATAATCCATCAAATTAAATATTCAGTTAAATAAATAACCTGAGAAATTAATATTCTCACAGAAACTTCAAGAGCAATAAATCCAGCCTAGTAATTTTTTTAAGAGTCACATTTCAAATAGAACTGGGCAAGCATTTTTTTAACCTTTTCTGAGCATTTTAGACTAAAATCATTGTTTGTTACATCTCTTGCAGTGGTAGTTGTACAGTCTGTGCTGTGTGTATACAGTTATCTTATTGTTTGGAAATAAGAGTAAAGCTGTAATAGCTGATATAAATGTCTTCATGTGATGTTCCAGATGTCACAGGTATCCAGCCTGCAGAAAGAGAACATGCAAAAACTGTTGTGAGGTGTTTTTCTGTGTATGTGTGTTCCCAAGGACTTTGCTGTCTTTTTGTTCTTTGGCATAAGGAAAGAGAAGACAGTCTGTTTAAAAGTATCCAAAGACTGGGGTGTCAGAATTGATAGGGGCAGGTTAGCACCTTGGTTGATCAGTCACCACATCTGTACTTGAGTGTTTGTATGGGTTGCTTTTATTCTAGTCTTTTGATTTAGCCAGTTGATATGAAAATTCCTTTCCTTCTGGACCCTGTAGGTAAAAGGGTATATGCAGGTAGATGAAGGTAGATTTTAGGTTTCCATTTTTAAAAAAGGCAGGGAAGATGCAGGGAGAGAATTTCACACCTGAATTTAAAATCTGTAGTCTTTGTTTTCAGAGGAAAAAAAATCACAAAGACTCACAGACTGAGTTGTTGTTGTTGTTGTTATTACTTGTCATACTTTGGAAAAAGTAGCTTGTGCACTGCAGGCAGTAAGAAAGAAATACTCTACATAGAAGCCGGCTGCAGCTGAAACTGATGACCAAACTCATTTGCTTAATTAGAATTCAAAGTTTCACTTGGGCTTTTCAGACTAACCCAGTTACTTGGCTTTAATTTTCAAAAAATTAAAGTCAAAATTGCAATGCTAAAATAAACTTAAAGATGTCTTGGTGAAAATCACATCAAA
This sequence comes from Taeniopygia guttata, assembly GCF_048771995.1. NCBI lineage: Eukaryota > Metazoa > Chordata > Aves > Passeriformes > Estrildidae > Taeniopygia > Taeniopygia guttata. The sequence continues at coordinate 12,813,613 of NC_133032.1, read as the reverse complement.
AGAGGCATAAATATTTAATCAATTATTCCATCATAATCGTATCAGAAAGTGTTTGTTATTTAAATATTTTTTATTAGCCCTTCCCTGAATATTTTACTGCTTCTCAGATTTTTAGGGTTTTTTATTTGAGGCATTTCTGAAATTTGAGCTTAAGGATAAGCAAATAATTCACAATTGCAACTATTTGCAACTGGGGCTTTGCAGTGAACTTCCTAGAGTGAGCACGGGGAGAAAGGCACAAAGATCACTTCTTTTCAGCTTTTATGGAGTACATGTTTGCTGAGATAAGAGAACCAGAGTCAAAAAGGTATTTCTTTCACTGTCAAAAAGGTATTTTCATTTCTATGAGTTTGTTGAGTGATTTTGCTGACGCTCCTTTATTTTATGCTTGCTGAATTTACCTTGCAATAAAGTTTTATTGCCTTCCCACTGCTGCTACTTTGGAGATGGTTAGCTAAAACACTTTAATAACCAGCAACAAAAATCCACTTAGTAGCCGGGTTAAGAAGCTGGGGTGGAAAAATTTGCAGCAAAGATCAGAATGTCTCTTCTGTCTGTTTCTTTCAGAAGAGACCTCTCCAGGAAAAACGTACACTCTACAGAATTACTTGAACAATGACTATAAGTACAAAACATATAATTTGGAGTGGATTTCAGGTAATTCATTTATACATACAACTTGAATGTCAAGAAAATGTACTGCCTTCAGCAATGTACCACCTGCCATCGCCTCGTGCTGAGGTGACTACTGTATTCTGAACAAAAGTCAGATTATTTAATAGTGCCATTACAGAACGGTGCACAGCTCAAAGGGTTGATTCCTTGTTTCCCTGAGAAACATGCTCATGTTCATGGCAAGTTACATTCTTCCTACTGCTAAAAGAGCATACTTAATTCTGTGCTTTAGGGTAGAAGCATGTTACCCCCTGAGGTGTGTCAGCTTGCCAGAGAACAGGAGATGCAGGCTGCTTTTCCTTCTGAGCATGCCTAGTGCCCCAAGGGAAGGAGGTGCAAGGAGGTGGATGCTGTGGGCTCCATGACTACATTTTGTGAACATTCATGTGCTCAAAGCCTCCTTTCATTATAGAATTGGGAAGCACAGCATTAACCACATTTTTGGGATTTATTTCCTGCTTAAAAGCACAAAGGGCAAATAGAAGTAACTGATGAGCATTTTACTTACCTTTTGTTGTCCTCTCTCTTGTGCTTCTAGGAAATAAGTATCTTCACAAAACAGATAATGGGGACATCCTGTGTATCAGTGCTGACGATGGAACATCCTCAGTAATCCTGGCAAACACAACATTAGTATGTTGACTTACATGTAATATATGCAGACATTGGGAAAGGTATTGGATTTCATATTTTGTTCTGCATAGTCTTTGGAATCAGTGTTTAATGTGTTTCTTTTTCCTTCCTTTGTTGACAGGATAAGTACCAGGCAAGCACTGTTATAGTGTCTCCTGACCAAAAGTTTGCTCTTCTGCTATACAGCTATACAAAGGTACAAGTGTACTTTACAACTGAGGATGAAACTGGAAGATAAAGGTTTGGGAACAGCTGAGAAGCTGAGAGAGCATGAGGGAAATGCAGAAGGATGGATGAATGTAAGGGAGCAGTCAAGCTGAGAAGCCAGGAGAAGAGACTTACATTATCTGTGAGCTGGGCAGAGGAAAAAAAAGCATCTGGATAAAAAGTAGATGTAGAGTTATAGCAAGGAGAGGAAGGCTGGATGGTTTATCTGGGAAGACAATCTAGGAGAGTAGATAGGCATGGCTGTCCCAGGAGTTGTGTGGGTAAGGAGAAGTGATGAGTAGATATGCTGGTATACATCTGCTTGTATATGTATACTATATATATATGTGGTTGTTACATTGTGGTGGTAGGAGGTAAGAGTTTAAAACTGAGGTGAATGAAAATCTGCATGTGCTTCAAAGAAGGCTTGTGCTTGGAGTGGGCTTGTGTGTCCCTGTTGCCTCCTGTCAGTGAGCACATGGGAAGCCTGCAGCAGAATTCCTCATCCTGGCATGGTGCTGAGCCGTGCAACCAAGGTCAACCCACATTTGTGCCAGGTGGCATGAAAACCTGGCTCTGTGTGCCAATTGAGAAGCCTAATGCTGGTGATCATTTGCTGTGCAGTTTGTGCACTGAGAAACCACTAACGTTGTTGTTCTTTCCTTTTTTTTAGAGAGGTGGCTGTTCTGTTTGTAAAAAGTTCAGTGCTAACTTGTGCAGTGTACAAATACTTGAGCACTGTGTCACTGAGCACTGTCTACATGTCCTGGCATTGCTGTCCCAGAGCAGTTCTTGCACTGTGTCAGGCACAGTCTGTGCACTCAGTCATCAATTTTTTCAATTTTAGCTTCCATGCTGGGTCCTCCTAAGCCAGTTAACTTTCATTTTTCTGAATTGTTCAGAATTATTTAATTCTTCACTACATCATTAGAGGTCACAAAATGTCTAGTATTTTACCAGCCACCCTACACATCCCCTCTACTTGTAATTTATTGCTCGGTAGTATTTTATTTGTTGCATTCATAAGAGTTAATTTTGTTTTAATGCTGAAGCAAGATATTTTAACCTTTATATAACAGTGTGATTGAAAGTTCTGTTATTATTAATCTTTATTGCAAAGAAAGAGAGTAACAAAATGAATCATGAGGATGTAGACACTTGTTATGTAATTGCCATCTGTCTGTGTAGTACTAAGTTGTTGGTTTACATCTTCATACAAATATCCAAGAACCTTCTTAGAAGGGAGCATTATTGCAACATGTCAGTGCTGTGGGCTAAATCAAACCTCTCCAGCCCCACAAAGTGAGCATGTTTGAATGTCTGTGCATTATCATCATCACCTTTCTCTTCGTTAAGTGCCCACAGAGTGATACAGATTTCAAGAGGCAGATTTCTCAGAGAAGGTTTTTATTTCTGTGATAATATGCATGGGAATAGGTCACCCTGGTACTGGAGGAACTGCTGCAGACGTACTGCTGGGACTTGTGAGAGCTGCTATAACATAAGATGCCAAGTTAAATAATACAACATGAAAAATGAGACAGAAAACAGCAAATGAGCCAGTAAAGCACAAGGAGGAGGATTAACTGCCCACTGATGATAGTCTGCTATGTAGCTACACGGATTTCTGAAAATCTGCAGCATCTTTGGCGTCTGCATCTCTGTCCTTAATCAGTCAGTGGCCTCAGTCATAGTATTTAAGTGATGACCCCAGAGGAGTGGAAATTCTTTAGTCTTTCCTTAAACCTAGTAGAGATCTGTTACCCTTGTATGTTCATTGTGTTTTCTCTAGCTTAATAAAAATCACAAGGAGAGCTTTAGGGGTAATTCAAGCTGCAAGAGATGTGAAACCTGGTGAAATTTATTTTATTACTATTAAAATAATTTTTTTGCAGTTGTGGAGGCATTCCTTTACAGCTTCATATCACATCTATAATTTCAGTAGCAGGTCAGTAATTTTTGCACATAAAATGTTGTTTTAACATTCATTTTGTACTGAAACGTCATTTCACTGATTTCTCTTGGCTGCATTTTGGTTTTGTTTTTCCAGTTCTATCTTAGATGATGGACTACTACCTAATGATACCCAGTATATATCCTGGTCACCTGTTGGTCACAAACTGGTTAGTAAAGAAAAATGAAACTTATCTAAACAGTCATTTACATACACATGATATGGAAACTCATGTTGTCTGTACTCTTGAGGTTTTGGGACTTTCCTACTGCTAGGTAATGTAGCTGAACTAGTTTCAAAATTGACTACTGCAGCTGGAAAGATTCCAGAGTTCCTCTGTGTGTTTTGTTATGTTTTTTAAGGAAAATGCATTCCTGAAAGTCAGTAGTGGCCCCAGCAGCCATGAAATGCACAAATGCACAGGAACTTTGTGTTTTTACAATTGCAGACAGTAGCTCATCCCTTTCAAAGACAGCAGCATTACATCTGTCTGTTTAATCATCATTGTGTGATTTTTGTCTCCTAATTACACAATAGTTGATGAAGTTTTACTTGATGGATGCATGTAGTGGGATTTGAGGATTAAAATCTGGTTTGTACTCTTTCCCACTGTTGTTTTCTTCCTCCCTCTCCTCCAGTCCATGTCAGTGGTGCCAAGCACCACATTTGCAAGGCTTGTGCCTTCCTTGTGTGAGCGTTAGTCTGCCACAGGAGAATGTGGTGTTCATTTATTGTTATTGCCTAGTGAATTTATATGTCAATTATAAAGACCAGCAACAGAAGCAAAGCAAGTGGAAAAGAGTTTCTGCATCTTGGAGCAAAGCTCTGGAATAAATCTCTGTTGTTCAGTTATTGGAGATGAAAACCAGGGGTGGTTAGAGGGGCAGGCAGGTGCCAAAAATTAGAGTTCTGAGTGCTGCTGAAGAAATGTACTATCTCTAAAGGTCTGTTGGCAGCACTGAGGCCCCAGTGAATGTTTGGTTTAGCAAAGCCCTGATAGTTTTCTTTCAGAGACAAGTTGGTGGAAAACAACCGCTGATGAAGGAAAATAAGTTTGTATTAGGGAGAAAATGGAATTGCAAGATTTTCAAAACGCTATACAATAGTCATGTCATATTTCATATTTTATTTGGTTTTTTGCATCTAGGCCTGAAGTTATGGTGCTCACCCTGATCTGTACTAGTATTTGTATTAGTAATACCAAGTTTGTTAAGTATCAAGGTTGTTAGGTGAAATGCAATTTTTAAAGATGCTTTTTGTCATCTGTTGTAAATTGCCCAGAAGATGAAATAAAGAAAGGAGGTAGGATTTATTGTAATAGTAATTGTTACCACAATGATGTTTTGCAGGCATATGTTTGGAATAATAATGTTTATGTAAAAGCTTCACCAACAGCAGAAGCTGTGCAAATCACTCAAAATGGAGAAGAAAACAAAATTTTCAATGGAATACCAGACTGGGTTTATGAAGGTAACTACATCAAGCAAGTTTTACTTTCCATTATTATGTGAAAACTTTGTTTTATTGTAATTATTATCTCATTCCTTACCACTGAAAAATTCAAATTAATCAAACTCTGTATTTTAGAAGAAACATGCATCCTTATCTGGGTTTCATACCTGGCTAGTGTGAGGATCTAAGAATATATATGAGTTTGCCTAGTTTGCATTGTGTCACTGGAAATTTTAGTGTGAATTAGTTTCACATGATAGATTATAAATATTGATCTAATGTCTTATTTCAGAACCCCAACAGTCTGCATTTTAATATTTGAACTTCAATTAAAAAAATGCTATTAAAAACTAACGAGACTAGCTCCTAGGATAGAAGACCCAACTTATCAATTATAACTTAAATACATTTGCATCTCTTTCAGAGGAAATGTTTGGCACCCATTCTGCTCTGTGGTGGTCTCCAAATGGCAATTTTTTGGCATATGCATCCTTTAATGATAAAGAAGTTCCTGTTATAGAGTACTCCTTTTATTCTGAAGACACCTTGCAGTATCCAAAGACCATTAAAATCCCATATCCCAAGGTCTGTGTTATTTATTAAACATGTTTGTTCTGCAGTTTCATTAAGAGAGTAGTCTCATTTAATCAGTTCCTGCTAATGAAAATATTGTCTGTCTCTCCTCAACAGCTTGCTGTGATTACTCTTTCTGAAGTCAACAGCATCTGGCAATGTTAAAGTATTTTATTATCTCCAGGGGAAAGAAAAAAGAGGGGAAAAAAAGTATGATTTAAGGTTTTGTTGTTTCACTATAAAATTTAGAGGTAGTGAGTACGTGTTGAGATAAAAAAGCTCTCAGGGAGCTAAGTTGGTACAAAGCATTAGGCAGATATACATTAGGTTAGGGTTGTGCATGGTATTGATAATGGAATCTTCTTCAGCTAATACAGCATTTTCAGTTTCCTGTATTGAGAGGAAGAGGAGGAATCTGCTCAGGAGTTTCTTTGCCAAAACTTGAAGCTATTCCAATTTTAGCTGTAAGAGTGAAAGCTTAAGTGCAAGGTGCTCCTCCTTCCCCCTCCTCTCCATGTGACCTAATGCCCACTGCTGGCACAGTTGGCACTGGGCTGAATGGGGTGGGAGTCAGAGTGCTCTAGTGGGTTCCTCCATGTGCTCCATGTGGAGAGGGTTTCGTGTTTAATACAAGACTTACCTGTTATTTGATGTTACACATATTTTAATTTACCTGAGCAATGCACTTAAGACATAAAGCAGGTACAAATTACACTTAGAGTACAACAATTGCAATACCCTGCTGAGTGTCAATACAAACGTGTTCTCATAGCTCCATATACACTCACCATCACAGTGCTGGGCATCCCCATTGCTGAGAAGGAATAGATGGGTTGAAATCATCTCAAGTCCATCATTTTAGTTCTTTCTGTTCACCCCTGGGTTTTTGTACTCTTGTGTTGGATTAAGGCATCAACGTGCCCCACCCCAATCCAGAATGGTCTGGCCATCCCAGGGAGATACTTTCACTCTTGATTAATTGGAGAAGACAGATGATACAGCCAGTTTATTGCTCATCTGGAATGGCTGCCTGGTGGAAAAATTGCCCTCTTTGTGCCAAGCTCAGGTTTCTCTGCCGCAGCTGTGGTCACTCCCTACCCTTCCCAAAGGTCCTGGAGCACGTGGCTTTGCCTGTGCCCTTGGAGCCTCCCCAGAGGCATCACCGACAGCTCTGTCCTGAGCATGGCCCCTGAGAAGAGACACATATGTAGAATGCATTGCCAATCTAAATTACAGATTTTATTACAAGCCCCTTTTGTTTGGAATATTGCTGACTTCTGGAGGTGGATCAAGTGTAGCTGCCGAACTGTTACCATGAGGACTTGGCTGGTTACTACAAGAGAAACAGCCCCTCCTGACACAGCTCTTTGCTGTCAGCAGCATTGCATTAGAGACAGTGCAGTGCTGCCGTCACAGCTTTGATCGGGATGTAGGCAGCTGTGATATGATCAGTTCATTTAAGGTGCTGCTTCCACGGAGAAGCATTTTCCTGTGTGTTAGCAAGGGATTTGATTCTCTCTAGGGACTGTGTGTGGTATGTAGGACGAGATCTGGTCAAATACAGCAAGCCCTGTGATTGGTTCTAAATGTAGTTTAGTGGTTCTAAATGTTCTAAATGTGTTCCTTCTTACCTAGGAACACATAACACTTCTGTGTGAAAAATACAAAGGATAATTTATGTATCAATCATAAAACTGCATTTAGGAATTTGTCTTTTCACATGTTTGCAGTTGGTTGGTTTTACCTTTCTGTCTGTAGTAACTTACTCATCTATAATTTCAAGCACTTCACAAAGAATATTCTCTCTTCAAAAGTACAATGAAAAATTTTATTTTTAGGCAGGAGCTCCAAATCCAACTGTACAATTCTTTATCGTGGATACCACATCGCTTCCAGCTTCCAGCCCTGTTGAAATTGTTCCACCTGCAGAAATAGAATCAAGGTGAGAAATTTTGATTAAATTTTGATTAAATATTTGATTGTTTCTTTTGATGGGAGAGATGGAGCTTTTATATGCAACCTCCCTGTATTCAGTGTATATGGCAGTTTTTCCCTGTAATGTGGCTCTGGTAGCAACAAGATTTACCAGAGAAAATCTGCACAGAGATTATCCTCCTAGTGATTATATATAGATGGCATATTCCATGTATGTTATATTCAGAATGTGACAAGTTCTTGGCTCATCACATTCAGTGGAGTCTAACTATGGTGAAGTCATTTCACAGTACAACTTTAATATGAGCAAGTTTTCGTATAATCAAATTATAATATATGTATTTCTATTCACTGGAGAAAAAAAAACCCAACAAAACAAAACCTTAATGGTAAGTGAAGATTTGATTTCATTGGAAGCAGACTCCTTGCTAAGGCAAGGTATCATGGTTGTCTTCAGATTTATACTTAAAATGTTTGTTTTCTTTGGGAAGATGGTGAAAATCAGCACCTCTCAGAGTAAATGGAAAATTGTATTCCTCAAAATGCCACTGGAAATGCACAACATGATATAAATGTATTTTGTAAAGAGCAGCTACATCAATTTAAAGTGCATGCACACAATTTGGTATCCCAAATCTTGGGTTTTGTTTTTTTCTTTTTAACAGTATTGTGGAAATGTTTTAGAGGTTTGCACTTACAAACATGATGGGTATGAAAGCACAGGTTATACTGATATACTAGAAAAAAACAAAGGTCTGTTAGCTTATGCATAAAACCAGCATTTTATAGGTGGGGGCCAAAAAGCTCTAACTGGAAAATCAGCACTCTTCCATTTCAGCCTCACCACAGTGTAACATCCATGTGTTAACAGAGATGCAATTTCTTATGAATATGTTATTCTTTATCCTTCCCTTACAATCACACTGCAATAGCTGCATGTTAGATAGCTGTTTTGCCTTGTTTTCCTCCAGAATTCCAATGCCTCAGAATTAAAAACCCTTTACATTTTGCTCAGTACTGATTAAGATCTTTGCTGCCTTAGAGGTTTTTTTTTTACCTTTTATTAATACCTTAAGGAAGTTGATATGAGCAGAATAACCATCAGCTTCCTTCCAGGCTCACACCCATCTGGCTAACAGAGGTGTGCATTACATGGAGTTCATCCATTCTTAAATTGATTTGCCGCCCAGTCAGGATTAATACAAATATAAATCTTGAACGATGAATTCAAGGATCAAAATTCACTCTTTTTCCCAATGGCTAATCCAAATAATGGTCAAGTCTCACCATGTGTCCTGCAAAAGTTGAGGTGGCCAGAATGAGTCTTGGGGAAGTTTGCAAGAGCAAAGGTACATGAGTAGGAAAAGGTGAGCAATGTGCAGTGTTGCTGTTGGGTAGGCTTTTTTTCTGGAAGTGCAAAGTATTGAATATTTACATTGTATTTGTAGGTACACCACTGTATGACAAGAAAGGTTAGTTTTTGTGATGGAAAATTCTATTTTTACTTCCACTGATCTAAATTTTGAGCAAAACTGAGTTTGAGCTGGTGGCATACCTCACTCCACCTACCTGGTTGGGGATGTTGAGGGGCAGTGCCTCCTCAAATGGTTGCCTGCTACAGCACTCTCCAAAGCTTGGATGAGCACCAATTTCACCCCTACATGTGAAGGGGGCACAGCTCACTTATGTTGCAGAGGAAGAGTTTTATTTGTCAAGAAAAACTGCCAGAATCTGGAATGGCAGTGCTTTGCCATATGATGGTACTTGAAACCTGACACTCTGCTTGAATGGCCAGCATGAAATCTATCCAGCATTTAAACACTGGTTTTGGCACCATGGATGCAGGGGGCTCCTGTTAGCCAGCAGGAGGATGAAGGGAATTGATCCTTCTTGTCTGAAATTATCTGTCCTTGAATAAGCTGACTTCTGAGTAGAGTAGTTGCAGGGTATCCCATTTCAGCAGCAAATGAGGAAGGGCAGTGCAAAACTACTGTACTTTATACTTGAGTTAATTGCAGCTTAGTTAACCTTTTATGTTTTGTTGAGTGCTGAAGGTGCATTCCCATTCTCACAGGGGAGATAGTTATTGTAATAGCTTGATAAATAATATTTGTTTTGTTTGTTTTCCTTGTAATGTTCATCTTGTCTGATTAATAATTTATAGTCACCAGAATTGTTAACGACTCTCACTTTCAAGGAATGAAAAGTGTGGGACTAATTCCCCTTATACAAAACAAGGGAAACCACTATTATAAGTACAAGAAGAATGGGTTTTTTTGTTGTTTTTTTTTTTTTTTTCCCACAAACAAGCTCCTGCAGACTCAATGGCAGTAGCAATTAAATGACCTGCTGACATCCAGTCAAATATAAATGCAGAAATAGACCTTTTCCCGACATGAATTTGAAACGATAAGGTAGAAATAAATCTGAATGGTTTTTTATGGCAACCTGACATATTTTTAATCCATCCACACTAATTGTAGTGTTTCCTTCCCCAAACTGCAGTGATCAGAAAGATACTCTTATTAAAAAACTTCCCACACATTTTTGTTAACTAACTTTGGGGGAAAAGGGAACATGAACTTGGAACTAAGTCAAATGTGCAAATTACGGTTAAAAATGTACACTTGCCTTGGAGGGGAAGTTTGTTTTATTTTAGTTCATAAGGCTTCAAGGAGATAGGAAAGATCTAAAATAAGAAAAGACAGTACATCTAACAGATTGTTATGGTAAACAAAGCCACTAAATTTTTTATGTGGCACATTTTTAAAATTAATATACAGAAATATTCATGAAAATGGGGTGGTTTTTTCTGATACTTCACCCCTCATGTCGGCTGGCTGGTCTTCTGAAGATGAAAGTAAAATATTAAAATAGTCATATCTGGTTCTGGTATGATCTCTCCCTCCACTATAACTAAAGAAATAACCACCAAATTGAAGAAAAGTATCTATCATTCAGAAAATAATTACAAGCAACCAACTTCAGGCAGCTAAGGATAAAATTGCTTAATCTAAGGCATATGCAACTTAGTATTCAGAAGAATTTCCTCTAGATGCACACAGTACAAGATTTATGAACAGCCTGGAGTAGCTATTATTTTATGCATTAGAGAATAGCTGTTAAAATTTAATTGCAGTCTTTCTGGAAGTGGGTTTGTATGAGCCATCTAATTCTTTATTGTATCTCTGAAAATAACCAAGGCATCTACTAGCAGTAAAAGCAATTGATGAAAAAATGGCTCAATTACATTTGCATCATTGTTTATTGTTGAAGAGTAGATTGAAATGAAAATAGCCAGATGAGTCTCATTCAGTGAATTGCTGAATGCAATTGTATGGTATGCTATTATAGAGAGGATTTTAAATATCTTATGTTGTTGCTGTTTTCAGTGATCATTATTTGAGTGTTGTAACATGGGTGACAGATGAAAGGATTTGTCTGCAATGGCTCAGAAGAATTCAGAATTTTTCAGTCCTCACAGTCTGTGACTTTGAAAATGCTACTTGGTCATGTCCAAAGGTAAGAGAAATTAGGAGGGAGAGTTGCAATGGTAGATGAAACTAGAAAGGAGTAGAGTGTATCTGTATGTTTATCTTTGTAGAAATACAGCCTTATGTAAAATAAACATAATTGTTGTGGGATTGTTTGTTTTTCTTATTCTTAGGAAAAACAATTTACTGAAGAAAGTACAACTGGCTGGATTGGCAGAGTGAGTATTCAATTTCTAAAACTGCTAAATGCTAAATAATTCTGATAATTATGAAAATTTCATATGACCCTGTTGCATTTTGCAATGCCTCTTGTGTGTAGGTCCAGTCCTCTCACTTGCTGTGTTTTACATGTACAGGAAAAAATTATCTCAAATGTCACCCCATGCCTGGGATTAAGCTTAATTTTTTTTTGTGGGTAATGGGTTCTGAACTCCCAGGCTGGGCTGACAGTGCAGTATGGCTGGAGCTCTAATCATGCTCTCTGTGACCTGTGCATCTTGTTGACAGGACAAGAGGTTATGGTTTAAATTGAAAGAGTAGGCTCAGATTAGGTGTTAGAAAGAAATTCTTCACTGGGATGGTGGTGAGGCACTGGAACAGGTTGTCCAGAGAAGCTGTAAATACCCCATCTCTGGGAGTGTTTCAGACCAAGTTGGATGGGGCTTTGACCACCCTGGTCTAGTGAGAGGTGTCCCTTCCATGGCAGGGGGGTTGGAACAAGATGAACTTCAAGGTCCCTTCAAACCCACACCATTCTAAGACTCTGATTTTATGTTCAGCTTACCAAAAGCACAGCACCTTTTCCAGCAGCTTCTGACCTGCTGCTTTGGTAGCAGTAGGTAGGGGGGAAATTCAGGAGCCTAGATTCAGAATTCCCTTTGTTCTGAGGAGTTGCCAGCTATTCTGGTTTACCTGCTTTCTAGTCTTCCTACTACCTCCAGAAAGATCTAGGGAATAAAATATATTCAGAAGTGTATTCTGTAACCTTTGAATCATATTGGAGTAAAGGCTAGAGGACAAATGTAATTTTTAGTGTGTCAGGTTGCAACAAACCATTCCAGGTTTTAATTGGGGCTGCTCATTTATTTATTTTTCCCCTGCATGAAATACCCACTGAAGAGAAGTGGGGACAATATGAATGTAACTGGCCAGATTAAAATTTTCATGCACTTCTGCCAAGCCAGCCACTACTGTCTGGATGAGGCTTTCCAAGCTGCCTCTCAGTCCTTTTGTACATGGTAGGGAGTAGGCACCTAATGAACTACACAGAAGATCTGGGGGAAGTGAAGCAGAGATGCGAAAGTTCAGATTTGGAGGGAGAAATGAGTTTCAGAGTTTTTGATGAGAACACAGAGTACACTTTCCACTCCCGCATTTTCCACACACTGATTATGCTTTAGTCACTAATTCACTTTTGAAGTCAAAAATGAAAGTTTAAAGAAATGCAAAGAGGGAGGCAACAGCAGGGATGAAATCATCCGCAGTATGAAGATGAGAGATCAACCCACCTGCTGTCAAATTTGATATGGAAAGGAAGGCCTTAACGCTGACACATTTTGCTTCTCTGCAGCAAAGGCTTCACAATTAGACAATGTGATGATCAAGCTGCAGACTTTGTAAACAGTTGTGCAAAATGAGAGGGCAAAATGCAAGTCTGTGCCACTAAACTAGGTTGTTGGTTTTTTGTTTCTTTTAAAGAGACAACCCACTTCTTAGGAGCTGTTGGAAGAAATTATAATCTCACTGTATGGCTCTTGGATTTGAGAAAGAGCTAGAGAGGAGAGAGGACTAAAGAGGGGATAGGATAGGTATATTTATTTCTTTTTTTTTCCCACCTTCTTAGGGATGATAAAATGATATTTGACTGATAAGGAATATCTATACATTTACAAGATGTATATATGCACATACTTATGTATGGAAAAATTTAAGTAAATTATCTATTTGTGTAGAATACAGACATACAGTCCTCTCTTTGTAACTATAATGTTTTTATGGGTTTGGGGGAGAGGTCTTTTTAGGTTTTTTTGTTGGTGGATTTTGTTTGGAGTTTTTTTGGGGTTTTTTTGTTTTGGTTTGTTTTGGTTTGTTTTTTTTTAATAGGGATGAAATCATGTTTAATTGAAGAATGCTCAGAAGAGCCTGCATTGCTGTATAAGGCTTCAAGGTCATCAGGTGTTAGAGCTTGCCAGTTGAGTTAAAGGGAAGTCACACTTTGAAAAATAAGGGAAAAGCTAGCAAAATATTTGCCAGATTACTTTTTGCAAAAATACTGCTTGGGAACAAGGAGAGGTTATTTGGAGCACACAGTTAGAAAGAAAATTTCTGTCATTGCTTTCTGAATGACCAGAGGCAAATCACTTCAGCTTTGTTTCACCATTTCAAGATGGGCATAACATCTCCAAGGCAGTTACATTGTGTCAGTTCCCTAATTGGCATTTAGATCCTTTGGGCATTTGTCACAGAAATAAGTTTTATTTCATTCAGCTCAATTTCATTCCTCTCTTTTTTCCTACCATATGTAGCACATTCAAATGGCAGTCAATAGAAGAAATTTATTCATTTCTGTCACTCTCAACTGATAAATGGATAATTACTTCATGAAAATATTATTCCAGTTTGATTTCTCTGTTATTCTGTAATCACCTACTTGCTAGCAAAATTTCCTCTTGGAAAGCAGCTTGTGTTCTTTTGAATAGAGCAGGACATTTTTTCTCTGTTAAGCTAAAAATGATATTGAGTTCAAAGAATTTGTTCGCAAATATGTGTTTCAAAATAGAAAATTCAAGAAAAATGTGAATTCGCCAAATTTACAATATTACCGGTTACAGCTGCATTGGATGGAATAACACAATGCCTTTGAAAGAAGATGCATATATTGTTTCCTAAAATTGTGGAAAACTAAGACCACCAAAAGAACTTCACATTCTATGGTGGGGAGGGACCTGGGGGGTGTGGATCACTGGTGGGACTAGTGCTCAAGAAATTCTGCTGCTTAAGGAGCAGGAAAATATTTAAAGTGTTTTTATTTTAAGAGTGATGGCTACAGGTTCTACCTACTAAGTCAGAAGGCAAAAATGTTTGCAGTACGTTCATTGATGCCTGGCTATAAGCACTGAGAGTCCTAGTTAGAGATATTAAAACCTAAATTTATCACTTAGGATCTGGAGTTTTGTTTTTTGCTTTAATAGACATCTCTCTTATGTTCAAGTTTCAGCCATCTGTCCCTCACTTTGCACCCGACAATTCTTCCTACTACAAAGTCTTCAGCGACACAGCAGGTTACAAGCACATCCATTACATAAATGGCTCACAGGTGAGCAATATTGTCTAGGACAGTCACTGCTGGCTTCTGTTCCTCCTGGGGATCAAGGAGTTTCATGTTCTACTTCTTGCCTTGCCTTTTCCCCTGCTCCAGGTTCCAGTAGCTATTACTTCAGGAAATTGGGAAGTAATCAGCATAGAAGCTGTAACCAATAAATTTTTGTAAGTATCTATAAATAAGGTACCTCTTCCTATCATAAGGGCTGGTAAAAAGGGTCTAAGCAAGCACAGAGAGAGAAGTAGAAGGTTTTTAACTTATTAAAAATCTGATTTAAACATGTCAGATAAAATTTTTAAATATTGTACTGTAAATATTTTACTAAAACCAGTATGTTTTGCTTTTATAGATACTACATCAGTAACGAAAATAATAAAATGCCAGGAGGAAGAAATCTTTATAAGTAAGAAATTTTTTTCTGCAGTATGAATAAAATTTTTGTTAATGAAAAAAAAGAAGCTTTAAGAAGAATCACTGAAAACTTAAAGATTCGTATGTTCAGCCTAATGTGGGATCATCTTTAAGATATTTAATGAAAATCAGTGTAAGAGTATAAACTGCAAAAATAACCTAAATATTTTTCTATAAATTTAGTTAATAAAGGGAAATTGTGAGAAGAAACAACCAATCCTCAAGCAAAAAAAAAACCCTAAAAATAACCGTCATGCTTTTTTTCCTATTACTATAATTTCAGTATTAATTGAACTCAAAAGCTGAAACTGTTTTCTCTAGTTTTTGAATCAGTTTCTATCATTTCTGAATTTTAACATTTTTCATTTGGCCATCTTACTTAAAAAGCATATACTGGTTTAGCATAGCTTAAAAAAAAAATATCTCTGAGATAAAGCTCATTTCCTTTGCAGAGTGCTCTTGGAAAGCAGTCCAAAATTTACTAAATGTGTTAGCTGTAATCTGGATCAAGAAAGATGCCAGTATTATTCTGTGTCCTTCAGCAAAGACACGCAGTATTATCAGCTAAATTGTCTCGGTGAGTATATCCCGAATTAATTGACATAAACATGACTCACTGATTAGTTGGGTGGTGAAGTTCACTTCGTCAGGATCTTGATATGTACTGTGTAACAATGATATGTGTTGATAACATTGGATAAATGTATTGGCAGTGGGAAAACATACTGCCTCCTAGGCTCAAAAGTACCTTGACAAAAATTACTGGGATAAAACTTGTTAGTTCTATCTGTCAGTGGACCTGAAAGAGCTGCAAAACACTCCTGTCCACTGTGCATCTCCTCGAGAGATGTATGGGGAGCTCTGCCTACAGAGGGAATTCAGAGGCTCTGAAAGTGTGACAAGCAACAGACTGAGTAAAGAGCAGTGCTCTATGTATGAGAATAAAATTAAAATAGTGCTGGTCAAGAAAAAAAACCCAAGTAATGTAATCATAAGGTAAGTGGTGGGGCTGTCTGTCTCTGACCTGTACATGCTCCTGCTACGTAGTACAAGGGTTAAATTAATCAAAGGCCGGGAAAAATAAAATCGTCTCCAAATTACTTTAAATTGAAATGTATGCTGTTTTTTAACATGCCAAGATCTTCCTTAATCCATGGGCTAGAAGGACAGGCAGCAGGCGGAATTTTCTGTCAGATGGTAAAAATGGTCGAAGGCAGCTGCTGTGGTCCCTGTGACAAGGCTTCCTGATGGCCAAACCATTGTCCACAGCCGAGGCATAGGCTTTGCTAAAGAGGGGAAATTCTGTTCTTCAGTACCTCACAGTCGTGTGGTTCATCTCTGAGACAGTCTGAACATTTTGTGGGACCCTGTGGCTTGAATTTGGGCTGTGTTACAAGGACTGTGTTTCAAGCCAGCATGCAAACATGAAGGTTTTGTGCTCTGTTAACAGGTCCTGGCCTGCCCATATCTACCCTGCACAGAAGCACTGATGATGAAGGTATGGGATTGTCTTTAATTTGTATTAAGCCAGAAAATTGCACTGTAAATGTATTCTAATTTTCTTCTCATTGCATAGTATAATAATAAAAATGTCAGTTATAAAGGGTAAATTTAATTTCAAATAATTACCACAAGAATAAATTATAAAGCTTGGCATATATTTATTTAGAGTTTATTTAACATTATTTTACACAGGGCTAGAATACAGTTGTGTATGACTTATTTACTGAATAATTGTTCAGTTTTTCTGAAACAGTATTTAGATGAAAAATAGGGAAAAAAGAACTGAAGGAAAACTATATTGTAAACATTCAATCTGAGAGGAAAAACAACTGCAGTAAACTAAAACTGAAATATAAGTTGTCATCATCTCAGTTTTAATATTTAAAGTGGTTCATAATTAAAGAGTAGTGCATTTGAAAAAAAGTCTTTTTAGTTTTTGAATCTTACTTGCTCTGTTATTTAGTCCTCAGGTATTTGGAAAATAACACAGAACTGGAAAATTCATTGAAAGATATTCAGATGCCTTCAAAAAAATTTGGCTCCCTTAGTATAGGTGGATACAGTAAGTTCAAAAATGTCTTTTACCTTTCCCCTCCCACTCCCACCCTTTTCACCAAGTGGTTCAAGGTCTTCTGCTGAGGAGCACGACAGGACAGATGGGTGTAATGGGAATTCTTGCAGTTATTCAGAACTTAGAGGCAAGATGGGGTTTTTTTTGGACATTTCCTGACATTATTTTCTGAAATCCCAAAATGTTCTTATCTAAAATGTGCTTTTCCTATAGTATGGTATTGTCATGTTTTCATGATGAAATGGCTTAACTCCTTTTTCCTTTATAATACACTAGAAACCAGAAGTCTCTAACAGTGCATTAAATAAATAAGAGAAATGAGGTTGGGGCACAAACCCAAAGCTCTTTTACACTGCTGAATTTAAATTACATTATAAATTCAAGTAGGTCTTTCTGATTTACAGGTGCAAGTCCCGTTAGTTTATGTTAGCAGGTTGGGAGAGTGGAGAAGTTCAGTTACTATGAGAAAACAGACACAGTCTAAATGAAAAATCTTGAAAAAACATTTAAGCAACATTTAAACTCTGTCACCTTTGACTTTGTATGGGGGTCTGAATAGATTGAATAGATTTGGATTGAATAGTCATTCTTGAAACCACATTCATTCTCTGAGACTGCATAAACCCTAGTACAGACCAGAACAAAATGCTGGAAAGTGAACTGTTAATGCCTTGTGAGTGGTACCCCTCAGAATTTGGGTAGAGAAATGTTCTTGTGTGCTCTTAGGCTGAGCAGCATCATAGAGCCCAGCAGTGGGAGGCCTGGTACCTGTCTGAACTGTACTTGCTCCAGCCTTTGCTACTAGCTTTTCTCTTCATGACAAACTTCCTCCTGTTAAAATGAGCAGATATTCTTAATGGAATCCCATTTTACAAACTGTATTGTGTTAGGTCAGTCTTTGCTAACTGTTCTTTTTGATGCCTCCCTTCTTTCACTGCTACCTTATTTTTATAATAACTCTATCTTTGTGTTTTCTGTCTTTTATTTCTGTCACATTTTTACTAGGGTTAAAGATGAAATCTTCCAGGCAAGATGGAGATTTAAAGATGTTCTTCATGCTATCAGTTGTATATTCTTTTTTTTTTTTAAATTCCTCTTTGTTCTTACTACTTCATGTCTTCAGGGTAAAAGCTTTTGGGTAAGGGGAATCTATTTTTAATATCAAAAATAGGAGAAGCAAATCCATTTATGTAGTCCTACTTAAAGCTTCAAGTCTACTCACATATCCATGTAGGTTATTAGAGAAGAAATCCACCCCTGTAACTATAGAGTCTGCAAAATTTAAAATTAGTATTTTAATTATGTTCAATTTATATTCTTTATGTTTCAGTGTTCTGATGCCTTGCATATTTGTATCTGGGCAAATTTCTGTAAGATTTGCATTCTGACTATTACTGCAGTGCAGTCCGTCAGCATTGCAGCATCAGTTCACTTAAAATTCATAAGGGAACAATTGAGTCATTCAGTTTGCAAAACTTAAAGGGTGTGCCTTTAAAATGTTCAGCTCACAGCCAACTTGGGTAGGACGAATAACATGAATGGAACTGGAATCAATATTGCTTCAAAAATAATAGATACTTGGATATGTTTCTGGCATGCTTTACAAACTGTCAAGCAAAGTCTATCTGGCAGGTTCAAAATAATATAGAATTTCTTTTCTCTGCTGGGAGAGAAATTTTATTTTTGAACCTGAGTTAGATTTACTACTGTAGAAGCACAACAAGTTTCACATATAAGCTTATAATGATGTCATGAAATGGCATATTGAGTCCCCAGATTTTATTATTTCTGTTAGTTTAATTGTAAAACATTTTAAAAATTACTAGCTAGGAACTTCTACATGTATATATTAAGACAGTCCAGTTGAAACTGCTCTATAATTTTTAGGGGGTGGCTCAAATGTGGTCTTGTATGAATTGTAATGCATGTCAAGTAATTTCACTAGAGAGCTGACCTAAGTCAAACTCTTTTCACTTTTAGACCTGTGGTATCAAATGATTCTGCCTCCCAATTTTGATCAATCAAAGAAGCATCCTCTGCTCCTTGATGTGTAAGTTTTCAACCACATGGCAGTGTTGTGTTAATAATCACTTTCATCTACTTCAAATGTTCTTAATAAGGAAACACGAAACTTGAATGTTTTCTAATTACTTCTTGAAGTAGTTTTAAGATGGAATGAAAAATAGGGGTTTATCCCAATACATGGTGGATTCCTGTGCCCTAAGATGATGTAATGCTTAATGAGCACATGCTCTGGCACTGAGGCAGATATATTCTACAGCCAGGATGTTTGTGTTAGCTTACCTCTTTCTCTGCTTGTGACATTTCTTAGGCGTAATCCTTGATGAAATCACAATCCAAAATGAAACCTTGAATAAACCTTGTATTCTAAAGCTGAAGCAGTGTGTGTAATGTTGCACATTTTCTGTGATATTTGAGTGTCATCAGTGTTGACCAACATTATCCTGTGGTCAGGATTGCATTTATTGTGTATTTTTTTCATAAATACAAGCCCATAAGCATGTGCTGATTGGTCTGGCCTTCCTCAGGCACTTCTGTTCATCCTGGTATGTTTTCTTCTAAATGCAAATTACTGAATTTTAGCTATGCATTAATAGAAAAATGTTAAGGTACTCCTTTCTTTACAAATAGGTGACTCTATGGGGAAAATGGCTGTTAGTTGTTAGGTATAGTTTTATATAATGCAATTTGGTAGCATTTTTTGATGTGCCATTGAACATTCAACATTTTAATTAACAGCCACTGCTCTTGGCTTCTTAAGCCAAGTTTAGTTATGATACGATTTTCACTGACTTACCTGGACCTTTGTCAGGATCACCTGTAGTTCACAGTGATCTTAGTATCAGAAATTGTTTTGGAAGTATATGGATCTATAGCTTGAATTAAATTCCCAGTAGTTTTTTTCTGTGCTTTTAAAATTGATAAAAGTGGGCTATAGGAGCCATTCTTCTATTTCTTGCTCTGTTGAACAGTGGCTAGAGAAGTGCACTGCACAGAATTTTACCATCAAGGCACTCAGAGTATGTATCAAGTGATCAGGTGCTTCTGAAATATTTTAAAGTAAAAAGTTACAATGATAGTTTTGCTTCCTTTTTATCAGCCTGCATAAGAAGTAGTTCAGGCTGATGAGACATAGAAAATGGTATTTTTCATTTTTTCCAGTTGAAGGCTATTCATTGAATTCAGACTTAAACCAAATAAATCATAGGTGAATGGAACAGAAATAGAGAACATCACTTTGAAACTTGGATAACTAGATATGCCAAAAAAAAAAGAAAACTTGGTTTGGATTTCTGATAAGCTGCCTTAAGTCAACATAATGAAAGTTTCTTTTTACAGCAGAAAGAAGTAAAACAAACAAAAAATTATCCAGTCTGCTTTCTTGATTAACAGCTGAAGTTTCAAAAAAGCATATTGCTTTTAGTGGCACCTTGGAGTCAGTCAGTGATGCTTTTCTTGTTTCCTCAGTTTAATTTGAGAGTTTATCCTGTTTTAAAGGCCAAAATTGTCAGCAGTAATTACATTTCAAATGCTTGATGTGAGAATATGTGGAGAGTAAATGCCTGGATTTTGTGACATGATTCCCCTAGGTATGCAGGACCCTGTAGTCAGAAAGTGGACCAAGCCTTCCGGATCAGCTGGGCGACCTACCTGGCGAGCACGGAGCGCGTCATCGTGGCCAGCTTCGACGGCCGCGGCAGCGGCTACCAGGGCGATCGAATCATGCACGCAATAAACCGCAGGCTGGGAACATATGAAGTGGAAGATCAGATAGCAGCAGCCAGGTGAGCTACAGGGAAAGGTCAACACCTGCTCCTTCTTTTATGTGCTTACTGGGGGGAAAAAACGTGAAGTTTTCAAATCGTCATCTTGAAAATACTGGCAAAAAGGAACTACATTCTGCTTAATTTTGTACACTGAAGTGTGGCATTCGTATGCCAACCATCATTTTATGTTTAAAAAGAGAGGAGAGTTAATGCTGTAATACCAATTAACCATATCTCTGATTTTATGGAGATGATTTTATAGAGATGGTATGTGTCATATTAGTAGAAGAACACGCTACCAGGGAACTTGGAGATGGAGGTTTTACTTTAATCTTTTTGCAAGTTTCTGCTGTCACAGAATTATGAGAAATACTTAGCCTTTAAATCATAGTTCACATTTGTCACTTGGTTTATGCTTGTAGAACCTCACTAAAACAAACAATCCCAGTATAGGTCTCTCAGAATTGCAATGAAGTATGATCTTATAGGGTTTTTTATGTGTGATTTTCAAATGTTAAGGAGTTTAAACAAATAGAATTTCACTATCTTTTTGATTTTTTTTTTAATGGTGACTGTATTTTCATGTGTTGGTCTGTTTCTTACTGCTGCAAGTTGATTTTTGTGCATCTTTAAAAAAATACAAGGCAGATAGTGAATTTAACCTAATAAAATACAAATGTCAGCGAGTGTGGATTGAGGGGTTTCAGAGTGTCATATACGCAGATGTTTTTCTAAATTTTCTAAAGATGCATGCGCCTGAATTATCCTGTGTTCTCATGTGCAGTCACTATGATGAAGTGGTAAATGCTTGTTTGTACAATAGAAAGATGCCAACTTGATAGGAAATAGGCACATCTGTAGAATGGCAGATACTTGCATTTTATTAATTATTTAATTATTCTATTTGCTTTTAGAGAATTTTCTGAAATGAGCTTTGTTGATAAGGACAGAATAGCTATTTGGGGTTGGGTAAGTACTCAAATAATTTTTGGTGGGAATACTATTTAATTTAAGCAACTACTTGTTGTGCTGTCATGTGTGTGAGATCCTGCAGTGCTTCATGTGAGTCACCTCTGGGATCGCAGCACAATCCAGTACATGAACTGATGAAGTTCATCTTAGAAGTGTGTTTATACATTGCTTTTTTGCAATCATTCAGGAGCCTTTGTAAGAGAAATTAGGACTACTAGAGGGATTAAAAACCAATTTAAATGGATGCAGCCAAGTTCCTGTGTACAGTATGAACCTATGCTAAAAAGAAAAAAAATCCAAGTATGTATTCAACAGTATTCCTTCAGCTGGATGACTGATTTTAAAAAAGATGTGAAATTACATTCGAGCCAGCTGTGTGGGATGGTTATCATGGTATTTGCAACCATTTGCAAATGGCCAGATTTCTCTAACTTGATGCATCTTTAAAACCTGGCACAGTAGATGGGAATATTTAATAGTTTAATAGCATGAACATACCCCCTCAGCTACAAAGCTAAATGTGTATATAGTGTTAATGATTCCAGTGCTGATTTAAGTTGTTAACTGAAATTTGGGCACTGCAGGTGACAGGCACCAATGAATAAATTGCTTGATGAATATGGTGTCTTTAATAGCTTTTCTTCTGGGGGTAAACATCTCTGTTATATGAAGTTACATGTAACATTAACTGTAGTGAGACTTTTTTCTGCAGAAATTGATGATTTGATGCAATCCCATCTTAAGTCCTTATGACCCTCAGGATGAATAGCACAAGAACATTCCTCTTTTGAGCTATGTTGGGATTATGTATCATGGACACTGAACCTGTGGGAAAATAGATTTTCTTTATATCTTGAGGTTTTAGACTGTCAGCCGCTCATTGTCAGCCTGTCACTATGTACATGGATTTTGTTTGCCATAGATTTAGCAGTAATACCTTTACTGTGGCCAGGTTAGGCATTTATTCAGTGTTTAATTACTACCTGCATGTGTTACTTTGCTAATCTCATTGGAAGGACCTAGGAATTGAAGTTGGAGCAAACATTTAAGGACTTTTAAATAAGATGCAATTCCTTTTGCATGTAATCTGGTTTTAAGACAGGAATGAGATCCAAAAATAGCTCTTGTTTTTGAATGTGGGTGGGCACATTTTCCTAAATAACCCATTCAAACTCTTGCGAGGGCAGTCATTTGGGCGGCTGGTGACAGTGTTTAGGTATCTTGCTGCCTGGATGCTCAAGTGTGTCAGATATTTACTCATCTGTGTATCTGATTAGACTGTGAGTAAATTTTCTGTGTATAGCAAGGAGTGTGTTGTTGCACAGTTCCTCCCACAGGCTCAGCAGATCCTTCATTCCCCAGTCTTGCTCCTGACACTTTGGGGGAGAGTTAGGGAGCGAGTTACCATAGGCCTGCTCCAAGGGTGCTGGAAATTTTTGGATTCCCTGTTGCAACTACTCATCAGAGCACACTGTGGGCCAGAGCTCTGCTTCCACCCACTCCCCCAGCACGGGAAGGGACACAGCGGTTCAGCAGTGTCTTGTTTCCTGTCTTTTGCTGCTGCCTACAGTGCCACCAAGCACAGTCATCCTCAGCTGAGTCACAGTTCGGCAGCACTTGGGCCCTTTTCCCCCATCAAGTTCTCATTCATCAGTGCCACCGCAGCTGCCATGCGCTGTTTGATGCCTGTTTCCCCGACTGAGCAGGCTGGCTGAGATCTGACCCAAATTCAGAATGGAGTTCATTAATATGAAAAACGCTGAGCCTATAAATGCCTGATGAACTGTGTAGCAGATGGGCCCCATCCTTTCCCTTCCGACTAAAATAACAGCAATGTTTTCTTCTCAGTCTTATGGGGGATATGTGACCTCCATGGTGCTTGGCTCTGGAAGCGGCGTGTTCAAGTGTGGAATAGCGGTTGCCCCCGTGTCACGCTGGCAATATTATGGTATGTGAGGGCTTCCTCCTTACAAGGATTCCCATATGTCTTCCAGTGCACACGCTGCAAAGTGCAGAACTTCTGATTATCTACTAGATGCCACGTAAATGCCACTTGGTCTGTTTTTATGAGCTTGTGGCCACTGCATTTTGAAATTAAACCAATTCGCTAAATATTATTTCCCATTTTAAAAAGTCAGACCCATAACTTCAGGTAATCTCTTCAACCATTAATGAAGGCTACGTCATTGTAATATTAATAGTACTGCTGTAATGTGTCTGCATTTGCTTTGAAACCAGTATTGTGTGTCAGAAATCCATTGTAGTTAAAGTTTTGTGTCTTCAAAATGAAACTTCACTTATAAGAATGAACTGTGAGGATCAACTTTGAACTTGCATTGTAATTTACTCTCTAAGAGTACCAGAATAGGATTTGAATTGCCTTAGGTTGGTTGGTCAGGGGTTATTTTAGCATGTAAAATTTGGATTTCATAAATCTAGTTCATCTTGAGAATAGCTTGATGTGAGAAAAACCTGATCAAGTGGACAAGTCTCTGCATGCTTCAAGCCTTCAGAGCATAAGGTTTCAAGTGGTTGCATGAGGATAGAAATGTGCTAGTTATAGGGGCCCTCCTCCCAGACAAAAAAAATTATGTAGTTTTAAATAGGTGCTAGTGCAATCTGAACACATTTTAACATTTTCCTCATGTTTATTTGTCCAAAAACATTCAAGGGAAAGCTTTCCCTGGCAAACCTCTACTAAAGAAGGCATAATTTATCATTCTGCAACTAGCACAGAGGCTGTATAATAGCTAATTCAGCAGATCAGACCATACTGCCAGGCAGCAGTAGTCTGCTGGGGACAGCAATATCTTCATAATATTTTGGATGTGAATATTACAGTATGACAGGAAATATTTTTTTGATGATCAAGATCTCTAAAATACCACTTTTACCTAGTCAAATGAAGGGTTATGGAGGCATACATATTCAGCATAAAAAAACCTCTAGTGCAACAACTCTAATGTCAAATGGACATTAGAATATGGCAGCAGAGAATTAATTTGTATGGCTTAAAAAAAAGCTGCAAATCTGCAAAAGGTAAAATGGCAAAAAAATATGTGGAAAATGATTTTTTTTTCACCCAAGCTGAATCCTAAGATACTACTATATTTTTATAGTATAGATTTTTGGTAGTAAACATTTAGATAAAATAAATAGGATTTTTTTTCAGATGCTAGTTATTTACTGCAACATCTTCAGTCATGTTTTTAGGATTACTGAAAGAATAACAATAAGGAAACACTGACACAAAGTACTATATTAATATTCAGCATTCAGGTGTCCATGGCAACAAGAAGATTAACTATTCTGAATAACGATGGTTACCTACACCCCTCATTGTAGAAAACCTCATTTTCAGTATGCATTGTTACTGCTTGTATTGATGGGTAAAATTGATGGTGGACAGGCTGAAAATTAAGTAGCAGATTCTAATTTTGGGATTTCTTTAATTTCAGATTCAATATACACAGAGCGATACATGGGCCTTCCTACAGAAAATGATAATCTGAAGAACTATAATGTAAGAAAGAAATCACTTTATTTAATTTTTTTGTCTGTTGTTTCATTTCTAAACTGGTATATTGTTCTTTAAACAGTTTAGTTCTTTCCCTGTGGGGAGAAATAAGTTTGTTTCTTCTTTCCTGCTAGAACTGTTGCATTGTGCTGTTAGAGGCTGTCGTCTCGTGTGTTTGGATTTGCACAAGGCAGCTTCTTCTTGGTGAATGGTGTTGGGTTTCTGTTGTTTGTTTGATATGTTGGTGTTTTGGGTTTTTTTTTTTACATGAACTTCCATTTGACTGTTTTGCAGACTGTAAAACAAGCTGTAAAAACTTCTAATCACCAAGAAACAAATTTGTTTTAAAATTTATATGTTCATGAGAAAAGTATGCTCTTAAACATTTTTCACAAAAACAAATGTACTCCCATTCTTCCTGAAATGTAATTTTTTTTTAAAAGGGTATTGTGTGAACTTCCCTGCTTTAGGAATCTGCAGGTTTTTTCCAGGGAAAGCAAAATTTCCTCAATACTAGAATACTTTGACAGGTAGGCTAATCTGTCTGTACTGTGATCATATCAAATTGCAGACCAACTGAGATCCAGCAGTGTCAGGACTGAAATGTTGGCACAATCTCCATAAACAGAGGGTGTCCAAAGTTTGTTCTAAAATGACCAGTGTTTGCACAGGAGTGAGGGAATTTGCATTTGTCCTTCTGAAAGCAGATTGCATGTAGCTTGTTCATCCTTGTTACAGCATGATTATTAATTGACTTGTTCTTCCATGTGCCAGATGATTTTTGCTGCCTCAAGGGCTTTTTGAAGTCACAGGTAGCTGGGCATAGGGCAAAGTAATAGAACGTTCTGTTAGGTTTTGTTAAACTTCAGGCCAAAATGAAAGTACAGAAGCTATGGGAGAACTGTGAGGAATCTGAGGGGTACTTTGTGGCCTGGTTACTGGAATGTTTCACAGAAAACTGTTTTACAGTCCAGCCATGGTGATACTGGAACCAAACACTGGTGTTAGAGGAGGAGATAGAGCATTCTCTGTGTTTGGGTTAGTAAGCAGGGTAGAAGACAGTGCTGTTGTGTGCATTAAAAAAGTGTCATGGGTAGAAAAAAAGGGTGGGAGTTGCACTGATTTAAAAGTATGATAAAACATACAAATACACACATATATGTACTGAAACGTGTGGTTTGACATTTATTTACAGTACTCTAGTGTTGTCAGCTGCTGTATGAGATGTTCTGGTCAAGACTGGGGACAAATGTAGTGACTGCTGGACAACTTGGTACTGTGTCTGTGTCTCCCTCTGTAACCACTGAGCTATTGAGCCCAGCAGGAACTGACCAGCAGCCTGCAGCGCCTGCCTGCCTTTTTCCAAATGTGTTTCTTTAAGGCTTGGGAACAGTAGGAGGTCTGCGAGGTAGCAGTGTAAATACAAGTCACTGTCGCTGTGCAGAACGAACGTTAACGCTCTGGGTGCACAAAGTCACTCACCAGCTTCACGGCACAGATGGCAACAGAGGACTGTTTAATCCTTTCAAGCCAGGAGTCGGATTTTCTTGGCATGGTATCCATTGCTGGCAATGGCCACGTTGAAACTGCCAGTACCAAAGAGCTAAAGGTTTCAAATGTGTTACTCAGAGGACTAATTGGGGAGAATGGTGGCTAGATGGAGGAGGAGTAATTGCCTAGATCAGATTGTCACACTTCGCTGCTGCTCCTAGAGAAAGGAAAATGCAACTTAAATCCTTGTATGTTGTAAAAAGCTCCAAATAGCACAGTGCTCGGACTTTACTTTTAACCTGGAGGGTGGGGTAGCTTGAGAAGTGAGTTTGTTATTTTTCATGTAGCCTCAGTGACAGTGTTGTGCGATTTTGTTATTGCTGAAGAGCCTTACTGACTTCAGCCCAGGATGCTGCTGGCTTACAGCCCCTTTGATCCGTGTCCCTGTCCCAATAGCCAGCCTCCTGGCCCCTTAACACTGACAAGAGCTGTTTGCTGAAATGAATGTTTTTTGAGGTGAATGCAGAATCTGTACTGAAAGCTAGTACATACAGCTGAAGCTGTTAAAGCTTGCACTGCTAACTCTGTGCTGTCAGGTTTGTGTGCTGCATCATATATTCTCTATCCTGCTGCATTTCTGTAAAGCTGGCATGAAAAGTGAAAAGTTTCATAAACTGTAGTATGCACCCTGATTTAAAAGACATGAGATGGTGTACACACCTCTTTAGAGAAGATGAGCACTGCTAGGCACATTCCTGACATGCAAAGTATTATTAATGACTGAATATATAGACTAAAGAAACTAGTTGTGGTAAGAGGGATACATCCTGCCTTTTTCTTACTGTGACATTAGGTTTTACTTTATTGAAGGCAGAGAATCTGAGATGTTAAATACTGTTTGTCAGGAATCAAGTCTGAGGGAGGACTCACATTCCTAAGTGGGCTAATTAGGTATGTTCAGTGTCTTTTAAGGTAGTTGTAAACTATTAAAAATTAGAGCTTTGTAAAAGAGAGGAGCAAACATGGGTGGTGCTCCTAATACAATCCTAGGCTGAACGGCAGAGAATCTGGCGGCCTGGAATAAACATCCTGATGCAAAAGAGCTGAGACTGAATCAGGGCAGAGCTCCGGAGGTCAGACGCAGTAGCCATGTAAAGCATACCGAAAAGACTGTTCAACTTGTGAGAACATTATTTTGCAGTTCACTCTGAATTTGATATGCTTTTGGCAAGTGTTTGAAACAGTCATAGATTTGGCAATCTTTTTCTAGCAGATTTGAAATGTTCAGTCCTTAAGAACTGCTGCATCATTAGGTTATGCAAAACAGGGTACAATTTTGTAAATATGCCATCTTGTACTGATTTGACATTTGTTCTATTATCTGAGAATATGCTAAAGGGAGAGAGACCTTCAATTTCAGCCAAACCTTAACTTGTTTGTGGAGTGCTGATAAAATGTTGACTGCTGTGTGATCTTTAGAAAAGCCAGTTACACTCAGCAGGGCCTAATTCTAAGTATTGTGCACGTTACCTTTTCAGAGCCTTTGTCCCAGCAGCGTAACTGTAAAACAGAAGTGGGAAATAAAGTTGTGGTTTTTTGCTGTCCAGTTAAGGTTTGTTCAGCTGCTGTTGCTTTGTTGTCTGACTGTGCCTACTTAAGAGTGCTCCCCATCCTGCAACCTTCTTTAAGAACACAAAGGTCCTGTGTCCTTAAAGCATGTTTTAGGGAAGGGACTCTTTATGTTGACTGTGAGTACAGCAAGTAAAGTATAAAAAAGCAGAGAAAGTATCTCATATGCTTCTTCTTTCTGAACTATTTTTACAAATAACTTTATTTTATTTAATGCCTGAGGAGGAAAAATAGTGACATCCTCTTTCTAAAATGGCTTTTGCCAAGTCAAGTTCTCAGAAGTGTAGCTTAAATAAGGCTTCCACTCACAGAAGGTTTACTTAAAACAGCATTGCTTTTCTGGAAGAAAGTGTAGCAAGGTGATCTATCAATTTTCCCTCTGCACATGTGGAAAATTATTTACTCAAAGGATACTGGTTGGTTTAGGGGTTTTCTTCTTTTGTTTTTGTTCGGGTTTTTTTTGGTTTTGTTTTTTTTTTTTCTTTAATCTCACTGGGCCATTTCTTTCTCATTTGTTCTTTTGGTCAGCTGGTTTGCCAGTGCTCCTCAGTGCATCAAAGTGCTCTCTCCATGTTTTAGCTACATGTTCTTACTCCATGATACCAAATAATCAAAATGGAAAGTGTCATGCTTCGACTGTTGGTGGATTTCCATATACTGGATTTCTGGTGCTCTCTAGCCTTTGACTATCAAAAGGGGGCAACTGCAATGTTACAGAGTGGAGGGTGGGGGTTTTTTTTGCCCTCTCTGCTGAACTTGGTTTTTAGATTTCGTTGAATACATACACAGAAGTCATTTCATGTATGAAAGGATTCTGAAACACTATTCTGCCATGAAAAAAGGAATTTTAATATTTGTACTTGGTTTAAAGATTTGTGAGCGTACAAGAGACATAAGGACATCAGAACACTTCTGTGTCTTTGCAGTGTAATGTATTTGACTTTTTGGGGTACTAAATGCAAATCCTTGCGCAAGGATACAGCCTTAGCACTAAGCTGGGAAGAAAAAAAGCAAATCACTAAATTCTTCTGTTCATAATTTTTAGTATTTTTTTTCTTGCCAGATTAACTGGTTGTCTTATTAAGCCTAAAATGTCTTGTCCCTTTTGTTCTCGTTGTCTCGTACGAGAACCATCGTACTCCCTTTCCTTGCCCAAATTAAAAATCTTACCTGCAATCCTTACTGTCTTCATTCTTTAATCACAGTAGCAAGTCAGAATGTTCTAGGGAATATGTTTTAAATTTCTTGATTAATCATAGTCACTGATTATTTAATCTTTTCCTTACTGTACGTGTTTCCATTCCCAAAATGTAGCTTGACTTCTATTTAGAGATTTGGTCTAGTGATTTTTGCTCAGGTATTTCTCCTTCATATTTGGAGAGCACGTTTTTCTAAACTTTTTGTTACCCAATTTTACTGGAGACTGAGGCAGTATTGGCTCTGGTGCCTTACCTGCAGGTGAACCTCGTGGGGAAGATAACGTGCATAGCCTCTACAAGATCTAGTCCTTGCTCTCACAGGAAGCACTGTTGCCATGGAAACATTTTTTTTAAACTTGTCTGCAGTCAAACAGGAAACCTATGGCACACGGTGCTGCAGGCTACCACCGTGCTGGCCATGGACTGAATGTGCACCTCACTGCAGAGCTCCCCGTCTGCAGCTGCCGTTCCTTGGCAGCCACAGCCTTGGTGACACTTGGGTGTGGGGTGGTTGGGCAGGGCACCCAGCCCCTGGATGTGTGACCGTGTCCCATGGAAGCTCAGAGGGGGGTAAGCAGGGCTGTGCTTGGTTTGAGCTGAAGGACCCCAGACAGTGTCAACATGAATCAAATTCAGTTGGTAGCAAGTCATACCCTAATAAATAGCACCTTTTTTCTTTTTTTTTTCCCTTTAATTTCAGAGTTCAACAGTAATGGCCAGAGCTCAGAAATTCAAGGAAGTTGAGTATCTCCTTATTCATGGAACAGCAGATGGTGAGTTGCAGTTAATTAGACATTTTAGTATTACAGACAGGTTCACAATTCTACTACTGACAAAACAAAAGCATGAAGGGGCAAGGCTGTTACATTTGCATCAATAAAATAATACCAATTTTTGCAACTAATCTGTGTTTCAGTCAGCAGTGCTGGGGAGTCTAGTATGTACATTGATTTGATTTTCCCCCAGAGTATTACAGAAGCAGTTTTTGTTTACCTTCTTCCTCTTCCACTTTTCAGATAATGTTCACTTTCAGCAAGCAGCACAGATTTCCAAAGCTCTTGTTGATGCTGAAGTGGATTTTCAGGCAATGGTATGGTTCTTTTTTGTTTATCATTATACAAATGAGAATAATAACATAAGCTCCCTGTGGTAAGATATAAATTCATTGCCTTTTTAAATGAAAGTTCATATAGTTGCATTGCATGTTCAGTAACTGAAACGTGAACATAAAGCACGTATTTTATTTCTGCACTAGAAAAACTGTAAAGCCATACCATCTCATACTCGATCCTTTTTACCTAATCTTTCATTTTCTTAAATTTTTTGTGTTCTCGGACAAGCAGCCAGTCCCAACCTTTGCATATACCCAAGTGCAATGAATAGTGTCTTACAGATAGGATAAAAGGAAAGGCTGGCTTTGACAAAATCCCAGATAACCTGTCCATCGTGTCTGGTGTTCACTGTACTTGTAAGACAAGCAGTTATTTGCTACTTCTTATGTTGTGCATGGAAGTTCTCAGACTAAGGTGCAAGCTCTTCCTTTCTTACATTCTCTCAGACCCTGGGGAGCAGTGCTAGAAAGGATGATGTATAGAAGGAGGCCAAGCACATGGTTTTCCTTCAGCCAAACTCAAAGGACATACAGAGAGAGAGGTCAGGGACCCCTCATAACTGAACAGCTGAATCTGCCCTCCATGTGGACAAGCCACATGTTGTTTTTACACCTTCAGCATAAAAACAGAGCATGTCCCACATGCAAAGAAGGTGCTTGTGTCATAGCAGCTTCCTACCCCATCATGTCTTTGCCTTCATGCTGAAAGCCTCATGCTAGGATCATTTTAAATTGCTGCACAGGTTTTTATGTCTGTCATGTTTGATTTATATCATTTAGATGTAGCTGCAACTAACACTATCTGTATTTCTCTTTCACACAGTGGTACACTGACAAAGACCATTCCATCTCCGGTCAAGCACATAAGCATATTTATACCCATATGAGTCACTTCATAAAGCAGTGTTTCTCACTGCACTAGCACCAGCATTTTGCCTGTTTGTGATGGTACTTCTCCAGAAAGCTCTCATGATAATGTACTCTGAGCCAGTATAAATCAAGATGATATAAGAGTCAGCTCTTGGGATACCGGTGTACACAATGAAATACTAATCTTTATAATGATTCCTGTTGCCAAGCAACTATTGCATTTTTATTGATTGTATTTAATCGGGTCTTAACATCACCAGAATGATGTTGGAGACTTCTAGGATGCATGTTACTTGCTTGAGTAATTACCTTTTGATATTTCAGTCTAAAAGAGAAGCAATTCAGTTTGTATATCAGAGAAATGAATGATAAAATGTCACATGGCAATTGGTTGCAGAATAAAAATATAATAATGTTTCCATCAAAGATGAAATGAACCCTGGGGAAATTTCTGTGAAAATAATGAAGAAATGTTTTTGCAGAAATTTGTAAAGCTTGATAATTATTATTTTAAAATGGGTATCAGGAATACTGCAATGTTAATATGTGCAGATTGAAATACTTTATACTGCAGTTCCTGAAGTGAGTGTGTTTTCTTTGCAATCCCTTGTATTACAGTTGTAGAACTCTTTCAAGTCAAGCACATAACAAACTTTCACCAAAGATTTTGAATGATACCTAATCAAACCAATGGCGCTGAATTTCTTTGTGTGCTATCATATCGTACTGTGATATTTTGCTTATTTTATAGCAAAAACGGGTGCTACATTGGGAATCTGCACTGCAAAATCTCCTCTGGGAACAAGAGCCCCATTGTTTTAATTTAGAAGTTGCTCATGTACTGGTGAATAGAAACTGGTTCTTACACTGAAACATAAAACATTACAATGCGAACCAGCAGTCACTTACAGAAAGGGCTGGACTGTCACTCTCCTGTGAAAAGGCTCTTTGGCAAAACTGCTTTCCCTTACAGCCTACCAATAAATATCTGCTTTCTTTACAGCATGCCAGGTAGGCTTCTCCATCTAATCTGAGGATTAGTTTTCTTAATTTCACATGGAAAAATGCAATCCACTTGTACTAAAAATTGTGCTGCTTTAAAATAATAAAGACATTAATTTATGAAAGTAGGTGTAGTTCATATCATTGAAAATGTTGCTTCAGAAAAAGAACACAAGATTTTTTTTTAAATCCCCATTAATTTTGAGGATGACTTACGGTGAAGCTTCTGATTTTATGTAATGGTATCATGTAATGGAGTGTGACATGATTATCTAACACTTAGCTTCTTGGTATTACATGCCAGCATCTGATTATGTCTGTATTGTGGGTTATTAGTGACATTAGGTGTGAATGTAAAAGTACTCATGCAGACAGATAAAGCATGGGGAGGAATGTTAAGGCACTTTGTGCAGCTTGTCCTTAAATGAGAAAGTCTCAAATAGAAAATCAGATTTTCTTTTAGCAAACTAACAATTCCTTGACTCACAAAATAAGATGGGCGGTTTTGTTCTGTTTGTTGGCATTTTTTTTGAAACGCACTGGAGCTGAGTTTTACAAATACCATCTTGGGTTCAAGGGAGTAGTGGCTCTAATGTAGACTGGCACCACTGTTAAAGTTCTACAGGATTACAGGCTGTCAGTTATCTCCAAGAGGTTTTATCATCACATCTCTCATTCTTTTGACTCAAGGCAAAGAAACCTGTATCAGTATATGGTAGATCCCAGCAATACAGACAGGTTATAAAAAAAAATTATCATTATGATATGGCTTATGTATGCAAGGATTTCTTTTATTGTTATCACTCATACTGACATAAAAAAAGTGTTTCTGTAAGCCAGAAAACTACTTTCACTAGGCTCTCATTAGATAAGTGCAAGAATTATTATAATCAAATAAACATTTTAAAAATTAAGTGAAACTAGAAATTATAGGGTCTAAGTCTTTCATTAAGATGCAATTCTTTACATCTGACCTATGTTACGATTCTAGCATCTCACTGGGAAACTATTCTGTACTCTCAATACATCATCCCCTTTTAACTGTCTTATCTGCAAGGCATTACATAATGCAATGCTAATTATCTTTGGAAAGCAACTTCTAAGATATGCTGCTAATAGATAAAGATACAACTTTTAAAACAAAAGAAAATTTCATTGCTATAGTAAGCGTCCTAATGAACATCAATTCAGCGTCTAATTTTTCACTCTGGTAGAACTCCCTCAGCTCCAAAAATAATGCAGGCAATAAGATGATAGAGCTGCCCCAGGGAACTGACAACTTTCTTGAACTGCATGAGCACAGGTAAATAACTTAAACTGAGGCCACAGAAAATATCTAGCTCGTTTCATTAATGTGCAAGGCTAGAAGTCAGTTGTGCCTGAATTACTGAAACATGCTAGTTGGTTGCACACCTACCAATTATGGGTTTTCTCTGTATTTTTTTCCTATGTGAAATGGATGTTTAAGTTTGTTGAACAATACACTTTGTGTAAAATCCTAACAGAAGCAGCAAAAGCCTGAGGTGTCACTGTTAGCATTCTTAGGCTAGGAGACTTCTAGGCTTTGGTTTAGTAATTGGTGAAAAAGCTCAAAAGGGATTTAGTAAGATGGAGTCAATATTATATGTAGTACTGTGATTCATGGCCTTGAAAAGTTTTTCAGTAGCAAAGATTTAGGGTTCTGAGAAGAGCAGAAGCATTTTAAAATGTATGACCTTACCTACTGATCTCTAAAAAGATCTGACTACTCCTGCTTTGTCCACATCATCTCTCTCAGGAGGAAGGGTGACCAACTCAGGAGTAGCAAATTGGAGCTCCATTCCCATTCTATCCCAGTGAGCTCTGAGCTATCCCTGGTGTCACACTTACTGTTAAGGTCAGACCAAGTGCATCACCACCAACTCCACCCAGGGAGCAGCACTCACAGCCTTGCATGTTTGAGTGAGATTCCACTTGAAAAGGGAGCCATGCTGGGCTCTACCACTCATTAATTTGTGAAGCCCATTCAGGTCCGGTAGCCATTTCAAATATCACATGGTATTGCAAACCGCTTCTGGGTTTCGCAGTATAAAAATAAAATTGAAAATTAGTTAGGATAAATATTTATTTTCACATAACATATCTTAATTGTGAAAAACACAATAGTCTATTCACATGTACACATAAACTTTTGTAATAAATTACATCCAAGAAGTTGAGTAATTTTGACCAGGAATATGAAATTAGAAGTAAATATAGCACTACATCTGCTTTACATTGTGTGTGATTTCAGAACGTTAAGATTAGCATTGGAAAAGCACTTAAATTCACGCAAAACCAGAGTGTTTTAAAATAAAACCACTCTGAAATACTGAACAGAAATACAGAATGCCATTGAATACACTGCTTTCTTAATATTCTAAGAGTTGGTCAAGTGAAGCTAATACATTTTGATTGTATACACTATCTGTAACAAAGTCAGCAACATGTTAAAACACCATCAGGCTGCTTTCAGGACAAACCAGTATTGAGCTTCTATACTAACCTTAAAACAACTGGAATCTTACAATTTATCATCAGGTACACAAAACGAAGCATTTAACCTTAATGCATCAGAATTTTTTTCCTAAATTTACATATACAAAACATTGAATTAGATGTGAATCCTTCTTCGCGTCCATTAGATTTTTTTTCTCCATAAAAATGCTTTTAATGGGCTTTGATAATGCTAAGGTAAATTTAGAACAGTGACCCTATTAAGTTTGCAGCAAAATGCAATTATTTATGGCTAAAGTATTAAAACATACACACTCACATACACAAAAACATTGGAATACTTTAAATGTGCTGAATGGGAAAACTTGTTCATGAGGTGTATAGAAAATTAGCATATTTGGGAAAGCTGGGGAGTGTTAGAGCCCTATGGATGAGTTCTTACAAAGATTGCAAGACTACAATTCTTATTTTTAGGATTCAAAGTTACAGCATAATACTGATAGTTTGCTTTCATTTTAATAATTTAAAAATTTATCTTAAAAAATTTAAAAATCAGTGAACTCGAAATAACACAATAGAACTTTAGCTCCACATCCCTATTCATTCAATACCTAATCTTGTAGTCTTTTACACAAAAGAACAGCTTGAAGGATTAGGCAATAACATCCATTACAAAAAATGTAATAGCCTTATAGCCACATTTTACTTTGCAATGTTGTTTTTATCTTTTAATCAATATGTACTTGATGGAATAATTAAGAGCTGTAACAAAACAACAGCATGATACCCATTTAAGTATTATACACAATCTCTGAAATGAAGAGCTTTACAATTGTTAGTGGAGAGAAGACAATATAAGTACCTCCCTTATGTGGCTGAACTTTAGGCAATAAAGAGGAAGATCATTGGGCAGATGATAAAACTGCGTGTGGGGTATAGTTTGTATCTACAAAATTTTCCCTATTATAAAATAATGGATTGATTCATGACAAAATGCATTTGTTTGGCCTACCATGGCAACATTCATACAATACAAGATAAGATCCTGGAATCACATTGCATTTTAAGAAAAACTGTACCCATGTTTCACATCAAAGGATGTGGTGGTGTTCTTTAGCTAAGGTGAGAAAATGTTTTAATATATAATTTTATATATATATATATTTATATATATATAGGACTATGATCCAGTTACATACAAATTTTAATATTAAATACACTGTATTAAATCAAGGAAAACTTCACAAATACAGAATCTGACCCTGCAATTCACATTGCAAAACTGAATCCATGACTTCAGATGGACAGATGAAGGAGGAAAGTATTATCCTTGTTAGTTTATTCACAGGGTCAGATCAGTTGTTATTTTATAAACTTCTTAATGTTTGCTCATCAGTTTGGGTATCCTGAAATCATTTACTAGTTAGGTGATTTAGAAAAAAAAAATTGGAACAGGGGTTTTCAAGTTCATCTTGAATCAAGATTATTAAGTATTTTCACACAGAAAAAGTAGCAAAATACAGTACAAACCTATTAACAGGAAAGTTGAATTTGAAAGAAAATTTGCTTCTTACATTTCTGATACAAGTACTGATAAATGGCCAAGATCAGCAACAAACACAAAGATTTTTTGCATTGGCTACTGCAGACATTTACATTGATACTAGACAAGGTAGACAAGGTGGAATGAGACAAGTATTGCACTACATTACCTGTGCTAGTTTGAGATGAAAGATAAAAGTTACAAGATAAATAATTTATATTTAGTGGTTGTGGCACTCTAATTCATTTGTAAAAAAATTACTTGAAGAGCAAGTCATAGACAAGTCTCCCGGTCAACACCTTTCCCTGAGTCAGCTTTCTTCTCTTTTCTGATTTCAGCACTAGGAAGCGAAAGGGGAAACAAAAGAAAATAGGGTTATGGTAGCACTATTACACACAAAACTATATAGATATATATATAAACCTGAAAACCAACATTGCACAGATACTTTATTTTTCATGCTTCATGGCACAAACTGGGAAAGCAAGTGAAAATTTCTGTGCTGAATGGTGTAGAAGACATCAGGCAGCATTTTAGTGACAAGGTAGGTAAAGAACTTAAGATGTACAGACAGCCAGCATGCATGCAAAGATAGCCACTCATTTTTTTCTTTTTTGGAAAATACAACTTAATTTACTAAAAAATGGTAATGGTACAGTTCTCAGACAATACCAGCACATTTTTAAATGGAACAAACAAAACGTCACAGTAAGTATTTCTTGTCTTTAAAATGTATTCTCTTGTTCAGCTGTACATTTAGGAGTGTTTCTGAACTAGATTAGTGCAAGCCAATATCCAACAAATATTTGGCATTCAGTCTTGATTGGGGAGAGCAGAAGTCTGGGGAGGATGGGGAGAGACAATATTCCCCATGTAGAGTGTAATATGTACTTCCTCATGTATACATTATAAGGAAATTTAAAAAAAAAAAAAAAAAAAAGCCTGAATGATCTGACACAAGCCATATCATTCAGAACACTAAACCAAAGCTCAATTTTGGATTCAGCTTTTTTTTTTTCCCCAGTTAAAACAATGTTGATTTGCCTACAGAAAGCAATATACGTGCAAAGCAGATGATTTTTTATGTGAGTGTCCTAATTTACAACAGCGTAAATAAATAAAATCATGTTCTTCCAATGAGTCTCAATCACAGTATGAAAATGTAAAGAGGCTTCCACAACACAGGCAAATCAAGCCTTCAACAAAGAGTGGCAGGGTATCTAAAAAAAACCAGATGGTTCTGAGAACAAACCTGCAGCAAGCACATAACCTACCAGGTTTCATGGGAATAATTCCTTAACTAGAATGAATGAGAAATAGGCTGAGTTACACAAGGCTTAAAGAAAGCAAGATCAATTCTCAAATTCTTAAGGCGATTCATGCACAATTCTACAATCATTTGACATTTTTCTTCACATAAAAATTGCTTTAAGGATACAATTCAGTTCAGCCAAAGCTTACTTCTATGCCTATGGCAGCTTCCAGAGGTGTTAATGGAAATAGCTAAAGAATACCAACTTCTGCCACTTCAAGTGCCAAACCTGTCACCTTCTGTAGAACAGTGATAGAATTGGGTACGTTACACTTTCTGCACACAAAGGGTATGCAAACAAATTCTGGGGGTGGGGGGTGAATTAAAAGTGCAGCAGTACAGCGGGCATGGAGTTACCTGTGCTTAGTAAAAGCAAACACTGAGGTGTTGTATGCCTTACAGTCTATAATATTTCCACGTTTTAGGTGCCTCTGTGATACCAGGAAAGTCTTCCTTCTATTTAGGATTCACATCTCTGGGCAGCTCCTGTAGATGTGGGGTTTAATGCCTTGAGAAATTTGAAAAAAAAAGGACAAGTCCAGTCTTTTTCCAGTAAAACATGTCACTGGTGTATCTGTAAAGGAGTTGGAGCTCTCTTCCTCCCTACCAAGGGAGTAGCCTAACATGCCTGAGCAGGAAGGTCTGGGATGTGAGATTTTCAGATCTTCAGGTTGAAAAGGGAACTCACTCATATCATCTGCAAAGTGACAGATGCCTCCTTTTCCAATATTTAAAAGACCTGCTAAGTCTATCTCCTGTCCATGGTCAGATCTGCATATGCTTTGAAATTGCTCTCTGAAGGGCTTAATACTACAAGCAAAGACAGAGGAATGTCTATTTACATGTACCAAAGAGGGCTGTGCTTCAGATAGGTGCACTGGTGTTCTGTTCTACCAAGAAAGGCTCAAAGGCAGACATTTAGGTCCCTGAGAATTTTAATAATAAAACAATGAAGGTTGGAAAATTGTGATGTTCAGGTGCCTGTATGGCTAGGCAGCTTGACTGAATCCTTGTAAGTCCTCTCTTTAGACAGGTAAAAACATTCAGGAACCTGGGATGTAAGAGCTCTCTCACATGATGCTACTTCACAGAATCAGGGCCAGGGCACATCTTGTGATAGAAACTATCCATGCATCACACTGGGAAGTCATTTGTATAAACCCTTCCTGTCTAAAGTCTCCTTTTGTAGATGATCTTAGTTTATAACTGGCCAAGTCAACTCCGTGTTTGATTACTACGAGTAACTTCCTGTTAATTGGTTTATGCCTTGCATAAAAGGCATTACATAAAATCATAGTATACTATCATAATTTAATTATCCCCATTTAATAATATTTTGAGATATAAGGAAGCAGAATTGACAGCAGAAAGGAAGTACTAAATGTTATGTAGTTGAACTTCACAAGGGATTAGTAAAATTTATTTCAAAATGAGATTTTTTTTTTTCCCCCTCTATGATAAGGTACCCTTCACTGTGGAAATTGTTAATCTAATACTGCTGATCTTTATCATTTGCAAAAATTATCTTTACAACTGCTACCATTCCAAGCTTTTTTTTCCCCTCACTAACTACCTAGGATTAAATGATACCATGTATCATTTAATGATACATGCATTATGTTCTATAATATTTTTGTAGTTCTATCCCTAATATGATTTAAGATTAAAGTTGCCCATGGCTTTGCTTATCAGAAAGGAAGTCTTTCAAGGTTAAAGCTCTTTGAGTCTGCTCCTCTCTCAGAATCTGAGACAAACTAGAGCACCTGAAAATGCAGGGTTTCAGAGTCTTTAAGGCTGTTTGTTTACAACAGGACACTCATGTCTAAAACCAGAAAAATCTTTTCTCCTGAGTCTTTGTTTTCAAGAGCAAAGATAGAAAAACAGATTGAAAAATAAAACCTTTAAGAAACCAGTTTCTATTTCACTGCAGTTTAAAGGGCAAATCTCTTATCTGAGCCACAATCTGTGTGGATGCTCTTTGTTCAGAGGGTCAAGTTTACACCGTCTATCATATCACCAAAGAAAGCAACATACACCAGGAAAATTACAGTTCCTGTGTACCCAGGGGCTGTGAATGTACCACGTCAGGTTCTTCTCTTTCTTCAGGCTTTCACAGCCTGGCAGCAGAGGCACTTGACATAAGAAAACTCTCCAGTACATCCTCCTCCCGTGCACACACGGATTTCAGTGACCTTTCAGGATCCTTTTCACTCCACGTATAGGGTGGAAGGCAAACGAG
Source organism: Taeniopygia guttata (assembly GCF_048771995.1). Classification (NCBI taxonomy): domain Eukaryota; kingdom Metazoa; phylum Chordata; class Aves; order Passeriformes; family Estrildidae; genus Taeniopygia; species Taeniopygia guttata. The sequence continues at coordinate 12,773,735 of NC_133032.1, read as the reverse complement.
AACTATGCTATTTTGACTGTCAGTGAAATACCATCAAAATGACATTAGTGGGCTACTCCATGGGTATCTGAAGTAAAGGTTCCCTGGTCATCAACTTCTCAGTCTTGTTCATGCAGTTCAGGGAAAGGAACAACTCTGAAAGGCAGCATGCCATTTTGGGGTGACAAAATTAAAAAACGCTATCACTACAAGTGTTCTCTCACTGCAGCTGTTCACCTTGAAACAATGACTGGCTGTTTTAAACATGGGCTTTTGAAAAATATATTTAGAAATGGGCAGAATATAATTCTGTATTTTAAAAAAGATTACTAGGAATAAATTCAGTTTGACATTTGAATACACTACACTATTTAAATACACTATTTTAAATAACGAGTAAATTTCAAATTCTAATATTTGAGACTTTAGTGAAGATATTTTATATTCTTATTCAAAATTTCTTCTCATTCTGTCTCCCTGAAAACTACACAAAGTCAACTCATTTGGGCTCCAAGGTGACACCATTTTGAATCGGAAGACACAATCAAGGAAAAGGCTGGGGTCAGGGTCTTACCTTTGGGGAATCAGCTTCTAGAGTGATTAGGAAGGGGAGCTTATGACACAAGTGTGATACGAAACAATTAAATAGAAAATAATTACATTTTAAATTTATGGAAGCAGAGGGAAAAATTCACTTATAAAATCACATTGTACTTAAATTTAATATTTTCTTATTCCTGTTGCAACTCTGTAGCACAGATAAAATAACGTCTTCATTTTACTGGACTAAAATCTAAAATTATGTAATTGTTTTGAGTACAAGTGAAGTAGGCAGAAAAATGTAACGAAATGATGCAACCATAAAATTATTTTCAATCCAAATATTATTAGATTGCATTCAGAGTACTGGGTTCTTCATACAGCTATTTCCAGGGCAGTGAAGATCACTTCTTTTTCAAGAGGAAAGAACAAAAGCAAGCAGAACAAATGCAATATCCAGGTGGAGACTGGTGGTTCATTACACAAGCATCAGGCATGCTCAGCTTCATTTTCCACTGGAGCATAACGAAGTACCATGCAAATATTTGTGATTTATGTTTTAAAATAAGTAGTGAATTTGTGTTTTGAGCTCAGAATATTACGACTGGACATAAGAAATAAAACTGCAAAATGCTAAAAATCTTTCTGATCCCTAGCAGAATATTCTAATATTGGTTTGACACCAGTATATAAAGTATAATAAAGTTAAAAAAATTAAGACCTTTTAGAAGGAAAGCTTGACTCCTTATCTTTTGCATTCTCTGAGGATATCAACAATGTCTTCCACACAGCAGTTTTTGCCATTTCATCAGAAATGTTTATCACAGATGGGTCATCTCTAGAGAAGAATGAAAGTAAATAAATAATAAAACAATCAGCAATAAGCCTTGTTACTTATTAACTCAATAAAAGTCCTTGAAAACTGACAGTGATGACAATACTTCAGCATAAATTAAGAGATTATGTTAAACTTCAGAAGTCCTGAACAGCTAACTTAAATACTCTCTCAGAACATCTCAGTACTTTTAAAGTATTTTCTTCCTCCAACAGCAATTAATCACAGTAACATCAATAAAATTTATTGTGTTGCTCCCAACTAATAAACAAGAGAAAAATAAAGAGGTGTGAAATTAAATATTGCCCAAGACCTCACAGCATGATAGTGGCATCACTGGATTAAACATGATCCCAAAAGGTCCTGCTTATGCTCTGAAACTCCACCTACTTTTAAAACTATTTTAGAAATAATCAAAAGCCTTAACAAAATAAAATATTTAAGAGAGCTTAAATATTTTTAAATATTTAATTTAACAGCTAATAAAAATGTCACAATAAAACAAACTAATCAGTAGGCTTAAGTAGCACTTTGTAGCCATTATGCTCTTTGATTTACCTGGACTGCTCCACACATGTATTTATACACTTAATAAAGTCTTAAATGTTTTAAGGGTTTGCCTGTACATTATTCCTGATTTCATGTTGACATATAGTTGGCATTCAGTAAGCCCTCAGTAAACTTGCTGTTGTGTGTTTTGGGAACCACTTTAATCCCCATTATCTTGACTTGTTTTTAACTGCAACTCTTACAGCACAGAGAGTCAGGTATTATCCAGGCAACTCTACTAAGGTCAACACACAAAGGAGATCGATAGAGATCACACTGCAAGATAAATTAAGCTACATATTGCTAATATAAATCACAAGAAGGTATGGACAAAACAAGCAAAGAACCAGACCATTAGTTGTGTGATGAGTCAAAAGAAGTAGGCTGGGATTTTTCAGAGACACAGTCACAAATCTCCTGATTTGCATTAGGAGACATTACAGTAACTTTGTATTAAAATGTTAGAGAGAAGGCCACTCTAAGATGATGAACTCACATTCATGTAGAAGTTACCGTCACCAGACATTTCAAATCATTTATTAAGTATTTCTTTCTGAAAACTTCAAATTATATTTATTCTTTATGGGCTGGCAACATGAATTATTACTATCTATAACATAGATGTTCATGCTTTTTTAGTTGTGTCAGTCCTGCATTATGCTTTTTCTACCTGGGACAGCTCTTGATTCACTTATTATCTTACATAACAGGATTTAATCAGAATGTTTTAGAATGTAATACTTTAAGAACCTAGTTTTTTCTGCAATGTTTTTAAAACCTTTCCTGGATCCCTGCTTGCATCAGGTTGAAGGGTTTGAGCTGCTCTACATCTTCCTTTTGCACTGTGCATGTCAGAAGCCAGAGCTCATTGAGAACAGCCTGATCCTGCAGTCCTGTCCAATGGAAAACTTCTAACTAGTGTGTCTTTTTCCTAGGGAATGTGAGCTTGTGTGGAAATAATATAAAAGGGCGCATCTTGTTAAATGCTGCAGTGAGTGCTTCAGTTCACCTATCCATACCAAAAAAATCCTCATGATATTTAGTAAGCATTATGAATAAATACTGTGGCATGTTTATTTTATTTAACTGCAACTCACCTAAAAGAGGAAAGGTATATTTTACCTGTAATGTCCTTCTAGTGGTAACTGAACAGTGCCTTCCTCTTCCATTGCTAACATACTTTGTTCTTCCTAGAAAAAAGGAATTTAGACATGAGACAGGATATGAAATAGTGAAAAGTGAAATTTGTGTACTTGAATCATCTTTCCATTTTCTTTAATCTTAAGTATTTATTCAAAGTTCTTAAAGTAAGATACTTTTCAACTTTTACTTAAATAGTTGACTTAAAACCTTCTATTTTAAAAGATGTATCTTCACTTAATGTTATTTTCCAGTGCCAAATAGAGCACTGTTTTGTAACAATAAAGAGGAGAATTATTAACAGCGAGTGAACAACTGTCTGATGGATTTTAAATAACACTGATAACAGGATATATGCATTGATGTTTACATGTGAAAATTAGGGAAGATTATTTAAGTTTACACACACAGTTTTAATACTGATAATACTGATTTTAGTACTGATTTTTCAGTGAAAGGTAATGAAACAAGAGACCCAAAATTAGTTTTCACTTGAAGGGAATTGAGAGATAAATCTACCAAAAACCTTATGTAAAGTGATTACAAATTTAGCAAATCTGCCTTAACGGGAGGGGAGGAGGATGGAGCAGCTCTCAAACGCCGTGTCCTGCCTGCAAGAGCAACGGGAAACAACCTCCAGAAGAGGATTCCCATGTCCACACCCCGGTCAGGATAACCACAGCTCGGAGGTTAAGGAGTCTTGGCAGGAGTGTGACCATCAAATCTTGCTCTAAATTGTTGCAGTGTGCGTGAGCCCAACAGACACCTGGAGACCTCCACAGCTTTCTTCCCTTTGTAAGAGTTTCCCTTTGTAACAGAGCCTGTCCGAAAGCATGGGTTGGCTGAAAAGAGACTTTCATTTTCTGGCAGATCGCCAAAGCCCCACATGCATCACAAACACTGATTATTGTATTAGCCAGTAGAGTTTTCCAAAATAGTAGAATTTCAGTTTTCTCTGCTCAGAAATTTGTTTCTTCAATGCTTTATTTCAAAAGCCACAATATTTTTTTTCTTTAAATGTTAAAGTTCTTTGTTCATTCTTGTCTCAGAAAGACTTAATTGATTAACATCAAAGTGGCTTCCAAAGGAGGTCTGTGAGGAGAAGGCACGTATAATATCCACTATAAATGTACAAAGCCCTGGAAAAAACATGGCCTAAAAATATAAAAACAACTTAAGTGATGAAATTAGGATCCAATCAAGTTAGTTTCAGATCCTGTCAACTACATTTCTGAATATTCTTGTGGGTAGAATACTTCTATTTTTAAAAGCTGTGTGATAGCAACGCTCCAATTAATTCCTTAGGCTACATGTCAGAAGTTTTTTATTACTAGTTAATTTTGTCATTTCCAGGCTTCACAGCTTCATAAGTTTCTGACAGTTGAACAGTTTTAATAATAGCTCTAAATATTTAGAAATGCCAAAATATGTAAAAATAACCTCTCAAAATAGACAGTGAATGAAATAAAGTAACACCAGTAGATTTTCCCAGTTTTGTTTTCTGATGCCATCCTATCAAGCAAGGGAAGAAAAGTGACATATAACCAAAACAGAAGTATAACAAGGAATTCTTTCCAATAACCAGACCCACAAGAAGAGAGCTACCTTGGTTACTTCTGGTTACTCTGAATTGTGATGACAACAGACACTGTGATGGAACATTTCTCTGGTCTGCTTTGATTCAAGGGAGAAAACAATGATTCACATATTTTAATTTCAGCCTGGTAGTTTTACAGGCACATACTAAATAGTAAATAATCATCTTGATGTTTCTTATAAGTAAAATCTTTTCCCCAAAATATATTCCGTTACGTTATGTTGAATGTGTCAAGGAAATCAAAGTTAAGAGTTTGCCAGGTTACAGATGAGGCAGGGAGTTGTCAAAGGTCACAGAAGAATCAATCCTAAAGGCAGAGTAATCTACTTTGTGTAGTTACCCATTCATATTATTAGCTCATGTCCTGTTTCTGCAAATAAAGCTACTAATGGCAATCCTTAACACACACATTTCGCTGATCCCAGATCACTCTCAGGGCATTCTTAAGGATAATTTTCAAGTAGATAAGGAATTATATGTGAAAAACATATTCTTTGAAATAAGTTGAGGAGTCCCCATCTGAAGCAGCCAACTGGGTGGTAATGCCACAGGATGCAAGTCTGAGCATTTGGTTAACAGGGTCAGCAGCATCACTGACCTTTTCATTACAAAGTGAATTGTTCCTGCAATAGCACAAGGACAGCTCTGGCCCAGAGTGTAACTGGGACACTGCACAGGTCATGACATTGCTGAGCAGAAAGGGCACAGAGTGGTGCCTTGTGCCCTGTGTAAGGTTCAGAGGCAGCTGGGACATCCACAGGCCTTAAATTCTGCACTTCTTTCCTCAGCATCTCCTGCAGGGATGAGACCCAGCCCAGTGCAGCATCCAGTGCCCCAGGGCTAGGATCTGAGGGCTTTCTTACAGGCATAGGTTCATCTCTGCACACCACCTGAGTGGGTCTCAGAAGCAATCCCCAGGAGTACTGTGGATAATATTTTATATGACAGTATGACAGCCCAAGCATCTACATCCCCACCTAAGCCTATCAGATTTGTAACCTTAAAAGCACTTATGCAAAATATGACAATGTTACACTTACTGTTAACAAGTCTGCCTGGTACATGGAATGTGCCTTACAGAATTTTCTCTAAATGTCTGAAAGAGGAATTGATAAATGACTACACAAAAGAAACCTGAAACCATGACCCACCTCTTTCTCCGCATCTTCCAGTTTCTTTTTCTTGCTCTCAGGCATCAAATCATCTAACCAACTGAGCTCCCGCTTGGTAAAAAAGAAATCCATGAGTTTTCGAACAAATACCAAAGCTAGGACCTAAAAAGATATTAATTCAAAGAATTAGGGAATTAAGTAAAACATACAAATAGACTCGTAGAGGGATTCTTTCAAAAGTGACCAGTTTGTAGCTAGAATTTTATCCTTTAATTTGAACAAGGTAACAGCTGCTATTCCTTTGTTCAAATGAAGTATGGTTTGAAGCATTTATCACCGAGGTCAGTAAATATCTTCTATTTTCTATTAGTGAAATCATCAGAGAAATCACTTAAGCAGCAGATCATCATTATTTCTCCCAGGACACAGAACTGTTAGGCTCCTCAGTTCAATAAGCAGTCTTCCTCAATAAGTGAATGTTCTTTCTATAACAGGATTTATTAATATTCCTTAAATAAAAAATAATTTTCCCTAAGAGAATATAAATTGGGATATCCACACATAGACTCAAAACAGAGGTTAAATGTCTATTTTTTCATTACTTAATACATTATAAATTTTTCTTGAACACAGAATCAAAGCAGTATTATAATTAACTACCCAAAATTATATTTTTCGTCAATAATTATACACAAGTGAAAATAATTAGGGATTTTTAGAGGAAATAAAAAACATTCATACCATCATAGGAAAGACAATGGCAGCTCTTGAAACCTTTATAATCCAGAGAAGCACAAGACAACTCAGCTGAATTATAGTGAAGAGATGGACCTTTCTAAGAGGAACATGCCTTAGATAAATAAAATCTGGCTGGTGCTTTGCAGGCATCCAGAATAACTTTATCCTGTCAAAAAGCTGAAAGAGAAAATTTTCCAAGTTTGGATCAAAATGATGTGTAGGATCATCTATGCTGGCATTCACACACTGCCTAAGAAATCCTGACTATCCAAAGAATCTGGCTTGTTATTCTAAAGGCAAAAACTACATAATTAGAGCAGCATAGAAGAGACTCCCTCAGTAACAACCATAAGCCTTTAATCTAGTCCAGCAGTAGCAAAGGATTTGTCTTCTCACCCACTGAGCCACCAGAGTAGGAATGAGAAACATGTCACTTAAGCAAAGTTTAATTTCTTGGTCAGTCATACTTCAGTCCCTTTCCCTTTTAATACACATGTGTCTCCCTAGGTTGTATTGCAGATGTGCTGAGAGATTGAATTCTGCTGCATTACATTCTACATAGCCATACTGCAGGAAATACCATGCTCATTGGACGTTACACACATTGTTACTACACTGGATGGTAGAAAGAAGGTGGTTACTTTGAAATAACACTGCTAATTGTGAACTCTAACATTAGGCAAAGCCAGACTTCAGAGTGGTCACAAATCAATTGTGACTCCCAACTGAAAGGAAGCTGGTTGATCCTGTTGGGCATGTGTACTATCACACTGCTTTCCTAATACATCCTAGACTCCTTTTTCAACCACTGAGCTCTGCCTCCTTTAGCACATAAAAAGCAGCTCATAGAGGGACCTCTGCAGTCTTTTGTTTCCTGTGAATGAACAACTTTTCTTTTACTTCACCAGACACTTTATCCCAGGCTGTTTTCATCTCCATATTTCACTTTATTCACAAAACCAGAAATAGAAAAGGAGGGAAAAAAAAAAAAAAACCCAAAGGAATAAATGCCAGAAAGCTGACTGCCATGCAGCTAGGAAGGTATGTGAGGGGTTCCTATTTTTCAGGTCTATTTGGCTCCATACTGACCTGAGACATTTATGTCATGGCACAGTGATGATGGTGATACACCAATTCTTCCTGCATGGATGAGCCATGCTATATTCACACAGCCTTCAGCAGTGTCAAGTTTTGGAAATTTTTATTGAGCATGTGCAAACTGCATTTTTTAAAGGCTTATATTTTGGCCAGATTTGAGTATATTCCTTTTTCACAGAAACAGCAAAAAGCACATCCTCCCACAAAAGCCATCTTATCAAATCTCTATTCCTTATTCCAGCATGGGGGAGGGAGATAGGGAGGGGGATGGTATCACTTTTCCAAGTAAAATAGCCAGATTTCAGCATGCCTTAAAAACACTCCTCAATAGTATAGTGTACTTTCTCATACCTCTGTTCTGAGAAACAGCTGAACCATATTAAATTGAAATTATTTAAACCTCAGTAAAAGCCAAACTACACTTCTTAGAATATCAACCCAAAGGATAAGAGATAGGCAAAGTTAAAAAAGAAGTCTCTGAATAGAGACCACCAGTCAAAAAGGGAAAAAAAATAAAATCAAACATAAAATCCCAGTTTTGCCTATAAATGGAGGTAACTTGCAATCAAATCTAATGAAAAATCAATCAGAAAATTTATTTGCTTTTGGTATTTGAACTTTTGCACAGTATAACGTGTTCTCACTGTGTGATTGCTCTTTCTCAATTGTCTTGGAAGGTGTGTCAATGCCTCATGGGCTAAAGGATTTGACATTGTGCCACTTCATGCTGCAGTCAACCAGGAGAAAAAAACACAGTACAACCCCAACCTGAGTGCTGGAATGCCTGCTTTCTGCCAGCTACTCCTACATACAGACACTGCAGGAATGCTGCCCTTCCACTAGACTTGACCCTTCATTCCCAAGTGCTGTGGCTTACAACAGTTCCCCTCCTGGAGTGTTTATTTGCATGAGGAAGATGTTCAAAATTTCACTTACGTTAGTTTTAGGGCAAGTTAGCCCTAAAGGCAAAGTTGAAGGTAAGTGTAGCTCTGCAAAGGAACTTGAAAAGGCAGCATGCAAGCAAGTGAATGGGGAGGCAGCAGAGAGGGAAGAGCCCCTAATAGTTATTACTCAGATTTTAGGCTCAGCAAAATTCTTTTGATAACAAGAGAGAACAGAAAAATCAGCACCCAAAAAATAGGGGGGAAAAATGGAGCAAATTACCTAAAGGGAATACTCTATTTAGAGAGAATCCATTTTCCTTTTAAGTAGTCACTTTCAAAAATATAAGGTTGGTAACATTCCTTTAAGATTATACACAAAAGCTAATACAATAATATAAAAAGAACAGCAATATTTTTTATAGAAAGCATCAGCGATAACGCATTCATCATAAATCCATTTTACCTGAATTCCCTTTAGAGATGAAGCACCCATGTAAAGAAACACTCCATAAAGCACTGGCATAGGAATAAACTGCACAAACAAGCAGAGAAAGAGAAGAGCATATTAAATACTACTTAACAATTTTAAATGCTTCTAGAAAGACATTCAAAACAGTTGAAATACAAAGTGCCATATGCCTGCATTAATCAGACAAGTTGTAAATTCAGAGTCACTCAATTATAAATTAATAATGTTTCTCAGAGTATAAAGCAAAAGAAGAATCTGGCTCTGTACTTTTATTTTCCTCTCATAGCCAGTTATTACAATATACTTAATTCCCTATTAATAAAATTAACAGAACCACACAAAAAACATTAAAGCCTTAATTTATACTTAAATTCTTTACTTTAAAGACAGCTCAGAAAAATGTTCAAGAGATACAAAATACTTCCTACTGCTAAAAATAATATTTTGCACTGTAAGCATTTAAAACTGGTTGAATGATTCTATGAAATTATTTTTAAAGAGACTATTTATATGTTCAGGTTCACAGCATAAACTTGCAGGTAAATGACTATGTTGATAGAATCTGTTAGAAATACTAAATACACAAAATGCATGTTCTGTGTGTACTCAAAGTGAAGGCTTTATGATATACTTAATAAAATACTGCTGGGAAGTACAAGTTCTAAGGGTTTATTGCCCTCACTGTGACAATAGTCAAGACTAAGTTCTCGTTTTACTAAAGCCAGTGCCAAAACTCTCACTGATTTCACAGAGGCCAGATAATTCTTTAAAAAGTATTACATGTATACATGGTATTATATATGACTGTAACTAGACACCCTTTTTCAGGACACTGGTGAGCTCTCTTGAGTACGCAGGAAGCATGAGATAATTTTTCTGTTCATTTCCAAGAAACAAACCATAGAACTTCTCTTGCAACTATGAAAATATTTTTAAATTACTTGGAAACCACAAAATGTTTTTAGATTATCTAAATAAATTTTAAATTAGTATAACAAGACTGGTTCATGGTAATTTGCCATGGACCCAAAGTATTGACAAAGTGTGAATACAGCTCAATGTCAGAATTCCCTTTGACTTCAGTCAGGCCAGATTTTCATTACAAGGTTTTTATTTTAAAAATGCTAGGCACTTTATTAAGCAAAATTAGAATTCCGCTTTAAACTCTCATTGTGCAATATTATGCTAGTTAGTAATGTGCCTGGAAAGGTACATTATTCATTTAAAAAGCAGTTACAACAGTGAAATGTTCAGTGCAGTATTCTTTAACTTTCCCTTACTTGCCCCAAATTACCTTTAGAATACTTGTCAAAAAGACAGATGAGCCCATAAGGATAAAAATCATGAGCCCTGTGACTCTTTGTTCCCGGATTCCAAGAAATTTTGGCTGCTCCCCTGGAGCGGAGCACTCCGATTCCAGTTTTAAGCTGTTCACATGGGAAATAGAGAGGACAGTGGCTGCAACAAACCACGGCAATCCCATAATAGAGCACACACCAAGCATCACTGCCACCATGAGTAGGTCGAGGTGGTACCCACATCCTTTCTGTTAAGAAAAGTAAGGATGGAAAGAAGATGTAAAATGACATCTGAACTAAAGAGAACACTCCTGGCAGGCATTCCTAATGAGCAGCGAGAGACAATTGAAAATTTGAGATTTGTAGGAAAAAAAGAGCCTCCTTCTACGTGTTATCCAGGCTGGGTCAGTAAAGACCAGGCAGACGGGTTATCTAAGGGGAATTCGTACTGGTTCACACTCAGTGCTCAATGTCACTGGACTCCTTCCAGTTATGAGTTAAGTGTACCACAAATCCACTCTACAGTGGGCACCAAACTTTCCTGCTTATAAAATGGATACTGGTGAGACACTGGAAAATACATCCATTTTCTGGTTTAACTAAGTCTCTTCTGTGGCTAACAGTAAGCAGAATATCCAGCTGTGCTGCCAACTTCCCACTGCATTAATCTTAGTAGATCCTCCATCCATTCTTACGAAGAGGTGAAAAAGTATGTCTTTTTATTGGTCCCTACATAAAAATCCATAACATTTCCCAAGTCAGTTAATGTTAGAAGTGGCCATAAAACCACAGTGCTCCTTCTAAAGCTTTTTAAGATGGTAAGCACATGATATACATTTCAGTAATGTACTTTCAATCTTAGATAAGAGAAGACAGCTAGAAAATAAGATACATTAAATTAAAATATAAAATCAGGTACTGGTTTATTGGTTTCCTTATTCAAACATAGCATCATAATATCCATACGAAAAGTCAATACAAAACCCTTGGACTTGGATCCCTTCTTTAGTGGCCAAATGCTACATAAATTACCAACAGGTGGACAATGGTTTGCTTTTGCACATAAAACGCTTTAGTCAAATCTTAGATAAATTTAAAAACCTCCAATAACGACCTTCACTTGAAAAAGAAAAATACATCAATGCATCAAGCTTGGTTCTATAGATATCTGCTACCACAGCTGAACCATAGCTGAGTGGGATATTTCACTTCAATTTTAGCAAGTATCCAGGACTTCCTCACAGCTGCAAGCAGCAGCTCAAGCTATTTTCCTTTAAAAAGTCAGGTAGTTAGCCATCTCCACAAAACTTTGCAATATGGCAACAAATCCAGTGTCATAGTCTGATGAAACAGCGATGTTCATGCAAACAATGTGAATATGTTGAACCATAATTTTGCCTGAAAACCCATGCAAATGCCTTTTGACATAAAAAAAGTAACTAAACTAAACTTGGAAGGGTTTGCTACAGAGACTGCCAAAAGCTGAAATGTGCACTATCCAGAATTTGCTATGGGAAGTATAAAAAAAGAGGGGAAAATGAGTTGGAAGCAAACAAATCATTTCTTTATGAAGACAACTTTTACTTCTAAAATGGGAAGCGTCTGGGTTTATGAAAATGTAAGCCACATATCAAAATGAAAATGCCATCTTATTTGCTTACATTATTTAAAAAGGGGGAAAAGTAAAGAAAATGAAGAGAATCAACTCTAGCAACCTTCCCTCACTCCCCAAAAGTGCTTATGAGTCTTATCTCCAAGACACATCTTGACAAACTCAGAGATGTGTCAAACACAGATATTAGTTACAGGCACAATGCACTCAAAGAAAAGAGTTTAATTCTAAATCCTAACAGAGACACCTTTTTTTACCTTCTGACACATTTATGAGGAATGTATCTGCTAATGCATACAGAATCCGAGAGCATTTCCTCACATTCATACATGATCTGAGGAACCTGACATATGGGAAGAAAAGGAAGCATAGCAACAGGTGATGCTACACCAGACCCCAGCAAAACTAAAACGCAGCAAGACAAGGGGGCAGCCAGGAGGACCATCTGACTCCCAGATGCCAGTGCTGAAAAAACACATTCCAAAGCTTGGCAGCAAATTCCTGCATCTGTCAAGTTAACCACATGCAATGCTATGGATTGACATGAAGAGCCAGGCTGACAAAGAGGGCAAAAAAAGAACATATCAAATGTCACAATCATCCAAGAGGAGGCAATGCAAAGTGAAGGTTGCAAATGCATTTGCTAAAGCAACTTGGGATTGGATTGCTGCTTATTAAAAGTATGTCAAAAAAAAGCCTAAGCTTGCTGCATATACATGTACAGAAACCTGCTGCTAGATTTTGCCCAACAGTTTTTCAGAGGGGTGATGTCCCTTTTTCTCTCTCCATCTGTAGGCAACTAAAGTGTTAGAGAACAGAGCAGGAAGTTGTCCTATGTTGTTTTAAGAACCCATTGTGCCTCTAAGGCTCAGTTTTATTCTTCTCCCTTCTTTAACATAGGAAGGGCATTAAATAAAAGGATGGGTAGAACCACAGAGAGCAGGATGAAGAGAGGGAAAAAATCTTATATTACAAAATAACCCCTGAATAGTTTTTAAAAATCCAATCCAGTAGAACAACACTGCCAATACCTGAAGAGACAATTAATATTGTGGTATTTAAGGAGATTATCAACTTGAAGGCATTTTTTTAAGTGAATGAATCCTACTTCTACTAAAGCACAGGAGGCAGCACTTTCTTAACTCAGGATCTGTATCCCAAATAACATTCATAAAGTCTTCTGTAAGGCAGTGGATCACTGACACAGGGCACAGGTACCACACAGACCAACAAATTAAAAAGCATAAAAATTTAAAGGGGTTCTATATAATATATAACAAACTAGCATACTAAAGTAGTTGGATACACATTACATAATCTGAAGCAGAAAACAACAATGAAAGTATAAATTTTGACCACATACCTTTAGTTTGTGTTCTTTTCTATTGATAATGACAGCTGTGATCTGCTGGTCCATAAAGATAAGGATAGTACAAAGCAGGGCTGGAATTATAGCAGCTATCACTGTCCACCAAGGATTAGGCCCCAAAGGAGTAATAAACCAGCCACGATCATCTCTGGTGGGCTATAAAAACAGTAATGCATGGCCAGTCAGAACTGTAAGGATTATTGACATTTCAATTTCACAAGAATACATACAAAACATTATTAGCATATGACTTCCTTTAAAACCAACCTATACAGAGCACTTCCTCTATATATAGACTTCCTCTGATGCCAAATCAAGAAATTACATATAATAAAATCATCTGCATTATTACAGACTTGGTTGTACTTGATACAGTAAACCTAAAATTTGGAAGAAGCCCCATAACATTACAGTAGTCTGGGATTTGGGTGATTTGAGCCCTGTTAATTTCTGCAGAGATAACATTAGGAAGCATGAAAGGGCCTGAGGGGAGAGGTTCACTTACATGATACATAAATCAGAGAGGTTGCATAATACCTTGTGAACACAAAAATTTTAAAACACTATCACTACTCCCTAAGGATGATGAAAATAAACAATTATAAACCCATCATAGTAGATTACTTTGCAAAATAATAAAGCAGTGCAATTTATCAACAACTTACCTTAAAAGCATTTGGAACCTGAAGTTTTGGTGATGGAATTCCAATGGCATAGTCAATTAAAACCATGGACAAAATAGTGAGAAAGACAGCAAAATCGCTGACAACAGAGCGTACCTACAATTATTGAGAGAAATTACAATTTTACCTAAAACATTCATTTTCCTTCACGGTTTTAGTACAGCTTACAGCTAAAACCATGCTTATTCTGATAGAAGTTTCTAACAGAGGAAAGATGCCCTGTCTATTTCCCCAGCAGTTAACTGAATTTGTAATGCAGATGGAATTCGTGCTTAGACATGACCAATGACAACTTTTGAATTGAAATAGGGGCACACACCTTTGTTGGGAAGTATCGGCTGGTTTTGAACTGTTTCAGAGTGGATGAGAGCGTTACTGTAGAGAAGAACAAGATGACAGACCAGAAGAGGACATCTGGAACGTAGGGGCCATGATGACCACAGGCTCGCCCAACAAACTCACCGTGAAACTTTTTACATTCCTATCAGGGACAGAAAAAATAGTATTGTTCTAAAAATTTTCCATGCTTAGACTAACATTTTCTTTCCAATTTCTTTCCTAAACTGTATTACTAGAAATAGTAAAACAATTTCTAGATATTTATTCTGTTAAAACTTAAAACTCACTATGTGTGTATATAGTCTGCATGGAAAATTCCCAAAGGAATCTCTTTTTTAGCCATATTAAATGATGACATCGCTAAGACATACCATAAATAAAGTCGTTAACAAAAACAGGGTATTTTCAAACTCAGCAAATATACTGATTTATTTTCTGTGTACAAATACAGATTTACACTTACTAACACTCCCCAAGTGTGGAAAGCAAAGTTCAAAAGGCACAAAGTCTGCTCCTGTTGCGTTTTCAAGAACTGCTTTTTTGTTTTCTCTTCACAGCAATTGGAAAAGAGCTATTCAGGACATGAGGCATTGGCCTAAAAGGAGCCACATACATTTAATACCGCACGGGGGCAGCACATCCTGCAAATTGTCTCTCTCTTACAAAAAGATATGATAAAATGCACGAAAACCCTAAATCTTTACCATACATTATATTTAATATAATTTATTATCAATATGCAGATGCAGTAGAAAGTATTTTCAGTATTTCTCCATTACTATCCTTAGTTGTCTAAAATCATGAAGAGTAACTCCAGAAATGTGAGCTACCAGCTCTGGACTCACAATCCTTTCCTTCTTCCCAATCCCTCCACACTTACTAAGAAAAATGTAATGCAGCATCCAGAATCAGGGATTTCAGGCAGAAATATCCTGCCAGATCAGAATCTTTTTGTATTAAATCAAGTGTGTCATTGGCTCATCACACTCGCTGCACAATTATCCTGTTATGGGAAACTTCGGCTTAGAAAAGAGATTGCCTTGGAAAAAAACACAATTGCTATTTGATGACTGTGAGACAAAGGAGTGCAAGGTTTTTTATACTGCTATAGCAGTAAACTTGGGATGAAGTTCATCATATGCCTCTTGAAGAGGATTTTGTCACCATCAAAATCCTCTTCACACTTGTCCAAAATCCTCTTCATACTTGGTCCAATGTCCTTTGCTCACACTTGGTTTGTCTTGATAGTAAAAAATAATCACTGGGTTTTAAGAGAGAATGAGAATCCAGATCTTCAGAGACTTGAAACATTTCAACTAGACACAAGAAATATATGAAGATATGAGCAGTAAAAGAGACATAATGGGGTGAGTCTTGACCAAATATTTACAGACAGCAATGTCTCATCTCTTCCTGTAGTTCTCTAGAACAGAAGTTTCTTGATGATGCTTGCAAGAAACAAAGACATAAAAGTATGAAAAAAAAAAATCAGTTATTTCTTTGACAACTCTAGGGACTCATGGGAAAAGTTGGTCAGTTATAATGCTACCTATGTAAACTCAAGTTTTGGTAATAAGCTTTCACAGAAGTTTTTAAGGGTTTTATATAATACAGCCAGTCTTTTACATTTATAGTTAAAACAAAATCTGTTATTTTAAATCTCCTCAGCTGCAAATGTACTCTGAAAAACACTGTCAGAGATCTGAGAAAGTGAGAGGAGGAGTCTGCTCCTGCACAGATGCTCTTAGAGTGTGCTGCAATTTTGAGAATATTCATTCTGGACTGCTGGAATCCCTCAGGCCAGCAGTTCCCAACTTTCTTTCTGCTGTTGCCACACCAACAGAGTTGAGGAGCAGTCCCTGCTCAGAGGAAGGCATAGAAGCAAGACAGAGCAGCCATGGAAGACAGCTCTTACTTAACATGAGCTCTTCTGCATTCCTGCCTTTGAAAAAAAAAAAAATATAGTATCTTCTGGAGACAGTCCACTGGATTGGCTTTTAAATGTTCAATTTGATTATGCCTACAATTTGGGTAATTCAGTTATCTCTTCAGTCTGGTGTCTTTCGCACTCAATTCTCTTTGACTGTGTACTGAAATTATCCATTTACGAGAAAAAGCGGTGGCCCAATCTCAAGACAACATTTTAATGAAGTTGTAAATGTCACTTTGAAGGCAAACTTGAATTATATGAATCCTTTAAACATAGAAAAGTGTACTGTTAAGAAACTTGTTACATATTCATGCAAGCCCCACTAAACTGTAGCTTTATCCCCTTCCTCCCCTGGGAAAAGAAATTACAGAACTTGTGTGAGAAAAAAGTGGTCACTGAAGAGAAAATGTTACAAAATTTCTCCCCATCCTCTTTTTTATAGCCTGAACTATTGCAAGAGTATTTTAGGGAAAATAAATGCTTCTGATTCTTTCTACACAAGGGAACTTTGGTTTAGCCATCTGGCAGAATTTAGGACAAATTCATTGTCATTTGACATGTTTGACTTAATCTCAGCCAAGCTCTTGTGCTAATGTGTCAAGAAGGTTCCAAAGCAGGGCATAAAATGCACACACTTGCTGCAAAAAGCTTTCAAAAAGAGATAATGCACAAAGTTCATGTTAATTTTTGGTAAGGATCTTTTATTATTTATTTGAACAAATATGAGCAGGAAAAAGTGTATTTTTTAACATATTTGTTGCAGTAAGATGGACAAAATTATTTATGCCTATGCCTTTATTTATTAAGCTCCAAAATTTACTTACTGACACAGTTAGGTTCCCCCATGGCACATCAGATGCAGATATATTGTAGTCCTGCCAGTACTGTAAGGTTTTATTGCTAGGATGTTCTGGTTCCACACAATTGCATCTGAAAATAAATAAATTTTTTTCCTTAATAATAAAAGATATATCAGACGAAAATCCCAATTATCAGATTTAATGATACATTGTAATTATGCTCTACATTGACAGATAATTTTAGTTAAATGAGTTCAGTAAATGCATGCTTTGAAGCAGTTTGTAGTTCAGTAGCTAGTGCTATTACTGGAGTATCATTTGCTGTGAGGTGCATATGCATATATAGTACGTAACGTGACATATTCAAACCAATGATCACATTCAGTTTTACCACCTGTTTTCTCCCTCAGCTATTGATACTTCTGAGCACAGTTTGTAACACTGAGAATATGCTGGTGCTGTTCCACCCTCTTACACGTAACACTTCTCTCCATGGACATTAGATGCTATGTACAGTTCCAGGCTGATCCATTTCTCAAATAACAAACTCCCTGTATCCTCTTTCTTTCCTAGATGCAGAAGTGCCTTTGCGTGCAAAATTGCCTAACTACCCAGTCAGCTGTCAGGGCTCTGAATGTCAGGATCACCAGCACCAAAGGCTCTCTGAACTCTGCGTCCCTTGTTTTTCCTTTTCCCACAGCTGCTGTAAAAGCACACTTTTCATTTCAAATTTTGTATTTTAACACACAAAATGTGACGAGGCAGTGTAGGAGGACAATAAGTAATTTAAAAATAAGTAATTCAAAATCAAAATTAAGTCTTTAAAGCCTCTGAAGCAACTGTGGGAGGCTTTTTCTTTGACAAAGCCTTCAAAACATCCAGGATACTCCGTAGGATCCAAGATGTCAAGTGCACTTTGCAATTCTCTTTAAATTAATCTTACTTTAATAATCTATAGCACCATCTAGTCTGCTAATATTTTAACATGCTTATGATGAATTTAAATAAATTGTGTACTCTCTGATAAAGTTTTCAGGAGTAGCTGGGGACAGGATAACATCTGACTATCGCGTGCAAAGCCACTGAGCATAAATTGCATTACAGCTGTAGCAGAATATCAGTTTATTCACTTACCTATGCCATCTATTTTCTATGTGACTGTTTATCTTTCCACAAAATTATAATACTAATCTAGATTTGTATGATTTTCTATGTATGAAATTCTACCATGTACACCATGAGGACACAACACTGGCATTCTATTTCAATTACAATACTATACATGTGACAACAGCTGCATTTAATACATAGAGAGGAAAAGATGCAGGTTGTCTTTGTGCAATTCCTTGCTTATTTTAAATGCAGCTCTTTCCAAAAGAAAGATAAAACCCTCACAGCCCATGAACAAAAACAAAAAATAAAATAAAGCAACTGCATTCAGAGAAGTAGAGGGCCTGAGCCAAAAGTCCTTGACTGGATCTTTCAAACATATTTAATATGCTTTGGATCAGGCCCTAAGTGCAGAATGAATGTGTGTTCAATGCATAGTTCCAACTACTACAAAATGGGGTAAACGAAGCACATGACTACCAGTGAGCTACAGCAGCAGAATAAAGCCAGCGAACAGTAGGGCTGCATCACGTATTGCAAGGGAGTATTGGATGTTCATGCAGCAATGCAGAGGTGGCTGTGTCAGGTTACTGCTGTTTTCTGGGAGCACAGGAGCTCCCTGGCCCTGGTGTCCATCGCCGATCGCAGGCTGGCCGGGCCGTGGCCCGCCGGGGTTTGATTACAGCAGGCCAGGGCGGCATGGGCTGCTCACTCAGTCACTTCCTCACTAGAAGGGGACACTGTGCCTGTCGCCAGCACTACATGGTACAGCTACACTTGCTGCAAACTGCAAAATTACATTTAAAGGTTAGAGTAGCCAAAATTTCTGTTTCCTCCGAAACGTGACACTTGAAGCTATAGTTTAATACACCTCAGGTAAATCACCTTCAGATGAGACCACCTTTTTATTTCCATAGCAACATCACTTTCCTCCTGCACAGCATTCCAGTCTGGTCTTTACCAAGTTTCACAGGCATTTAGCAATGGCAGACTGATCATCAGCAAATAAGTGACTTGTGCAAACTACACCCACGAAGACCAAAATCGCCCAGCACAGTGCTTCTGTCACTGAATGAGGGCAGAGCTAGGCCCTAACTGCAGAGATCAGATCCTGTTTCTACTCAGAAGACCATTCAAGCAATGATCTCAGTGTTTTGATATATACAACATTGCATTACTTTCAATACTGCATGTGTTTTGGCAACACTGACATTCTGATGTGAGATTATACCACGGTATTACTGTCTTCTAGCATCCCATTAATTGCTTAACATTATAGAACTGTGAGATAGCAAAACACTCCCCGTCCATCCCAGAAAATACAAATGAAGGTACCATTCAGTGCCAAAACATAAAAACATTATCTACCAAAATGTGTTGTTTCATAACAGATTTAATTGCTTCAATGATAACTATTTCCCAAAGTAACTGACCTTCAAGGAAAATCACACATTAATGAAATAATGCTTCCTACTTTAATCTTTTCAGTACTTTAGTCCCTTTCATTGCCATTTTTACTTTGAGTAGTTTTGCCAGAAAAAGCAAAATACGCTGAATAGTTAACACTAACACATCCTTCTATTTTCCTGATAAAATATTACTCAAAATGCTGGAATAAGCAAAAAATTATTTCCTCTTGGGGGTTCAAATGCTCTTACATTCTGGTAAAGTTGTTTCAAGCGCTGAGCACTTGCCCACAACAAGGGGTCTGTGTGGAGTTTATGCTATTACCAAATGAGTAATAGACTATACAAAGACCTGTCCTTTCTAAGCAACATATTCATCTTTAAACACAGTACCAACTTAGCAATGTACTCTTGTGTCTTTGAGTGATGAGTCAGCAATCATCTTCCTGATACTAAAAGATTCAGAAGGATTCTTTCGATTCTCTTTCATCGTGGCTAGAATAAAGACAGGGAAGAATCTGGCACTGGTTGTGGTAGCAAATGCATAGGTGTCACTATGCGGGGGGGAATCTTTGCTGCCAATCTCAACACATCCATTTCATCACATTGATGCCAGAAATAAATAATTTTTCATCTTTATACTTTTGGATATGGCAAGATATTCTGATCTCCTGGTAGCAATTGATGTTTAAGCATAGGTGGCTGTACACTCCATGGTATCTGTAACCTCCATGATGAGTTGGCACATATGAGAGGATCTTTGTTGACTTATACCTGTGCAAAGCAGCTGGAGGCTGAGAGATCTAAAATGACACTAGATACCCAGTCACAGGTCCCTACCTGCATTTAATATGTCCATATTTTGCATCTAGGCAGATATCTGTGGGGTTTGGTTTTTTTTTTAGGGTATTTAAAAATCTAATACAACCTAATAAAAAGTGGATTATACTTCTGAGGTAGATAAATAAACCATTTCAGACAAGATAGTACTCAGACAACTCAGAACTTTTGTAAGATTAGAGCTGACAAAAAGAGAATGCAACAAAGAATAACCTGAACTTGCTAGCTAGAAACAATAACCAGAGCAAGGAGTCTTTATTGCCTATACACCTTGCAAAGTGCTCAAGAAATCTCTGGCAAATGGGAATGGAGAATAATGGTATATTAGAAATAAAAAAAATTAGGACTATCACAGATGGGTATCCGCTGTAGCCTGCATCTCTCCCTTTTATAGGAGGATCAAAATTTCAGCTAAATCTTCAGCACCAATTCAGCTATAACAGTATAGGCAGTTTAAGGTCACGCCCCACTTCCCTTCTTTGTCTCCCCTAGCTCCCCACAATTTCTTAGCCGTTTTAGGCTTTGGTTTGTAAGTCTCAATTTTTTTTCATTAATTAGAGGCAGCCATCCTAACTTCACTGCATGCAACATCTACAACTTGTCCTGTTTTCAGAGAGCAAAGCTAGGGTCTGACAGCAGCTTCATGAAATCTCAGAAAACTAGTAGTGATCTTTGTTCCACAAAAGGAACAGTTATCACTATCCTTAATAGCACCAAAAAGACTGTCTGTATGATCCCTCTTTCTCTGGACTATGGGAAAGGGAATATTAGCTAGCAAACTAAAAACCTGTCACTTTTTATGTCAAGTAGTGGAATATTTTCCCCCTCCTTTTTAGATTAGCAATAAAACATAAATACCATGGCTGTTCAACAACTAATCAGGTAAAAGGTTCTGTACTAAAAGCATTTTCATCCTGACTGTAATTTTCTGTTAACTGCAAAACAAGAAAATTATTACCTACGTTTATTTATTCAATTCAAATTAAGCTCAGTCTAGTCCTTCCAATCCTTACAATATCCACCTCTTACCCCTGATTCTTCAGCTTGCTTCTTCACAATTTTCTTCACTTTACTCTGTGATGCATGCTCTGCTCCCCACACAGACTTTAATGTAGCATGGTGGCAGTCCAGCTTCAAAAGAGAGCCTCAGACAGTGTTTTTGTGAGTAAATAAACCACACTTAAATGGTGCAGCTCCCTTTGAAAGCCCCATGGCCATTCATCCCTCGGCAGTTGCCATTTTTCAGTAGCAGGTTTTCAAGACTAGGAGGCACTTAGTATTGATGATTTTATAAAAGTCAACAGGCACTGGTTTGGATCTCTTATTTTTCCAGCATTTACATATGGTAAGCTCAACTTATTTATACTAGATAAGGATATGAGCTATAAAAGATGCAACTGCAGCTTCTTCCTGATTAGTCAATATACCATTTCCCCTTCCTAGAAGCGAAAAATGCCTTTCTGGCTCACTTAAGATACCCTGAGAATGAGATTTGCTCAATATGAATATTTATAATACTTCAGAAACTGCAGGCAAGTATGACAAATAAGTTGCAAAATGTGCTTGTTTAAACAATATGTCTCACTGAATATCAGAGCACATATTTGGTAGTATGAGTAGGAAGGTTTTCCCCTAGCACAGAGGACGCTCTGAGCGTGCTGTGCACTGATCACATAACAGAGACAGAGGAAGATGAAGTATGAAATGGAAGACAACATCACTAGGTTTGTTTTTAAAGTAAGGTATATGTGTAGGTATTCTTTACGTTGCCTTTACAAGGCTGAAGTATATTAATAGCACTATGCTATGCATGTTTAGGCTTTCTCCAAATAACACCATTTTCATAGGAATTATGGGCATTCACAGAATCCTTCTGTTTGTCTAACAACTTCTATGGGAAGAGGATAACAACAGTATCATAAAATGATATCTTCTCTGATTTCTCATACCTACAATACCTGCATACAATAGCCTGGCATTTTATTTACCATATATTCCTTCTTGTGCCAACCTTCATAACAACTAAATCAAAGCTTAGTGGAGAAAAGACTGGAAACAAAATAATTAATAGTGATGGAAAATGAACTTGTCAGTTAAGTTCTATTCTCAGTATCATGAAACTCTTTCACAGCACAGCTGTCATAGCAAGACAAGGTTTTTTTCTTCATTTATTTATGAGATCTGCCATCCTGAATTATGACCACTGTTATGTGGCCCATCTCTGACAGTCACGAACATCAGTAGGCATCCAAATATATTCTCTCAGGTTACAAGTCTGTATAGTTTAGTTGCTTAAGTTCAGGAGGAAAATAGAAAAGCCCTAAACAATGCACTCGGCAGTACAATAGTTTCACGGAGAGAGAAACAAATATAAATCTGAGAAAGGGAACTGATGTTAGCCTGAAGAAATCTCAAAGAATCATGTTCTTTTGGATAGCACATCAGGAAATATTTTTTTTTCAAGGGGAAAGTCTAGAAAACAGATTTATAATCATATTGTAGCTTTATTAACCTCAAAGGTTGGGTTTTATTAGCTATCCAGTGCAGTATGCAGTCCGTGCATTTGCAGCAGCACTATGGTATGTAAATGCCATAGACAGAAGCTCCTGTGCAGAAAAGCAGTGCAACTATAGGGGATATTGACAATTCATCCAAAAGCTTTCACTGTGAAATATTTCTAGGATGTCACTTCACCCTGCTTCCAAAGTTAAGAGCGCATACACTTGAGGAGAAGAGGTTCAGTATAATGCTGGTACCGACATAATTACTGCAATACATTGCAGTGCTATACGGTCAGCTTGAGTTTCAACTATGCAGGTGCAGTGCATCAATACACATAAAAGTACTGTAAAAAAAACACCCACAGATTTTATGTAAGCCTTCCTAGATTTTGAAGGCATTGTGTAGACCAGCTCTCAACTACAAACTGAATGCTGTGGGGATTGCTTAACTAGGAGATCTATTTCCAAAGTGGAGAGGATGAGTAGTAGGAAAGAACAAAACAAGGTGGGCACTCTCTGGGTTCAAATGAAGGAGAAAGAGACAAACAATCAGCTGAGTTGGGCAGGCACAGAGAAGTCCTGGAAAAAATAGAATAAAGAAAAAGAAAGCCTGGATTCCAAAGTTTGTCAAGAAGCAAAAGGGAACCAGCAGTTAAATTCAGTGATGGCACTTGCATGGTTCTGGGAAGAAGAGGGATATTCTTAAGGAAGCACACACAGTATATGGCACAGTTACTTAACTGTAGGAAAAAAACTATAAAGAAGGGAAACAGAAAATCTATATTCATATCTAACCTTAAAGAAATAATTACAGGAACTGAAATTCAATTACATGCCTGGGACCATAATGAGCAATACTGTGCTCATCTCATCACTGGCTTTTCTCATTTCACCTGCAGCTTAAGGGATACGGGGTATAAACAAACCTAATTTGCATCCAATAATGATATATTTGGATTAATTTATATTGATAATGGAAGATTTAAAACTTGCTTGTGCAAACAGCAGTATGCACAAAACTAATCTTCACAATGCCTTCTAGAAGCAATAGTTTCTATAGCCTGGAATGATGCTGAGATTGACATGATCTTGGCTCCCTAATTACATCAGAGTGGGATTTTCTACTCCTAATGCTTAAGTGCATGTCAATACCAAGACAGATTGCAATATGCATATTACTATGCCAAGAAATCACTTTAAAATTATTCAATGTAATCTGTTAATAATTGAGTAACTTCTGGTAAAGAATTATTAAAATAACATGAATTCATCACTTTGAAAAAATAATTAATAAAAACCAAAAAGGTATATAAAATTTCTTTATATAGCAAACAGATAGATAAAAATCTAAGCAACCTCACCCTGAGAAATAACTGAACTTCTGTATTCTAAGATAACTATCTTAAAATTCTTTTATTTTAAAGAATACTGGATTGCTTTCTAAATCACATTCCTTTCATCCACAATATTTATTCTGTTTTCCTTTTAAAAAAGGGAGGCTTATCTGCTCCAATATGGGGCTCTCTTTTCCTAGCAAAAATAACATTTCAATATACACTTAAAAACTGATGTGCATCAGTGTTCCAGACAGGTTTCACTAACTGGAGATATATTTGCTACCAGGGTAGGAAAAAAACAGGAGGAGAGAGTGCAGAAATAAGAGTTGCTATGCCAACCTACAAATGCTAATGGCATGACAAATATAAAAAGGTCACAAAAGAAAAGGGAAAGAAAACTCTGATCAAGAAATATGTGTATTTAATTTAATAAACAACGTAGCTACTCTATTCAAGTTCCTTCAAAACAATACAGCTTAAAAATAAGAAAATACAGCACAGTACTACACTGAAAATCAGGTTATCTTTGTCCTTCATTTGATTTATCACTTAAATGCCTTATTCTTTATCATCCATATCAAAAATATGATGTTTTAGGCAAAAGTTATATATAAATGCTGAATGGATTTGCCTGTAATTAGATCACTTATTTAAATACAGAGTAAAAAATAAAATTTAAAAATTAGTAAAAAGTGCATCATGTCTACTTTTACATTAATTAGACCATGCAAAAAGATATATTTGTCATTTTGAGGTAGAATTCAGTAACAAGCTCAAAACCTATCTTCTACTTAAAATGGTAAAAAGCTAAATGCAATTATTAGGAAATCTTTTAGTAGGACTTTCAGTCGATTTTCAAATATTTGGGTGTGCTTGACTGAAAACTAAAAAAAAAAATATCCCAACTGTTCTGAATGTTCTTCCCCTTGTCTTCTAAGGTGTATTATGGCAAATATTAGTAATGACTCCTATACTCTCAAATATAAGAGAGGCATGCAGTGCAGTCTTTTACATCAAGTTCCTGCAACAGAGACTGTTTGTAACAGAATTCAAGGCCACCAAAATACAGAATGGGTTTTCTTTCTTACTTGAAATATGGTTTCAATCTGGTTGAATCACCAACCATTTAAAATTACTGTTTTCTTTGTCTTTCTAGTACTCCAAAGAGAGCAATAACAGAATGCCAATGACTTTTCTGGGTCAAACTCATGTCTTCACCAGGGCAAAGGAACAATACTGGCATGTGGACAGACTACCTGTGGACATCAGAGCATCCTCAGAAAACCCATGGGAGAAAAGCAGACAGCTGGGCCACAAGCATACATTAAAAATTTCAAATATATTCAGTGTTCTGACCAATTTATCATCAACTTTTTGAGTGGGCAACAGAGAACACAGAAATTTTACAATGTAACCCAAGTTTTCTAGCATAAAATTACAGATCCAAGATAAAGTTTTACATAAGCTTTGGTTAAGCATTCAAAGATAAATGAGTTGCTCAACTTTTTGAAGATCACCCACGGCTAATTAAAGACCTGCCAAGGCTTTACTAACAATTAAAAACTTGTCTTTAAAATCCCCAAAGAGGAAAATGCAAACAGCTGTTTTAATTAGCAAAACAGCAGATACTAATTAGCTTCTGTAACAGAGTATGCTGGTCCTTTAAGGACAGGACCAGTTTCAGCCCAAGTTTGTTACCCATTTAAGCTACAAGTAGAAGGATTGGAATCAGATGCTGCAGGAAAAGCTAATTCCTTGCAAAATCAGTATTTCCCAACGTCAAGTACACAAAAGAGAGATTTTTATTTTGAGTAAACTTTCATGTTTTTCCATCTTTTAGTTTCTTATCTTTCCAGAACTGAGTTGTGTACAGATATCTGAGCAGAAACTGAGAGTACTTGAAATGTCTTGTGATGATCCCATGGGGATGAAAATTGTGACATCTCACCTTCTGGGCAAAAGGCCACTGGATCTGGACAGCGTAACACTAATATGTGCACATTTGCACAGCAAGCCCATGGAGTTCAGGCTGCATCAAGTCTGCTGTGAAATCTGATTTGGGCACCTGATGTAGAGTTGTTGCAACTGACCACATCTTTCAATTCTCCCAATCTTTGGGACTGGTTCTGAACAACTAAGAAATCTCAGATGAAAGAGAAAGGAATAGAGAGAACAGGAGAGGCTGGAATTAGCCTTTTGCTATGTTCAGATCCTTGGATAGCAGGAGATATGCTCTTACAAGATAATCAACATCCACTGATTGTCAGTACACTGCCATTTCTAGAAATCTGTTTAAAAGCTAAAAAAAAATAAGTCCCATCCCATAAGACCTCTATGTCTACAGCTAGGCATTTTGCTATTAGTGGGGTCAGTTGCTGCAGGCATGATTGATAATAAACAGGAACATGCTGCAAATAGAAGATATAATGTATAAGTGCCAAATGTGAGATTTAATACAAGAGTTTAAAAATCAATCTATTTTTACTATCTACACAGAGTGAAAGAGTAACTGAAAATATAGGTATGAAATAATAAACTCAAATAACTACAAAAATAGTATATCAAATAAGTTTGATAACAGTGGTATTAAATAATTCTGATATATGTGTTTGAAAACACCAGGCAGTGGTGAAGTCTTTCTTCCAAACATCTGGAAGACACTTATCTTTCAGGAGTTGTGTTTGAAAAATCTAAAACTGTTGTGCTGGTATTACAACACTGTAGGCCAGTACAGGTCAATAGGTGTAACTGGAGCATGACAAAGGCTTCTCTTTTACCACTCTGTGTGTACTGCACATTTTACATTCATTGCTCAGCTACCAAGAGCAGGCAGCATTAAAACACCACCCTTCAAAAACCAGTCTGGGATTCTGGTTACTGAATGGTGCTCTAACGAAAACAAACAACATTTATTGATTAACACAAGGATTCTATTATATTGACAAAATATAGACATAACTATGACTGTACCCCCACAAGCAGGACTGTTAAACTCATTTCTCTCAAATCTCTAGCAATATTATGGGATTCAGCTAACCACTAATACAGTTACCCAGGAACTCATGTTTCTATTTCTGCTCACGCTTTCCATGACATATTTCAATAACTCTGCTGCACCTGGTAAATGTTTGCTAAATATTTTTTTTGTCTTTGTATAGCATTTCAACATCTGATTTTCAAAACAAGAGGAGGACATCATGTTTTCTTTCCCTTTGAGACAACTACTTTGCAGTGGTAAAGGAAAAGAAAAAAAATCTGCAAAGACTCTGCTATATGAAGATCTTCAGAGTAAAATACCTACTTCATAGAAGGTGAGTAAAGTTATGTAAGAGGATATAACCTCAACTGCATGCATGGTCTTGATGTCTGTTGCTTTCTCTTCAAATTAATGTTCCTTTGTCTACTGACTAAACTATTAGAGAGGAATAATAACATTTTCAGCATGACGAGAGTATGTCACGGCAGAACTATAGTTTCTCTAACTTGTTCCATGTATTAAGGTATAAAATCCTCAGATTCGGGATTTGCTAACTATTTTTCTAGTGATAATATACACAAAGCTCAAATGTTTTCTCTGTTGCTGTGTTCTGTTTTTCCCAGCTTAAAATGCAAATGAGACATTTGGTTGAGACACTCCTGTTTTTCCAGTGAACAGAAGATGTGGCACTGTTCAAGCACAGTTGCTTTAGGGCCCCACCCAGCTCATGCAGAGGGTTCAAATGGGTTCAGTGAAATGATAAAGACATTTCTGGAGAGGGATTTTCATTGAAAATGCTTTTTAATTAAATTTTATTTACTGATGTGACCAAGCTTAACTGGCCTCAGGGCAGACTAGGATCTTGTCCTTTACTAGAACATTTTCATTCTCATATCACAGAAACAGGTCTATAAGGGTTTACTTCTCAATGAAACAATATTGATAAAAGCAATTAACTTTTTTTATTCCCCAAGTAGATTTGTACCTGTTTAAACTTCACAATAAAGTAAAGCTGTTTAAATGGAGCTAGATTAAAAATCTTAGTATTAAGAACAAATTGATTATGAGCTACTGAGGTGCACGTAACAATTTCAAATCTACTTCAGCTCTTGTAAATTAAGCTCAGACCTAAATACCAGAAAGGTGAAAATAAAGGAGGTACATCAACTTACAACCTTTTAGAAAGGTGAATATTTCAATTTGGGAAAAACACAAAACAAAACAAGATAAATAAGACATACAAACATTACCTGAATATCCTGTTGCCATTTAAAGATTATAAATCATAAGTACAAGGTTACAGGAAGAGACCATGAATTAAGTCTCATTAAATAAAAATTAATAGAGACTTAAAACCAAGGTCCCTTTAAGTCCTATTTTTAATTCTAGGATTTCCAGGTTAATTATGCTGAAGCTTTTCCCAACTTCAAATATATTGGAGGAAATATATTTTTTATTTATCTTAAGTAAGTGTGTCCTTCTTGTACAGATCTCCCCAGTAATTACTACTTCCATAAGACAGCATAATGACTGAGCAGCTTCCACCAAACTTTTCTTGCTGTGCTCCCTGCAGAGAAAACAACCTATGGAAAAAATACTCTGAAAGTTTAACAGAAGAAATCTTACTTACGAGTACTTTGTCAGCAGCTCCAGATTATTATGCATGTTGATTGGATACGTCTCACTGAGATGAAACAGCTTCTCTAAGGCCTCATAAATGAAAATGATGCAGATAAGAGAAGCAAAGGCTTCTTCAGTAAACCGGGTAATGTAGCAGACTAGGGAGCTTGCATCAGTTGCAACAAGAATGATGCACAGGATTGCAGTCCACAGCCCAATGCTGGCTCTCAGAGAAAGGTATGACAGCCCATACTCTCTAAAAAGAAGGGGAAAAAAAAAAAAACAACTCACTTAACCTTTTGTCCAGACACAGTAAATGGAGACAAGGCAGTTCCAAAATTTCCTTTTTGCGGACGGTCTGAATCACGAATTACATACTTAATGTGAACAAAAGATCCTATCAAGTCACCTCCTGACCAGAGCTCTTCCCCCAGTTAACAGGACACAAAGAGCTCTATCTCTATTAAAGTAATCACATGAGCAGGTTTGAGAGTAGTCACACATAAAGTGTATAAGGTCTACTCACTCTTTATTCCTTATCCTGCTTTGTGAACAGCCAACACCTGTCAATTTCTTTTTAAGCTGTGAAAGAGTAGCTATAACAACTTTAATCAAAATTCTGTAAGCTTACTGCATATGATAATAGAGCTGCAAACACACCGTGTGACATTACCACAGCAAACTGAAAGGTCTGTCTGAAGGTGCGAGAAAATTTGAGTGCTAAGCAGGGTTTCCTACTTTGTGTTGTGCAGGAGATCCTGGTACAGAAGTCCCTGTCACAGCAGCGAGGCAGAAAAGCAGACTGGATGGCAGAGAAGCATGATAGCTTCCAAATGGAGACATAATTTTTACCCACACTGTGGCAGGGACATGTCAAGTACAGCACATTAGCCTAAACGTGGCTCTTGTGGCATGACACTTCACCCCCTCTCTGTCCAGGTGATGGAATGGCATGGTCTGTATTAGTGACTACTGAAAGAGGGTACCACTTCTGCAAGTGGTACCACTTTCTTGATGAGTACACTTGGTACTCATCAAAAAAGTACTGCATGCACTTTCTTGGTGAGAGGCAACACCCTTCAAGTTAGGGATGAGATAAACCACTGCCTTAAACATATTGTCTCAAGAGTAGAGAATGATAAAATTAAAAAACAAAAAACAACAAAAAATCCCCACAAACACCCTGAAGCTGTCATTCCCTTCAAAACAGCTGAGGGAAGGGGGAAGAAAAGAAGGGAGGAGAGTTGAAAAGCAACAAAAGCCCAAAATTTAAGAAAATTCACCTTTCTGTGTTATGAATTCACACAGAATTTTTAGGCTCTGCAACATGATAAAGACAACAATTTATTTTGTAGTGCATTGCTTAGGATTTCAACTTTGGGATAGCTGTCTCTACTTTTACCTAGCAACAAATGAAGGATGAGGAATATCATGATCTTCACTTACTTGCAAAATTTGAATAAGATCTTCTCAAACACTAAAACTGGTCCTGTGCTGCCAAGTATAGTGAGAGGCTGTCCTCCAAAAAGAGAGTAGGCAATTCCAGTCATGGATGCTCCGAACAGCGATTCTATTGCACTCTGAATGTGATACAGAGAGAAGTGTCCATAAATTTTCAAACAGGTTCTTTTTGCAACGTCTTAGTCCATAGCCTTCTAAACATTGAAACACCAATATATAAAGGTGATTCATGCAACAGTAAGGAAATACTAACCACAAAACTAGGAATATAAGTTTGTTTTAAAAGTTCAGATTTAACACATACTATACGACCTTCAGTTGCTTCTCCCAGCAGACCACCAAATGTGATGACAGGAGACATGCAAGCACAGTAGAGAAACAAAAATGATGCCAGACACTGCAAACTGAGAGCATCCCTGAAGTCACTCCAGAAGAAGGGAGCTTTTCTTTTGATATCTAATATTAATCCTCCAAAAAATCTAAAGAAAACACAGAAGAGCTCAAATTAATTAAGGTAGCACACAGAACTTTCTTCTACAGTATTGCTTCAACCACACTGCAGAGAAGCTATGGGTCCTTGATCAAATGATACATACTCTTATGTTTCACCCTTCATAAAAAGATAAGTTGATAGGAAACCTGTCATTGTCACTTCAACCATGAAATTATTGTGGTTTTAAAACAAATTAATTTCCATGTCTCTTTTATAAATTCTTCAACTAATCATCCAGACACCAAAGTTGTGAACAGTTGCTTGTCCCCATGCACTAAATCAAACTGCCTATTATATAAAATAATTCTTTACATTTGTTTAATCAGAGAGTTCCTATTTGCCCACACATTCATATATAGAACTTCACATTCTTTATTTGACAACCTGTTCCTAAATACACTTGATGATAAAAATGAATATACGCTACCATTTTTCAAGGACAAGAACTGTCATCTTTAGTCATTTACACTGTGTCAAGTATAATCAAATATTTAGGAACAGACGGTCCCTTACAAAATACTATACAGCTAAAGTAAATAACCCCACAATGCTCTTTTCCTCACAGGCACACAATGTATCAGATGCTGCTGAGGTAAAGAAGGTGTAGTGCAACTACCTCCTAAATATTAAAACAATCTTTCAAGCTGTCAATTGGCAGATTCTCTGGTGAGTGAACAACTTCCAGCCAGACTGACCATCACCTCCCCTGCTCCGGTGTACACCAGCACTACAGCTGAATTTTTAGCTTCATGCTAAAGGTAGGAACAATATTTAAATATCAGGAGGCAGCAAAGTAAAAGAAACATCTATATATAACAACTACACTGCATTAAAACAGCCACTGACAGCTGATGCACTTACACCACACCATATTAGATGAGAGAAAACAAGTATTCCTTGGGGAAAATTCTTCATTCTGTATACTGCAGCCACCAGGGTAACCACAGCCTCATGTGGACATATCATGGCTTACTGTGGTAAAAAAAGAAATGCTAGAGCTGCACAACCCAGAAACTTCAACTACAAGACAGCTGAAAGTATTCATAATATGCTGCACAACACTATACCAAGTTCTCCTTCATCCTATGCAAAACCAAGAAACATTAATCAAGTTTAAGAAAGGTCTGGCCTTGTAAATATTAGAGAAAGGAGCTTGCAATAAATACAATGAGAAAACTCAAACCCTCTTGCCCTCTCCTGCTCTGTGCAAACGAGTACGTGTTGTCCTCCTCAGCTACAGGGCACATGCAAATCAGGACAAATGCCTGAAAAAAATCATGCACCAAAACACTTCTGAGAGAACCAGACCCTTGTGATTCCTTTGACCATCACTATGAACAGTTTGAATATGTTTTCACTAACTTTCCAGTGCGTTGCAGTTCTGGTCCAGAGTGTCCCCCAGGATGTTCTGCTTCCCCATGGGCTGCAGTTCCATTTGGAACTCCTGGGATCTTGCGCTTCTCCTACCAGAAGGAAAATATATTTCTCGTGGGTTTTAGTACCGAAATAGGCTCTGAAAGTTAAAAGCTTAAACATAAAAATTTCATTTTAAAATTCATCACCATAACCTCCTCATAAGCTGTAAAGGAGTTCTCTTACCAGTTGAAATTTAAACAACTGATCATGAAAAATCTTGTATCAGAAAACATTTTACAGAGTAACAAGCCTGGATCAATTCCTGCAATAAGCTTAGGACAAAAGCAAATTATCAGGACAAAAGCATGGCTATTTGGAATAATCAAGGATGTTGAAGACCACTTATCCCTGAATCTAGTATCTTTAGATAGAACTGCCTGTATTTACTCAGGAGAGAACTAGTATTGAACTTAACCAAATGTCATTGCTATACTGTATGCTTGTAAGTCAAGGGTTCTTCTAGAGAAAATTAACCCAAAATAAAAAGAGCACTATGCAAAACATAGTGACTCTGCTAAATGCTAAATAAATGAGACTTAAATCTACATAATAAAAATTCATCACAACTCTTAAAAGTGTCTGAATTTTACTCTGTACAAACCTGAGACGGAACATTTTTAGGTGGTTCTATTCGAATTGTTGGGTCCCACTCTCCAGGAGGGAGAACAGTAACCTGATCAAGAAACTCATCAATTCCAGACACCAAGTCATTGCGGTCCTTTGCTTTGTAAGCAACATCATGGAATACCTGTGAAAAATTAAGAAGTGTGTGTGGGAGGAAAGAGAGATGGAAAAAGGAACTCTCTCTAAAATAATGGCCCCACTTCTCTGAAACAGAACACACTTTGTAAAGTTCCCACTGAGCAAACAATCTCAGCTTCAACTGAAAATAACTTTGGGTATATAGTTCTCATAGAAATTCCAGCTGCTACAGAAAAAGATCCTTATGGATGCTAAATATTCTAGAGATTTTGCAGTTTAAACAAAATTAAATCCACTGGAGAGCAACTGTGTAAAATGGAACCTTATTGGTGAAGACATCTTTGCTTATGAATATTGTTTCTCATTTTGTTATCCCCTTACAGCAGCATAATCTGGGCTGTCACAGGATCATGAAACGAGCTAGAATACTTCTTGTCATCACCAGAATGATTAGCCACATTTCATCTGAAGGATTGGAGATTCCCTATTACACCTCTTCAGTCAGTACAAAACTGAACCATGAATAAAAATACCTCATCTGTCATTAGTGTTGCGATTGATCTTCCAATCTCATGGTATTGTTGGCCTTTACCCAGTGGTCCAAGAAGAATAAACAAAAATCTGCAAGTTAAAAGCAGATTTGATAAATCGTAAAGCATAAATGGTTGGAATTAATATAAATATTACAGAACTATTTATCTAAAATGTGCACTAGAAGAATCTCTCAGATAAACACTATATATAATCTCCTTCAAGATCCTCACACATGCATTTAAACATGAAGCTTTGCTTAGAAAAAGAATGTGAAAATAGCTTCCAAAAATATATCATAAGCTTAACAGTCAGTCTTGATTGAGGCTACCAAAACCACCTTACATAACAAACCTTAACTTACATAATAAATGCATGCAATTCTAATCTACATACAGAACACATTAATTCATTTAATTTTGTTAATTCAACAAAATGGTTATGGTTACATAAATTACTGCAATATTGGAGAAGTTAAATTAACCCAAATAAAAATAACTTTTAAATAATTTTTACTCCCATTATGGCTCTGGATAGTCTCTACTTGAGGCTGTAGGCAAGTAAAGCTCTACAAAAGGCAGAGGATTTGTTCAAATGAAATAACTAAAATTCTCAGTTTTGCTAAAATGCAAAAGACACAAAAGACAATATTTTGATGTGTATTGCTGTTTTGGTTTTGTTTGTTTGTTTGTTTTTTGGGGGTTTTTTTGCATACAAATTTTTTGCAGAAACGTTTAATTGTCCTAATTTGTAGCTATTTTTATTTTGACCAAAAATCGATAAATCTGTTATTTTCCTTTTGGTGTTTCTTTTTCTTGTGGGAATCTGGGGCAAATTAAAAGGAAAAGCTTTTTCCAAAGCAAATTCACTCCCTCAATGTTTCTTATACACATGCAAAAACTAGAAAACATCAAAAAAGTAATATCCAAAGTAACTACAAAGTACAGCTCAAAGAAAATGTTTATCTGGTTAGAAGAAAGGATCTGAGTCTCAGCATTGCATTTCATAGCATAACATGGGTGTCATATGTGAGTGTCCTGAGTATCACAAACTGGAATACATTACTGCCTACTGTTGGAACTCTACTTTCACAGAAACTAAAAGAGGGAAGGGGAAAGAAAGACAGAATATGTGTACAAACATATGCATAAATTAATTTTAAAGAGATGGGGGGGGATTCTGCAATAATATTTAAGTCACTGAACACAGATATGGGAGAATCGCTTTGGAGTTTTGATCTGAACTAACCTCAGCAGGACACAATGTAACCACAGATCTATCCCAACGACTTCTACTTGAATACAATGTCTATTTTAGACTTTTTTTTTTAAATTCCTCTTTTTTTTTTTTTTTTTCCAGAATAAAAGTACTCCATCAGAAGAAGTTTCAACTTGGAAAAAAATTAATCTAAAACAAATTTATGGTTAAAAGTCACATTCTGTACCATGCAAAGTAAATTTCTGAAGAAGTAATATTTTTGAAGAATATATTTACAGCATGTTCTCCATCCATTCACTCACTATCCCTAGTCAACCAAATCACACACTTTGCTTTTTTCCTTTTCTCAATTCCATCTTCATTTTTTTTTTTTAGTTCTGTACATAATTATGCAGTATCACACAAGTAGTTTCAGTTCTAGATGAAATATTCTACAAAGCTGAATATTTCACCTTAGTGAAATATTTCATCTGGAGTACTACCAGTTTGTATAGGATAAACTGTGTGTTATAACCTACATTTCTACATCTGTGAAGTACTCAAAACTAGCACGTGTCTGAATATACCCACACATCATTTACAGCAGGAGTGGCAGGCCGAGAGATGTCTTTGTAAAAGAGCAAACCAAATTCCTCACTCAGTAAATGGCAAAGCCGAGGGTCCCATCAGCCTGTCTCCCCACAAGGTACTCAGGAAAACACGAAGCAAAATCAGCCCAACTGTACCTGGTTGGAATTGGAACTTCAGCCAGTCCTGTAAGCAGCACTGCAGGAGACAACCTAACAAAAGCCACCACAGCACGGTCCAGGAACTCGAGTTCACCAACTAAGATGTTTGATGCTTCAGCTCCAGGTGGTATCTTTTTCATGAAGTGTAGGTCAACCTGGGGAAAGTATATTAAATTACAGCCTAAAAGTTACTCACAGGGAATTTTTTTTCCCCTGCTTTGTTGACAGACACTTGCTGATTGCTGCACTATAACTTTGGGTATTTCAGTTATACAGTTCTACTGTTCTTGTCTGTTGAGTATTTTTCCTTAAATAAAAATGTTTCTCTAAACCAAACTAGACAATAATTATTTGACTGATTTTTCTTGGAAACAAAGCATCGCAGAATTAATTTATTAAGAGAACAACTCAAATTCAAAACATTTTAAGAATATCGGACTAATTTCCTAGTAATGCTTTTTATCTATACTCATAAGAGTATGAATAATTAAAATCAATCGTAACAGTATAAGAAATTAAGACAGCTTATTTTTCCATAATTAACAATTCTGGAAATCAGTAATTTGTAGTTCATAGTTGTTGAGTTATTATCTCACTGAGAAGAACACTAGATTCCAGTACACACAATTTTCCTGTTTTTTCTCTGAGATGCATTTTTGTTTTCAGATTTAATGGAAGAGAGTTGCCCTACTGCTGAAAGTAACAGAAAATAAGCTATTATGAGCATTGACAGTCTCAAGAGCAAATGGAAAGAACAAAGCAGAAGAAAACTCTGGAATTTTAGGCAGCGATGTGGACTTTTGCAGGTTGATAAACAGAGACACAGTTTCATCAGGACATTGCTATTATAGGCTCAAGGTATTTGTGTAGGATTGTATGACTCTAGGCTTTACTCTGTAACAAAGATTGACATGGAGTAATAAAGTATATAATGTATGTCTGATTTAATTATGCACCAGTATTGTCTACATTTCAAAATGCATGAATTTTGTCATTTGCTTTCCTTTTATTAATCTAAACACAACAACAGCAACCAAATCCAATATAAACTGTTAAAGTGGACCATTTTAATGTCTATCTTACAGCCATCTGTCAGTACTAGTTTGCATAGTTTTTGGTAATATTTAGAAAATTGTTTTCTTGCAAATGGCTCTGGCACTAAATCAGAATTCAGATATAACACAGTTGCCTGTGTAATGAATCTTGGTTTGCTGAGATCACAAAGAGATATCTAATGCTTCCCTAAGAGACTAAATATCTCACTAAGTTAGGCAAGAACCAGAACAACCTGGAAGGTTGGAGACCAAGTACTTTTCAAGGTAAATTGAGAAAGTGAGGTAAATTCTATTCCCCATTCAAATCACAAAATAACTCTTTCGGATTAAATGCATAACTAAGGTTCAACTGGCATTCAGAACCAGTCAGTTGCTTCATATGGTATTTGAAAGACCAAACTGTATCAGTGTGGGCAGGGGTTTGTCTCAGAAATACAGAGCACAGGAATGTTGCTGTGAGAAGGGATTTGGGTACAGCCTCTTTATACATTTTGTGTCTCAGGGCAATTAATGTTCCCTTCAGTCTTTGGCATAAAAGGTAGAAGTGAGCCAGCTGAAGCTCTTAAACCACTACCCCCATTCTGCTCAGACAAGGGGTAAAGTGGTGCTGTGACAAATCACCTCCACATCAACCTGAGAACACCCAGTCCTGGTGGTGGCAGCAGAGGAAGAGGAGTGACACATTTACAGCACAAACCATCTCTCTATGCTACTGAAGTAATACTCAAGACAGCCTTTAGTGCCTGTCTCACATTTTTCATAGATAGGTACCAATACAATCAACACAGTCTCAATGCTGTATCCAGATTAAGTCAGCTTTTTGAATCAACTCCAAATTTGGAATATTAGATGTAGCCCAAGGGAGACAGATTAGCAAGGAGAGAATATGTAGGGTAGTCAAAGGTGCTTTTTTTGTAGAAGATAAATGAATTTAATATCTGGAACAAAATTAGAGCAAGAAATCACAATACTCAAGAGAAAATTAGTGTACTGCTCTACTTTCCTCTCAATCTGTGCATATAATTCCAATTATAACCATTGGGAGTTATTGCAATAGCATGTTTCAAGGGGAAACGGCACTTTTGCATCTTCAAAAGGATAAATGGATCTATTTAAAGTCAGTCAAAAAGAAAGGTATTAGATTACAATCCTTTACTGTTATTTCATTCCTCCTAACAAAAGTTGATCCTTTCATATGCCTGACATCCTTGTTGGTATCCATCACTGTTGAGGTTAGAAAAAGATGAAATGTTGATTTATTCCAGCTAGTTTAAATGGGAATAGCTCTTTTGATCAGCAAAGCTTCAGCACTACAAAAATAATGAGTGAAGGATCAAATGATACAGCTTCTATTCTTGCTTAATACAAATAGAATTGCAGTTAGACAACTGCCTGGGATTTGGATCCTACAGCACTCAAAGCAACTGGAGAAACATTCAAGAAAAGGACTACTGAAACTTAAGTAATTCCCTTCACTTCTGCATAGCTTAATTTTGAATAGATAATTTTATTCATATTTTATATCCTTTATGAATTTTACATCTTGATATTAGAACACTTGCAAAAACAATTAGTTTTACTTAAGACTTTACTTTTTAAAGCATTATAATTTTAGTTTGAGGTATGTTTAAAGGATTAATTTTAAATTTTTAACAACCTGCCACTGTTTATAGATGCACTTGCAGCCTCTGTAGAAATGTGCTTCATAATACATTCCCAGCCAGCCTCCTTTTTTCTCATTGTCATCAAAAGAAAGCTCTGTTTCCCCTCTTATTTCAGCCATAGACAATTCATAGTCTGGAATGTTCAGTCAGAAATTCAAATGATGCAAATAGCTACTGCTGCTAGGAAATAAGTCTGGCACCAGATGGAGCAATCACATAACTCTACTTTTAGCTCAGCTGCACTAACATTAAAATTCAACAGACTCAAAGTGCTGTTCTTCAGAATTTTGGTTTGAATCACCTTTCTTCACTTACTCAACCTTTGTTGCACTAATGTGTCAGCTGAAGTCATATATCCCTGTCAGGCCTGTCATCTGTATCCATTGTGACTGTCTTAGGTACACACA
Organism: Taeniopygia guttata; assembly: GCF_048771995.1. NCBI lineage: Eukaryota > Metazoa > Chordata > Aves > Passeriformes > Estrildidae > Taeniopygia > Taeniopygia guttata. The sequence continues at coordinate 12,735,297 of NC_133032.1, read as the reverse complement.
GACTTCTTACACAAATTAGGATTCTCCTTCACATTAAAGCTGGAAAGCTGCTTGCTTTTCTTTGCTATCTAACATTGAACTGTCATTGCAATCTCCACTACTGAGCAGTTAACATCTTTTGTAAAGTGTACTGAAAGATCTTGGCTTGCAGAAGAATTAAGTTATAGGTTTACAGAAACACATTCTGTTTGAGACATCTGGAATCCACGAGTTCAGGTTAAAAAAAGCATCATTTGCATTCATGCATCACTTCTACAGAAAGTAAAAATCTGAGGTAAATGTGAATTATAGGAATTTGAAATTATTTTTCTACTTAGAAAATTTTCTGTTAACTTGTAAAATTTCCCCTACAAATACACACCTATGACATTAAATTTATCTGTACTCCTAAACTCTGTTTTCCTCTTACATATAATTTAGAAAGAAAATGCAAGATTCTGTTTTATCATACAGAAACTGCACTGCAGTGCACACAAAAATTCAACGCTAAAGTAAAATCTACGTTACTGACTTCTCCTGACTCACATGGATTCATTTTACTTAATTTTAAATATCTATTTGATAGTCAGGAAGCTGTCTTCACCATCAGTGAACACTTACCTTGCTGAAGTCAACAGTGCTGTTTTCTCTGCTCACATCATTTTTGTTTTCAATACAGGCTGGAGTAGCCTGTGGGGAAACAACCTGACCTGCTAAAAAAAGTATCATTATTACAGAATACTAACAGTTCTATAAATAAAGCAACATCCAGTGACACAATTATAAGAGCTCTACATACATTTCATATCATAGATATATGATCCACCCAGACATGTCATTTGAATTAAAAACTTATTTAGAATAGCAAATTCTCAAAAGACAGAACATTCATCATGTGCAGTTAGGAACATGACAAGGCAATTTAGAAAATATAAAATATACTGTTAGATATTAGAAGACAAAATTTCTATACCAATCAAAGCATACAATTCTAAAGATATACATTTGGGGACAGTCCTGCCTTCACATAGTTTTTGTAAATAATTTGAGGAGCTGCCAATTTTGGGTAATATCTGTCTACAAAAGTAATCCTCATTGACTTAAATAGGATTGCAAATTTTTACAAAGTTACTCATGTGTATAAGTATGTCATGATTATAAAAACTACAAAACACAACGTAAAAGTGAACTGGTATAAAAACAAATATATTGTAAAAATAACTGATTTATAAGCTCAGTATTGAAAAATGTGATTACAGACATGAATAAAACAAATGTTTCAGTACACACATTTTCAAAAAAATTCCAGTGAGGATTTAGTAAAATATTTTAAAGACATTTTAAAAACATCTCAAGATGAGAAATGTTTAAATACACCTCAGTCTTGTGGAAACAAAGAACAAGTCTTTTAACAAACAGAATTTTGCCAACAAAAGCTCAAAAAGAAAAAATGAAGTCAAGTAACAAGTTTATGTCATATAAAGCATATTTTTACTTAAAGCCAGCATTCCCCCAGCACATGGCCAGAGCCCACCGTGCATACTGTGTGGGGCTGGTACAATGGCACAAACTCCACAGGGCACAAACCCCACAGGGGCACTGGCCATGCCCTGCCTGCCTTCACTATTTCTCCCTCTCTGGCATGTCAGAAGCCACACACAGCTCCGAACACCACAATAAAGTACAAGAGAAAGTACCAAAATATGAGCCAGCTATCTCTTACTGCCCTAACACATACCCAGGAATAACTACGGAGTCCAACTGGCCCAGAGTCAGCATCTCGTGCCCAGCATATATTTGTTTCCATAGCGAATAAAGTCTCTCATATGACTGAGAAATGATGATGTGAAAACATTGGTTCTGGTGAAAATCAACCTAAACTTGCACAGTAACAAAGACCATATGTTCATGATATTTGAAGCTGAAGACAGTCAGGAAGTCCTAAGCTAGGCACATTGTCTGGGCAATTCCAGGAGCCACAGCCTGCCCCTCACCCTGCTGGGACTCACACCTGCAGCCCAGGCACGTCCCCATCCACAGCCTGCACTGAGCACTTGCAGGATCCAGCCTGAACAGGACCAGACACTCGCAAGAGCACCTCAGCCACTGCCAAAATGCTGAAGTATCCAGTTTCTGTCACAGCTGAGCAATACAGGAACCCTAAGTCTGGTCATGAATTCCCAGCTGAAACACTTGCTCAAGGAAAATGCTGGTTTTCATGAAAATCAACATGTCATTTGCCACCAGACAAATCTTCCATGACACAAAACAGGCTTTAGACTCATGTGTGCATCCTGGCAGCACAGACAGAGATATTGCACCTTGATTAGGTAGTACATTAAAAGAATGCTTAAAAATATATTTCTAGAAATCCTATCTTTACACGGCAAGTATTTCCATTTTTCTCTCTGATTCAGGGCAAGGACAGATCAAAATAAGAATAGAAATCAGGGCTTTTGTTCAGCTCTACAGTGAAATAAACAGAGAATGACAAGCAGACATGACAAGCATGTAAATCTAAGCAAGCAGAATACAAATAAAGTCAGGCTTCAAATTTACATGTGACAAAAATAAAGGATTGATTTTAGAAACACACATATTAATGTAAATTACAGGAATTAATATAAAAAGAGGCTACTAATTCCTATATGTCACAGAAGAAAACTTTTGCAAAACAGAACCCAGAAATTATTACATATGCAAGGTATTTACAAACAGTCATTATTCAATTTGTCGGTTTTAATTAGAACTGAAAGAAAAATGGAGTTCCATCATTGTTACACCATCTTTACCATTTACACCATGTATTCCAGTGCACTACTTCACACTGTAATTCTTTTTCTGTATTGTTTACTTAGCAGTCCTCGAATTATTTTCACAGGAATCATCCTGTAGTATTACAGGTATTAAAATCATTAATATAAAAATTATTAAAAATTTATGTTCTATTTTGGGTATTTTATTAATGTGACAAAAATAACCCTTCTACTTATGCAAATAGAGAAAGTTTCTGTCTTAACTTACTCCCAAAAAATTAAAATCTAGTAATATAAAACCTGCTGACTCTTCATCTTTTCCTTTTAAACACTTCTCTATACTGTGGATGTATAAAAAGTGAAATAGTTGTAATAATTACTCATACTAATATACATATTACATTAGAAAGATGCTACAGGAAAGTAACAGAAATAGTAGTTCATCATCTTTCTCTTGCTAATTAGGCATTTGCACTTTTTTTTTTCTGGACCCAAAAATTCAAGAAAATGAGACCAGAAATATCTGCCAGAGAAAAATATATTGACCAACAAAGGAGTCAAAGCATGGACCCCCTGTTTAAATACTGAAGTTTTAACATCATAATTGGAGGTGTCAAAAGCAATCAGCACAACAGCCCAGAGGACTTTTAAACCTTGTGTCCACTTTGCTTTTAGGAGAAAAATATGTAAAGATATACATATAAGGGATAAAAAGCCACCACCAGTAAGTATGTGAAGTTTTTAAGAATAGCATATGTTCTTTTTCTGTGCCAACAGAAGACCTCAAACTTTGATTTACCCATATGCTGGAGTAATCTGAAAGAACACAAGTTTTACCTTGAGGCAGAAAGACATGTTTAAATAGATCTACAACTTCGGACAGCTTTCTGGAGCATGGAACAACAAGTTTGCATTTTTTACTTTTTTACTGTATTAAGTAACAAGCAAAGATACATGGTAGAGACAACAGGTAATCTCTTTTCACAAAAAAAAAAACAACAACAACAACAAAAAAAAAAAACCAAACAAAAAAACCTCAAAGTAACACCAAACCCAAGGCAGATTTTAAACATTTGTCATGGTTGTTTTTTTGTTTTGTTTTGGTTTTTTTTTTCTTTTTTTGAGCTGAAATTATGAGGTTTAGGCTGCTACAAATGGTGAAGGCATAAGCTATCAACTCCCTACAAGAGGCAATAAGAGCAGCAACAGTCTCACCATTCCACGCTCTCCTGTTCTCTCCTCAGCAGCTCCATTTCAGCACTCCAAGCAAAATGGTTATTTACACATTGTATGGGGTAAATACAGAATCTTATTCTTCAAGAGTGCAATGTAATACTTTTACTCACTAGACAGCTGAAGCCTCAATTTATCCTCCAGGCCACCTACATAAAGCATGTGAAAAGCTGCATTCTTCAAGAATGCATCAGAGCCACTCACACAGTTTTAGGAATTAAATGCATAATGTGGCACAATTGAAATATCCAGGGTACATAGAAAGGAACTTAATACATAACAAATAAAACCATATAATTGGTGTAACAACTTTCCTATGTAATAAAAAGCAAATATCAGCACAGTCTTAAACCTTTGTTTTAAAAAATTGGCAGTATCTCTAAAAAAGTATCTTTTTTAGATAATGTGAAATTGCCAGAGCTTTGAGTAGGGCAAGAATTCACACAAATATCACTCTTTCATGCAAAGTCAAGCCACTAATAAATCAAAATACAGTCCACATTTGTTACAGAAACAGAAGTTTGCATTTGCAGATACAATTTGCCATTTTTGAGACAGTCAGTCCTGGCAAAATAAAAAAAAAAATAATCCCAGTAAATTAATGTCACATGTAACATATTCTTCCTCCCTAAAATGTAGAACTGAAGACATTTAACTATGTGCATTGTGGTTGTTCAAAATCCAAGATGCCTCTGGAACATCAATGACAAAAACGCAGAACAACGTAGTCAGACACAAATCACAGTTAATGGAAACAAACTGGATGCAACCAACACATCAAAGGAAAGTAAACCAGAAAAGAAGTTGCTTATTTTTCTAAACCATACATATTAGTTCCCATTCAGAAAAAAAAAAATCCTCATTTTCAAACTTCTTCAATCTTCAGACTTTTCACTGCAACTAGTCACCAATTGTCCAAATCTAAATGAACAACACTGTCCAATTCAAAGATTGAAAAACAATATGTTTTCTTCAGTATATGATAAAATTCTTATATAACAGAGCATTGACAGCATCTCTGCAGGCTGAATTGCATGTGTGCATTGATGAACAACTTTTTTAATCGGTGGGGAATCATGTCACTCCTGTTGCACCTCTATAACTACAGGGAGATTTGGTGTTCACTAATGATATAAAAATTTAAGAGGATGAGAAAGAAGCCACTTTAGCTGTTTTTCTAATGCTAGGCCTGAATATCTCAAGCATAATTCACATGAAGTCGTGCAGTCTAAACAAAAATGCTGTGATTTGCAGTTTTATAAATTGATGCAAGAAAATGAACTTAATAAAGAAATGGCACTGTCCCCCCACCAAAACAACAAATTCCACACAAACTTCTCTTCAGTGTGCTACAGCTGTGGACAAAGGCCTGAGGTATCTTTTTAAATCACTATAGCAAGAAGTTGCATGCTGACAGGAAATTGATATGAAGATATGGGTGTACATTTGCAATGATCTGAAGCCCAAGCAAGAATAGGTATTTATACTACCTCTGAACCTTCAGGGAGTTTACAGAACCCAAAGGATAGGAGATGAGGAAGGTACAGAGATGAGATGAGCCTGTTAGAGACAGATACAACAAAGACAGAGCAAATAAAGAAATACAAAGATGAATGATACAGTTTTATACATACAGATTACACATTTTATCATGGGTACAAGGAAATGTAGAGAAAGAAAGAATAAATATCAGATGAAAATGTTCATAAATACAAGTTATATTTTAGTAGTATAAAAACCTGTGGAAATTATAACCGGATTAAAATATATTCATGTGAGAAGAATCTAAAACATGAAATACTGCACTGGCAACCTAAAGGCTGAATTAACTATTATTGAGCTTGTCTTCTCTTCAAGGTAAGCTGAAGCAATTCCCCTAATCCAGACCCAATACTTCAGAAAACTTGAGAGCATATCAACGGCATTAGTTGTGATTTACTCACAAAATGAAAGTGCATGGTCATATATTTAGGAATACCTCCCCACCCTCTTCATGGGGCTCCAGGTCATGTCCAGGTTTCTCCACGTGACAGTATTGACATGGGATGTTCACATTCCGTAAGCCCACTCCAAGCTTTGACATAAATCCTTGAACTGATCTTTAGAAAAGATTGGGAAACTGAAGAAGGTAACTACCATAACATAACTGAGAATTTTGATTTTCCAGAATACTGAAGGATGCTATCCTAAATTAGGACAAGCATAGGCTCCAATACCTCTGCTTGTGCTCATACTGCCACAAAAGAATGAATTCCAAACCAGCCCATCATACTAACTGAAATAACTTGGAAAAGGGTTAAAAAGAGAATATGTCAAAATGAACAGCTTCAGCAGCTCATGCTATGAACTCCGGAGATCCCAAATTTAATATGCCATGCTTCCTTCAAGCTCCATGGAATGCAAATAAATGTCTGCTTGGAATTTCAGGATTTCTCAGAATCAGACATGGTGTGTCGTGCAACCCAAGTTTTACACTAATAATGTGCCTGCTCTGATGGCAAGGGAAAAGAAGCTCTTATAAATGGCATAAGTATGGAACAGAAAACAGGCATAAGATCATGTTATTGATGGTAAAGAACACTTCAGCAAGGTGCATGAAAATAAAAGTAACTTAGTCTGCCATACTCCTCTCCTGAGTTCCTTCCTCTTGGGCTTTAACCAGTATAAGGTCTGTTAGATATCATTATAAATATTTTTTGATTATTTTTATAAATGTATAAATGAATAAAACATACACACCCCTAGACTAAAAGTGAAACAGCCAGTCAAAACCTTTAAAGTTTATATGATGAAAACTTCTTTTCCTAACTACATTTTCACAGAATCAGTTATTTTTTCACACCATAGGTGCTTAAACTCTGAATTTCAGAACCCCGTCTATAAAAGGGGAGAGGCTTATGAAATTATTTTAGCATTCCTCTAAAACAGAGAGGTGTCATATATTTGCAGTTGACTTTGGATTTTTAGGCCATGCCATAGGAATTTACAAACACAGCTCTGAGCTATCAGAGTGTGAAACCTACTCATCTCAATGAAAATAGGTGAAATCACTTTATAAAGCAAACTTTCTAAAGATGATGTACCAATGGAAAAAAAAAGAATCATATTTTACCTTTTATAGTATTTATGCTAAAATCACTTGCTACTCTCTGTTTTGGGTATTTGGTGTCAAATTAGCCCATTAAAAAAAAGTCTTTTTTTTCTGCTCTTATGCCAAATTTGACTGTCGTTTTTTATTGGAACATCAAAAGCAGGCTTTTAATTCTCACAGTTTTGATGCCTAATGAAAAGTGAAAGTTAAACACAGCATGGCAGCATTAAAAATGCATGGTAAATCCATAGCACCCTGACATCTTAGCCCTGCAGAGGATGTGAAAAAAAGCCATTGTAAACAAAAGATAATACTACTAAATACAAAGCAAATTAATTAGATGGTCTGACAGATTCATAAACAAAGAAAAATGGAGGGAGAACATATGTACAACTGTCTTCCAGCAAAGATATCACAATGGCCTGTCAGTAGTGCTGCCATATATTGAATTAATTTATGTACTCATTTTAAGACTTTGCTCCTGAACATCTGAAAATTGACACATTGATAAGCTATTGTCAAGAACTTGAACAAAGAAGGGAGTTTGAATCCTCAGCTGTACCACATAACCCACAGATCAGGGACTTCGGGCTCTGAATCACCTTTTTTACAATCAACAGACTGCTAAGGATTGTTTCCAGCTCAACTGTCTAACACTAACCCCAAATTTAACCAAAGAGACAACTTCCTTTTGTGCAGAAAAAGTGTCCAAGTTCCCATGTCTCATTTCGGTGGGAACAAACAAGTGTCCCTTGCAAAGCTCCTGGCACGTGCTCTTTATGAGAACTCCTGTCTCTGCTGGGCTGTAAATTCACCAGCAGCACCCAAGAGGATTTGTTTCTCTCCCCGCAGCCTGGAATGAAGCTTGTCATCCAGAAAGAAAAGCAACAGTATTTTTATGCCTCCTTTTTATTAAAAGGAGAAAAAAATACTGATGGCAATATTAGAAACATTTTATCTTCATACATTCTAGACAATGTTTATGGACAAATGGGATTAAGCAGATTAAAATGATGCCTTAAATGCATTTTACCAGTTTGTTCTCAGGAAACAAGATGTGTCTTACACCACAGTCCTGGACAATAATATAAGTTGTTTAAATACCTTAGTTTTTCTTATTTTACACTTACTCAGATTTTGGTTTTACATTAATCAAACTTTTATTTTAACAATACATTTTTATATTACTATGAGTAGCTTGTACAGACAGTCCATGGCAATCTAAAAAGAAACATACAGCAGAGTGAGCATAACACTGTAGCTGAACTCCAGCCTTTGGGAGGCACTGGCAGAGAAAATGATCAGAAAACTCACTGCTACTCCTGGTCAAGCTTCTAAGAACAGCAGAGTTCCTGACAGCTGAGCATTTCAGCGCAGATTCCTGCATAATTTACACACCATCTACACTTGCAAGTTACATAGGGTGAGGAAATAACTAAGAGTATGCCAGAAGAGGCACAGTTAGTGGATCTGAAACTAGGCAGCTCTCCAGAATTCTCTTTTCCCACTTCTTAAATCCTGGAGTACTCAGGCAATAGCTGCCACTCAGAACCCTGAGCTGCTTATTTGTAATTGTCTTGAAAATGGAAAAAAATCTAGTTCATTTTAGAACAAAAAATTTAGACTAGATTTTCATTTTCTAAAGCTAATACTAATTTCAAAGCAATTCAGGCAATAAAATAAGATTCAGACATTTTAATGTAACAGGGCAATGGATGATAAGAGAAAAACCTCCAACAAACAAATCCTCCTTGTTTAATCACAGGGCCATCATCAATTTTGAGGCAGTCAATGCAGGAGACTGCCAAACGTACAATAGCACTTAAAGGACGCAAGTAGAACAATGCCTCAAATTGATTAAAAAACATGTTATCCAAAAAGTTCATGCTTAGGACTTGTCACTGTAATTTAGATAGAAATCTGATATATTTTCATATAAGCTTCCTGAAAATTATTGAATCTCTATAGGTTATTCTATTTTTTACATATATATAATTTCTATTATGTCTATTGGTATATTTAATTTAAATTAACACATTAAAAGTGACTACAATTTTTTTTTTAAGAGGTCAGAGCACTCTGAGACATTTCCACACAAGCATTTTTTCATCTTGCAAAATAGAGACAGACAAATGAAAAACTGTAATATGTCTCCTTACTTAAGAGAATCACTTAATCACTGAGTTTATAAAATTAGTGTGTTTGTTATGGACTTAGATGGTATCCTGATGAGAATTTATTTTTGGGGGGAATTTAGGAAGAGCTAGGAAGTTTGCCAGAAGAAACTTAGGCAAATGCAAGATGTTTCTGGAGTGAATTACTGCATTAGTTCCACTAACAGACACAGAAAGTTACCAAAATTGAGCTCTTGATAATTTCACAGCTTGCCAGAAAGTTCTTCTTAAAGCAACTAATGGCTATTTATTACATAAGATCTAGCACAAAAAGCTTAATGGAATGCAAGCTGCCATCTTACATCCTGTGGAAATTAAGTGCAGGATCATTATATCACTAACTTTCTCTAGTGTCTCCTGAGTATTTGTTTAAAGTCATCAGCAAAAGCTGTATAAATCAACAAGAAAGTTGCCTTAAAAAGGATGGACAATCATCCTACTTACATTTACTCTTGTGCATCCGTATGCATGATCACACACTTCTTAGTAAATATTATTTTTTTCCTTACTCTTACAATGACACTTTGCCACAATTAAGGCTTCTATTTAATATCCTCATCAGATGAAATTATATCTTGCCTTTTAGGTCTAGAATCTTCCCCAGGGAAGCAACTATATTTAGATCTCTTAAAACTTTATATGGCAATGATTGAAAAAAACCTTCTTCCTTGAAATCAAGTTAACAATTATTATATATAAGCAGCCCAATCTTTCCAGATCAGCTAAATAACTGCTCTTTGCCTTCTGTCCTATGCCTCAGAGCACACAAATGCCTCTTGCAATCCTGACCTTTCCCTGTGCTATGGCTGTTTCTTCACTCCCCACTTCCCAAGGTGATAGGAGAGCTCAGTAGAACTCTGAAACAGAGTGACAGCAGAAGGGACCAGGATTTGACTACAGTTGATCTCTGGAACAAGAGGTAACTGAAAAATATTTGCAAAATTTGGCTGTCAATTTCATAACCCAAACCTTTGTTTATGCAAATAAGGAAGGGGCAATAAGAAATTATCTTTCATTATGATGACCTGCACAGCAATAGACCTTGTAAGGTCTTCTGTAAAAGCAAGGGAAAAAAAAAAAAGTTATGCCAACATTTTACTTTAGAACCATTCTGCAAACATTTCTCATTAGCATTATCCTGATTTTCCCAAAAGGGATTTTTTGAAAGAACAAGGTACAGCTTTTGTGACAACTCTCCAACAGTGTTATCTTGAAATGCTTGCCTCATTTTTCAACCCCTCAAACTCACCTATAAAATATGAAGCAGCAGTTGAACTCTAGCTAATGCATAAGCTGTTTCAACAATCCACTACATTTTAAATAAATAGGTCCTGGATAGTCAACAGAAGTCAAAAATAGTCCTACCACATTCCTGGCACTGCTGGAGCCTGTCCACAGCTCAGGACAACCCTGTGCAAAGATGCTCAAGCTCAGTCTGAGGAATTGCACAGGACACCTAAAGCTGCGCTGGAAATAACACGCCATGCCAGTTACCCAGGATATCCAGCACAGCTTCCAACACCACAGCAAGTTCCCCTGAATAGCTCTGCCCAGCCCTGAGCTGTGAAAGGTAGCCAGATTTCAAATTTGAGCAGGTATATTTCTGAATTCATAAGAGGAGCCACTCCCATGCAAAACCATTTTTTTTTTGTACCATTTTTACAGGGTAGCTTTTCAGAGCAGGATCACACTGTTAAGCTGTGGGTACAAAGCACATGCAATACCAAACAGGCAGATGCTATTGAAGGCTCAAAATGCAAAGTAAAGCATTACCATTTTTATCCATGGAATGGGGCTCAGACTGCTTCTTTCCAATATCAGCAAAGGATCTTACAATTGGGATCCTGTTGCTCAGCTTCTTCTGGTTCTGGTGGTGATGCTGTTTCAGTAATGCCTCATGCACTCTGTGACGAACATCCTCACTGAGCTGCCCAGAACCCACCTGCTGGTCCAGAATCATATCTGAAAATAAACACACAAACATAATAAAAGAGGGGGAAAAGGAAACAATTTATCTCTTAAATTGCAATAATAATAATGATTAGTACCCTACAGGATTGCAACTGAAATGCACCAGTTCCTTTAATGCAACAGAATTAAAAGTAAGTTTCATCTAGAAGCATTTCACTTTCAATATGGAGAGAGACAGGGGAAGGGCAGGGACAAAAGGATGCTATTAATATTTTAAAAATCCTCAAAAAAATACACTATTCACAAATTAAGGTCATCTGTACAATGACTGAAGCCAGTTCTTAGCACTCTTACATATAACATATTTAAATCCAGGGTTATGATGTGTATAAAATGTCTTTTTCCAAATAATCCCTATTCTATTTCCTACAAAGGACTGGCTGTGAGAGGAAACTTTTTTTTTATTCCCTTTGTACTTAGCACAGGAGATCAGTCTTTCTTTCTTGTAGCTATACAATACCTTTGGCGTAATGCAAAGAAAATTCAGGTAAGACAATACAGAAAAATTGCTGCATTATTTGTCGCTACCAAATAGAATCTATTTCTGCTGCCAGATGTATATGTTACTGCAAGAGGATAATTTCAAGGAGGTGAGAGTGAAACTGATCCCCCTACTAAGAAATTAAAACCATTTTTGCGGTGCACTAGCAGAAAATAGTTTTACATATTCATATTCAACACTATTTCTACATACCCAGCCTTTCTTCTAGGAAGGTGACACAGCCCGGTGAGGTGCTTTTACACCAAAGCACTCAGAATGGACAAAAACCAGAAGGAGCTGGAAGCCACTTTGCTGCTAGAAAGTTATGACTTTTGTGGGTCTTTGTGGGTACTGACACTTTGTGGGGCAAGTTCCACAACTGGAGTGTGGCTATCGATGGCTACAGCTGTTCGTAAGAGCCAGGAAAGGAAGGAGAGGCTGAGGAATCACCCTCTACATCCCCACAGGGACTGAACATGAGGAGCTGCCTCTGAAGAACAGCCAGAAGCAGAGGTGGATGAATTCATCCTGCTCCACTTACAGGAAGCATCATGCAGGCAAGCTCCAGGCTGAGAGAACTGGGATTGTTAAGCCTGGAAAAAAGAAGGCTTTGGGGTGACTTAATTCCAGCCTTCCAGTACTTAAAGGAAACCTAGAGGAAAGATAGAGGAAGATTGTTTACAAGAGCACATAGTAACAGGGTAAGGGGTAAGGGATTTAAATTGAGAGTAATTTAAAATTATAAGGAAAAAAATCTTTACTGTGAGGGTGCTGAGGCACTGGAACAGGTTACTCAGGGAAACTGTGGATGCCACATCCCTGGAGGTGTTGGAGGCAAGGTTGGATGCAGCTCTGACCAAACTGGTCTACTTAATGGTGTCCTTGCTACAGTAGGGGGATCAGAACTAGATGATCTTTATGGTTCCTTTCTAGCCCACACATCTTTATGATTTCATGATTCTATGACATTAATTATGTGTTTCAAATGGGAAAGAATCGTTGAGAATTTTGTGGGATTTTTTAAAAAATATTATTTGGGGAAATACTGCTACCAACAATAATGATGCTTAACAGAAAAATTAAGGAAAAAAATGCTGTTATATATGCTTTGATACAGAATTTAAGTACACACTGCCCTTGTATATCAATTGGAAGAAACTGTACTGGACAAAAATAGTGATACAATAAGCTGAGTCCAAAACTTCTTGTACTGAAAATCCAGACAGCTCATGATTCTGTGCTGGAATCAGATTCATATCTGCCAGTAAACTCAGTGGAAAAGCAAGCAGAGCAGGAAAAATAAAAAGCAGATGCATCATCAGTAGAGAGATTATTTGTCATGTCTTTGATAACAGCCAGGAGCAATGGGAGATAATAAAATGCATTAAATCACCATGCTGGTTAAAAGCAGAGTTTAATTGCTAACAGTCACCTATGCACTGAATATACACTCAAAATACACAAGTTTTTCTGATGCTCTCAATATCAACATAACAAGCCAATGTATTACACACCTGCTTGAGAGCTGAACAAGAAGAAACCTGCATGTTTCACTTGTGATGGAGAGGCTACCAGCAAGTCTACATTGACATCTACAGTGATATGCACACAGAAGGACAAGGATGGGGTCCAGGTAAATGCAGCTGCCAACAGGTGTGACCATGAGCGATGTATCCAGAGCTTTGCAATGAAGAATCAGGCACAGGCTTTCAATGTTGCACAGGATCCCCCCCAGCAACTGTGCACTATCAGACACAGGGCTGACAAGAATTTGCAACACGTGACAAATGGAAACCAATCTTCTGCTCAAGAAAAATATTTATTTTCCTCCTCAACTCTAATGCCTTTTAAGACACACTTCTGCCCTAAGGATATTACTATCTTGCCTTTAGACACCCTTAGTACATGAATCCAAAGGAAGAGCTCAAAAAAAGGTTTCCTTTAGGACACATAAATTTAGGGTTGTGGTCAAACCCTTGCTTACAGATAAGTGCAACTCTACTTGTATAGTGTCATTCCTGGAATAACAGTATATTTCACATAAAATATTAAAATATATTAACTGCTGAGGATGATGTCAATATTTAAGTTTATCCATTTAGGAGAGAAAATGACAGGAAAAAGAAAATCAAATCCTTATCCTCTTCCTTCCCCTAGGATGCTCTGCTAGACTTATTAACAGCCATAGAAGCCACAGAATTGTTGCCAGTGTGGTGACTAGCAGTTTTTTATTTCCTGCCAGAAAGAAGAAAATGGCTTACCTAGAGATTTTTGGGTTTTTACAATGGCTTTCCTTTTACTGTAGCACTGCTACTATGTGTAATAGGAGAAGATGTATTCAGTTTTGGAAAGAGTGAAGATGTGTTTTCTTGCCTTGGTATTTCCTTCCAGCTGTCATTCTTTTAACATAGACCCAGTTGCAGTAGCAGCTGTAGGAGCTTAAATACAGTCAAATTTCTGACAGATTGCTGTATTTTGACCCTTTTTTCAAGCCCTGCACAGATATGAGCTGGAATAAAAAGACTGTGTCCATCCACCTCTATCATGGGATTCTTTTTTCAATTTCTTCCCAAGCTTCTCAAAATATTTTTAAAAGCCCAGGCCCCTGCAATATCAGTAACACCCTTAATTGCAAAGATTGCCTTGAAAACAAAAGCAGCATTGTTAATTTCCAAGAGGAAAAGGCCAAAAGGAGCATTTAAAACATTTAATTTTCAAAATAGACTGTAATCACTTAATCCTGTAAGTAGAAATGCCTTCATATCAGTTGAAGCTGTACATATTTTCAAAGCCCTGGTCTTCACTTTTGTATCTAGAACAGGCAGCCATTTCTTCACACTCCATATGAAAAAAAAGAAGTAGTAAAGAATCTTTGTTTTAAAGAATTTTCTTCTTGAATATCCTTTTAAATTCTGCACAGCCCAATTCTAGCCAGACACACAGTTTACCATTCCATTTTTCAAGGATGCTTCACTTCCATATGAAGCTTTCAGAAGGATATGGAACCTGTGGAATATCCAGCAGCACAGTGTTACCCATTCTGTTAAATGCTCACACTGTAGCATTTCTGCTGACATCAAGACAGTAGAAGTAGGATAAAGTAGGATGTTTCTTCAGTAAGTGATCTTGGTTAAGACTGGAACCATGAAATAATTTTTTCAAGCTGTTAAAAACAGATACTCTCCCTGACCCAGTCATTTAAAAGAATTCAAAGAAACTTGGGTTTTCCTATCATTTTAAGAATGTTTTCTCCATTCAGACTCAGTTACAATACATCATCTGTATAAAATTATTTTGTGAGTAAATCTGAGCAATGTGAGTACTTTAACAAGCTATTACAGTAACTGAGCTATTGCTCATCACCACCTGTGAACAATTTACCCAGGCTGCGAGTTCCAGCACTGGGGTGCAGACAATTTGTATCTGTTCAAATGCAGGATGGCTCATGTGTGGCCCAGCAAAGAAAATTCCATCTGTCCCACCTCTAGAGTCGGCAAGGATGCAAAAGCAGGCTGGCTGCCTCCACTCACTCTGGAGGGGTGTGTTACACACTGCAGCTTCCAGGAGTCCCCACAGGTCCAGGCAAATGGACAATAAGGAGGCTCTCAAGTGTGGCAACAGCTCGCTCCCCACCAGGTTCACAGTGTGCTCATCACCTCATGTGCAATAACACACAGAATGTTCAGGTGAAATATAGAATAAATTTGTAGAAAACATACTGCATTTGTATCAAAATACTTGTGAAGTCCAAAAAGAAGTTACTGAGCTCATATTCTCCTGATGTAGGTTGGCACTGACAGTTTACAGCAGAAACTGCATTCAGTATACAACAGCAAGGGTGCTGGTATTCAGACTTCCAAATATTATAACTGTACAGTTGCAGGACAAAATAAGAGATTAATGACAAAATATAAAAAACACAGGCTTCTGTGTGCATCACAATTGCGGTGATAGCTGCAAAACTTAATTTAAAAGCCAAAGTCCTTCTGGCTTGTGGTCATTGCCCTTAAAGACAGGGAAGAAAATAAAAAGCAACCCTAATTCATTGCTTTATGGAAGACAATCAGGTGGAGCACTGTCCTTTTTCTTCATGAGTCTCTAAAGAGGAACCCAAATATATCCTTCCCTAGTGAGTCAGGCAGGAGGAGCAATACAAACAATTAGGATTCCTGGGCTGCACTTGTGAACCAAGACCCATTAAATCATTTACAGGGTGATTATAAACAAGCTAGCTAAACTGGCAGATTTAGCAGCTCATCCAAGAGGGCAGAGCACTCCAGTGCTTCAAGACACAGCTTCTGTTTCCAGCTTTACCTGAAATTATTTGGTTCAAATAATCACTTAACATACTTGAAAAGAAAAGAAAGTATGAAAAATGTCTGCTTTTTAAAATAAAGTACAGTAGATCATTTTAGTGAGGAACGAGAGCAAGCATTTCACAAAACCATAAATTGCAGAGACAAGGCCAAAATTCCCAGCTTGCAATTCACAACAGCAGGCACAGTGAATGCCTCATAAAAAAATAAATTTTTCAAGCTGAGATTAACTTCTGCAATCTAAAAAGATTTCTACAGTTTTGTTAGCATGGGAAAACAAATAACAACCACAGAAAAAGACAGTGCTACCTAGAAGTTGGTACGATATCTACAATTTACCCACAAAGGAACAAAACCTGACAGTTTCTCTGCAGAGGTTATTACCACATGCTAAGCTGAAAATAAATCAAACAAATGCAGAAACCTTGGTAAGCAAGAAGGTGAAAGCTGAACAAAAGACAGGTGTAGGGTCAAACAGAGAAGCAGATTACTCACAGGCAATCCTACCCTTTATTACAGTGTTCGTAATAAAAGTTAAATGTACCATAAAAGCACTGTCAGAAACATAACACAGTGTGAGAGCTGCAGATGAAACAAAAGACTCCAGTGACATAAAATCTCAACTTGAGCCAGTAAAATATGTGGTTATTATGGAATAATATAGCTTAAAGCAAACAAAGGTAAAAGAAGACTTGTTCAGATTGAAAGCTTAACATGATATTAACGAAATCGATAAAATTGCACACTTGGAATGTAATGCCCTGAGTTGCTGAGCACAGAGCCTGGTGACCTCAATCACAAGATTAAGCTGTTACACAGATTGAAAATTCAATCGTGAGGAACATACAAAAGACTGCTCAGGAAAAAATAGCCAGATCTTAGGATTGGAAAGAAAGGGTCGATTTAAAATTTAATTTTAAAAAGCAACCATTATTATAATTAAACCATTTAAAATAAATGGGAATATTTCAATATGTGCAAGTCGCCAAAGCTCCACTGTGCAACAAAGGCCACCGTTTGTATTTGACAAGGTTTGACATTTGTTCACAGAAAACTACAAGAATATGCAAGTTCTGTGGCTCATGCTGTAAAGAAAGTATTGCCATTAAAGGCTGGACTGAATAGTTTTTGAACCAAACAACAGAAAATGGCATCATATGTTAAATAGAGGAACCTTTTGGGTTCATTCAGTGGTTATAATCAAAAAACCAGATGGTAATCTGAGACTCTACATGGTTTCAAAGGAACTAAATGAAAATATCAAAAGAGAACATTTTCATCTGCCAACTTGAACAACACAGTGAAGCTGCTCTCTAATGGTACCGCCAGATTCTGGCAAATACATCCTCAAGAGACAAGTTCCAAAATAAACTGTTTTGATTACATAGATTTTTCAGACTTCCTTTTAGCATATGTTCTATACAGAAGTGATCGATAAAATATTACTACATAACGTTCAAAGGAATTCCTTGTGCATGGAGTGCTAACTTACTGATACAGGAGTCAATGTAAAGACATATAAAAAAATAATGTCACACATTAGAATTAGTAATAACTCCCCTAAAATATGTGCAATAAAAATTGCATTTTTAAACAGGATAAAGTTCAGCTGAGGAAATGAGCTCTTTTCAAGAGAAGCAAAATCCATCTTACAAAAATTAAAAACAATTTGAGAAATTCAGGAACAAAAATGCTGTTCTGATGTACGATGACAGTGTCGGGAATTCACCTCAGAATTCTGTATTATAATAAGATGCTGTCTGTGAATTCAGCATCATAGGTATGAAAGCTCTTTTGCAACAAAGAAATTGTGTGCCTGTCCAAAGAAATATACAATCTTGTAGATGAAGTAATTTTTAAATACAACAGTTGGAATGAAAAAGACCTAATAGAGAATGGACATGCTGGAATAGAGGATGACTTTAAAATCCTCACCACTTAAACAGTACCAAAACATTTTTATGCAGAACTGTCAGTGTTTCTAGGGATAAAATACAAAAGACATGGTTCTGGAAACCATGCAAACATTACAAAGGTAGCTTTCATCTGTACATTTTACCACAAGCCCATTAATGTTCTAAAATACAGACTTAATAATAGAAATTCTCAGGGACTAAGTGCTAAGAGTTTAATGCCTTAGTGAGTGTTTATAGATTAAAAGCCTTGACTAAAACAAATAGGAATTCTTAGTCTCAATTTAGCAATAAAATTTAAGTACATCTCTTTCAGGATATGAAGACTGGCATTGCATTAATAGCAATGTAATTTGATATTGGAATATAGCCCAGATAGCAAGACATTACCAATAAATACACAGCACACATTTCTCACTAACAAAGGCAAATAAGAGGATGTACACAAATAATGTATTTGTTCTCAAAAGATGATGCATTATAGCAATGCAGCAAAATTATCAAAAGATTGCCTTAAAAAAATCAAAAGCTTAAACTATTAATCAGAAGCACAAGAATTAAATTTAATCCAGAAGTACCCCTTAAAACTGTAGGGCATAGCCTACACAAACTCTCCTACAGAAGAGAAGTTAAACGGCATTGCTACAGCACAAGTAATATTAAGAGAGAAAAGCAATTGGAGTATCTACTTTATTTCTTGAGTCTTGAGCTACTTTTTTTCTTGATAGGAAAAAAATATATCTCTTCAAAGAAACCTGACAGAACGCAAGTAATTTGCACAATGATTCACTTGCCTAAAGCACCTGCTACAAAGCTTTATAAAAACTAGAATTGATTGCTTATTGAACCTGCAGAGGAGGAAAAACATAATCTCTCGAAGACCAAGAACAACCCACGCAGACCTTGTCATGTGTCAGGTCACCTCACCAGAAAGGGATACCTACTACTTCAAGCAAATAATACAACCAATAAAATGCATCCAAATCTGCCACAACAACACATACCTTTTAAATGAAACTGGTACATGCCATTTAATGAAAGTCATCCTAAAGCCTCTTCTCAGAATACGTTTTCCTAATCAACAAACCAGGATAAGTCACAACTAGGGCTGACTTATAATAGCATGAGGGTAACTCCCTAAATTCTCCACTGAAGAACAACTTACATCTCTGGTGAGTTTCAACATTAGAATTACAAATGTGGAAATCCTTGGCCAACTTAAATGAAATAAAATCACTAAAAGTAAGGACTGAGATTATAAACAGTAATTGATTGAGCCCTCACTATATTGGAAAATATACAATATCTTCCAAAAACGGGGGGGAAAGGATGTTCACTGAAGTTGGGGGCTTTTTTGCATTCATCCTTACTTTTTTTACCTACTTAAAAAACAATTCTGGAAGGGCTTTCTTAGCTGACTACAGACAAAGTTGAGTGATTTCTGGATTAAGAATACAAAGGTCAAGATTGAAAAACCCAGTGTACCATTTAAGCAAAAAACTAATAGAAGAACATCAAGTAGCTGACCAAAGTACTTCTTAATTTTTTATAAATATATACTAAAGCAACATACTGATAGACACCTTTGTTCTTTCAAATGAGCTGCTTTTTATTCTTCATGTTTATATTTTATCTTTATCAAGACAAATTTTGAAGGTCTAATTCAGACTATGAGTCATGGAAGAATCAGATCTCAGCAGAGTAGAAACCCACACAAATTTCTGCAGATTTGTATTAATAATATCTCGCATCAGTTTGACATAAACAATTTGGGAAAAATAAATACAAAGAGCAGCTACCAGTATCTGAGCCAATTTTAATTCCACTGTTAAATATAGCCCACCAAACAATAGCTCCCCTCCAATTTAAATAAGTAAAATTAATTTTATATGGGACTTACATAGATTTATACATCATTCACAAAGTCGTTTTCTTGATAATCTTGAGTGTTAGAAAATTTTATTGCTTTGTCTTTTGTATCTTTCCTAAACTAATTACAGTCTTTAAGGGAAACACCAGGAAAGCAGGAAATGGCATGTAGTCTCAATCTCGCTTATACTTTTGGGAGAGAAGACTCATCCAAACTTATCCAAACAAACTTATATTTTGTCTTGCTCACACAAACTGTAGAATTGGAACTGCCAAATAAACTTCTATTGGAAAAAAATGCACTCAACTTTATCTTGAGAAGTTTATGTACCTAAAATTTCTTTTTAAAACTTACACTGTATCATTACTCCTGATTTCATTCTCAACTCAGAGACATGTCTGTTTTCATGTAACTTAATTGCAATAAATACTTCCCTATATTTTGGGGTTTTTTATCTAGATTGCCTGCAATTAGCATAGCAGTAGATTAAGTTTGTGACAGCACACGCCTCACTCACGTGAGGCAGCATAGCAGGAGCAGAGAACATGCCAGCTCTAATTAAACATAACCAAACTACCCTCTCTCTTCCATTTTCATTTTCTTCTTTATTCAAAAACTGATTCTTAAAGTGGCAGATTCCACATTAAAAATATAAATAGAATATCTACTAGCTGTGCCAGACATGAGTTTCTTTTCCAGTACATTGAGAAAAACATTTCCTAGGAGTTTCTAAACTGAACTGATTATTATGCAATAACTTTCTTGGTATGCATTTAGTTTTTATTAAATAATTTTTATAAGCAATACATGAAACATTGATACATACCTGCAATTTCTTCTATGGAGTTAGCTCTCATGTCCAAAAGAACTGTGCCATTCAGGATGCAGCTCCTCAGCTCAAACAAGCTATGAAGTGACAGTGTGGCAACATAGGGTTTGCTCCACCTCTCTCCACCATCCTCTACATCTTCTTCAAACTTCAACCACCTATACAAACAATCAATTTTATAACTCCATTGTGCATAAGAAATGAAAAATTAATTACTTCTATGGATGCTGAAAGTAAAGACAAAGATGTTAAATATGTCTTTAGATATCACTTTATTCTTCCTTTTTAGGAAACATGAGAAACTTCATTGCCTACTTCATTTCATATAATGCTGTATTATATCATTTTTGAGGTTAAGTTCTGACCACAGAGATGAAAAGAGAAATATATTAAGCAATTATCTTTGTACTTTACAAGAACTTTGACTAATTCTTTGGCATACAACAATATTTCTGTGATAGAATAACAAGCTGTATGAAAAGGACTCTAGAGAAACTTCAGTAATGTAAAAGGATATATGAAACTGGCATGAAAGGATCAAGTCCTTCATTACCATCCAGCCAGATGAACTTGCTTGAGACTGAATTGATAAATATTGCACTTAAAATGTTAAAAGAACAAACAAAGATCTGAGAAGTCAGACAGGGATGTTGCTGTGTGGAGCCCTGCAACCCACCAGCCTAGCAGGGTTTGAACAGCTGCAGGCAGAGCACACACCTGTACTGCTTGACTCTACAGCACTCAGCTGTTTTATACAACATGGCAGCAGAGAAATCAGGCAGAGCCTCACACCTGGACAGCATCTTCACACATTTCCAGACAGCAGAGAAATGTAAAGATTTAAGACCTCTAAGGCTGAGGAATTTCCAGTTTTACCAAGCCTCACAGCGCAGCAAAGCAGCTTTTGCTGCTGTCCTCTTCTGTTCCTGGGCCACATGTCTAACTCTGCTCCTACTTGTAAATCATGCAAGTACACCCATATTTTAGACACTTTCCTCCTTTCAGTCCTTGTGTACCAAGTTCTTCCCTTGTTGCTGGCATCCTGCAAGCAGCCACCACTTCACTGACTCACTCATCATAAACATACCTTCTCCTTTCCTCATGTATTCCATTTCTTGGAACTGTCCCAGCTGCCTTCTAATCATTCTCCCATTATTTATGGACAATTTGCCTCAACTCCCTGGGTCGTTCAAAATCTCCAGTCTCCTATTCTAGCCCTCTCCTGCTCTTTGTATCTCAATATTTTCCCTCCATTTCCTCTGTGAGGAAGCTGGCCAAGTTCTGTACTTTGTCTTTGCCCATGAGAACTCTTTCCTCTTCATCAAACCCACTCCTTTTGCTGCATTCTCTTTTCTCTTCCCAGCCCATCTCCTTCACCTTTGCATTCCTCCAGAGAAGCAGCAAGGAGGACACAGCATAAAAATTTGCTTCCACAAAGCTGAACCATGAAATTAAATTTGCATATGCAAATAAGATTTTCCAAATAAATTTTCAAAACCAGGTCCAAAGGGACATCAAGCACAATTTAGCACACTTCTCTCCATCAAATTAAAAGTGATTCTTTTAATGGGAGGCCTACAACAACTCAGGGAAGAAGCATGTGAGAAGGAAAAATAATTCTTAAAATTTTTTTCATTTTGCAGTTACACTTGAACTCCCTAAGAAGAGGCTGCTCCTATCTTGCTAACGGCACTCTTGTTTCCAAGCTGAAAAATGTGCAGTACCTATTTGTATCCACAGGATCACAAATATAGTGCATTTATTGTCCTGTTTAAACCATGGCCCAAGACTCTGCAAAATACCTACATTTTTCTCTTCTCATACTTCCATTTTCATGCATGTTTCTAATATCTTCAGGAGATTTAGAAAATCTTTATTCTTGAGTATTCTTAATTATTTCTGTTATTATGTATTAGTGTTATTATATATCTTATTATTTCTATGCTTAGCTTGTTATCTTTTATGCTGATCAAAAAAAAAAAATAAAATCATGCTCCATGTATTCTAAAAACAATGATCCAAGCAAAGAGTTTGACAAAATATCATCAGAAATTTCATACTGTCATTACCTTTTGTTCATGTAAGTCAGTCTTCAACATTGCTTATCTGATTATGCTGCTGCAGTCTGTCCTCAATATTTCCTAATTTAAATCTATTGACCAGTTGTAAACAGATTTTAAAAGAGCAATAAAAGACAAGCATGTTCTTAAAAGTCTGAGACAGGTGACTGGACAGAGGCAGGCTTATTATCAGAGCTTATAACATACTAGGGACACAGAAAAGTCTAAATCATGAATATAGCTTTAATTAGAGTTTACAGTGTCAGACATTAAAGCTTATACATTGATGCATAAAAATCCATAGGAAAATATTGCTGTTGCTCAAATAATTATACTTGCCATTGTGATCATCTGGGTTTCCATGAATTGGAATATTATATTGTATGGGATGCACCCCATTTCCTGCTGTTGCTGCAACTTAGGTATTTAAACACATTATCATACTTGGTTACTCAATGAGCCAACAGGCCAGGATATGGAATTAAATCATGTCCAGGTGACAGCATTATATGTTTGCAATAAATTTCTATTTTGATTTTAATAAGCATATCATAAGTTTACTAATTTCATCAAGGGAACATCATCATACTGTTCATCACCTTTTGTCTTTTCAGAAATATTCCTGTTATTTCAGATAATCCTTATTTAACATATCAAATAAGAAACAGTAGCAGTAAACATAAAACAACTCTAATCTAATGCAGAGTCTTTCAATTCTAAATGTTCAGTAGTTTTAAAAATCATACTATTTGATTAATCATCTGAATTCGTGAGCAAGTCTCCATGACAGAAATGGCTTTGAAATACAAACTCAGGCATAGATCCCAATTTGCCAATTGTACTCCTTTTAGTTTCCCAAAGACAAATTAAAACATATTTACTTTTGCAGTTTTACCCGTTAAATTGGTATGATTGACAGATAAAATCCTTTTGTAGTTTCTTGGGAAACACCATCAGCCCCTATTGAGTTAATGTCACACACATCCCATTGTGACTGGAACGTATCTGGAACTATCTCTGCTATGCCTGACTGCATGGAAGAGCACTTTCATCCTTACAGCTTTCTTTTACTGGTAAAGACTGGCATAGGTCTATTGATAACACAGTTTAGCTCCTCTGATAGAATGCTTGCTAGGAAAAAACCATGCCAGCAAGAGTTTCAGCAAAGCATGTTACTATAGGAAAAATATTACTCAGGCTAGTGTGTGTACACACACCTTAAGCATATGTCCTAGCTTCTAAAGCCATCTTCATCATTTTCTCAAGCAGCAATAAAAGAGGGCATATGCTTCATTTTAGACACAGCTACCACTTTTTCTGCACAATATGAAGTGGGTGACTGCATTTTATCTATTTTGTAGTGTGGTATGTCTGCAGCAGAGAGATGGGTATGTACTCACAACCCGCTCAACAGTTATTGGTTTTAATGGAGTCTTTCAAATTGTACAAATTTCCACGTGAGCTTGTGCTTGCCCACATCAATTTGAAAACCAACCAAAGAACACAAGCACGTCAGGAACAAAGCAGGAGTGAGAAACTTATGTTTCTTGTGACCCAGTTTCTTTGGAAAAAAGTTTAGATCCAGGGAAAATTCATTACACTTCCTAACTTTCTTCTAAACTGTGGACACAAGTTTATTTCTTAACTGTGCATTAAAATTTAAACTTAAGCACTTTCCTCCTGGTTTCAAGATTCTTTCTGTTTTCTCCTTACTACATTTTTTTTTTCTGCTTCATAAAAATAGTGATATTCTCCAGATATTTTTGGTTAATACTAGCAGATAAATGAGTCCCAAAAGTCTGGGTAAAACTTGCTACAAATCAGGCACCACTTTCCAGCCATGACACATGAACTGCTTTCCCAACAGCTGCACCTTGCAGCTACACTATTTGGGTGTATAAAATAAATCCAGCTGTTACACTTCAGCACATTTCTCCACAAACCTACCAGAAATTTTTTCTTCAGAATAGAAACTGTGCATCATCTCCACAGAGAATGCATGGCTGTACAGCTGGGCCACATACAAAATCTGTTCTAAGAATGACTATTGATTTTAAAAGGTATGTGTTTCTTCTGGCTTTAAATCAATTGATGGAGGGAAAAAAAAAAAATTTACCCCTATATCAACATAACCAAGCTATTCACTCCATTCTGCTCACTAACCAGTTCCATGGATGGGACAGTCTAAATCAGATTCTAGAACAGAAAAGTCCAGTGCACTTTCAATCAAAATGAAAATACCAAGGTATAGATGTACTTCATCAGAGTCAACCCAACACTTCAGTCCAGGTGCACCAAATGCAGAGCTTGGTGAAATGAATGCATAACCACTTTGTGCTATCACTCTCATTAAATGTAATTAATCTCTACCTGAAACTACATCCAAAGCCAAACAGTAAGATTTATAAATATTTACAAGTGACATTTTGCACACAGACGAAAAACATACAATAAGCCTGGAACAGCAACAAATTCAGATTGTATCTTCTCCATACCATGCTTTTAGTCAAATCAATAATTCTGAAGTCCTGAATCAATCACAGGTATTTAAAGTGACCCACTGTATTAGTTTCTAAGCACATGATCTTGCATATTAAACACCATCCCATTTCTATTACTCTACTCAAAGCCACTTGGTTCTTTGTGTATGATACCTTTATCTAGAGGAGTACCTCTGTTTCTAGAGTAATACCTTCTCATTTCTTATTATTACCAAGTTTTCTTATTATAATCCCATTTTAAATTCAATAATAAATCTATTTACTAAGCCTAATTCTTCAGAAGCTAGCTGTCACTACCTTTCACACTAATAGTATAATCTCTCAGCATGGCCTGCTGCACCTCTTCAAATAGTTCCTGACCTACTAATACAATTTTTACACTAGAATGCAGTTTAAGTAATACATTCCCACTGCTGTACCATATCAAATGTTTTACTTAGAAAAATTTAGATCCACTGTTTTTTCTTTGTCAGAAAAACAAAAATCAATTATCTGATTAAAAAGCATTATTAACTTAGTCTGACATGACATACCACTGATCTCCAAATCTAGAATTTTTCTTTCCTTCTTTCTAGTTGTATGGCTCTGAAATTGGACTATAAGGGCTCTGTTTGCTCCAACCACTTTTATCCTTTCTTTAACAGCATTGCAGCGTTTGGATCAGTACAGCACACCTGACAGACTCACAGAGAGAGAGGAGTTGCCCTACCCATTAAATACATGTTCTTTCACCTTTCTGGGATGGAAATTGTTACACCCTCTTATTTGCACAGAGAAGCACTTTGAGTCTTATCTCCATTTTGAATTTGGCCCTTTCCTTGCCATCTCCTCCTTTCTAACCGGCCACCCCATGTCAAATGCACTCTGAAATTAGGGGCAAACTGAAAAAGACCATTTATCTCAGTTCTTTCCACGCAGCAGCCCCACTCTTCCTTTCTTTCCATCTTACTGCTAAAGCTAAAGAAAATTTTACTATTAGCTATTATGTCATTCTTGTATTTTCTGAGCTCCAAAAATGCAGTTTTCTCGGCTGTTTTTCTCCTGCCTTTCTTCAACAATCTTGTTTCTATTAAACATTTTTAATTCTTCATTTCACAAATAATTGAGAAGGGTGTACATATAGACAGATCACTTGAAACAAATTTATTTCACCTACTCTTTTTGAATTCTATCTTCATCAGAACCACTTGCTGACAGAAATTGTTAAAATTTTGATATAAAATCATAAATCATTGATAATTCACAAAGGTATTTTTTTTAAAGTTGAACTAAAGTTGCTATTTCCCTGCTTAAAAATAACACAGAGTGATTTTTACTTTTTAATTTCAACAGAAGTTAATACTCCTCCTAGCGAGGTTCTGTGTATTCCTAATCAGTATGAGAACATTGCAGATGATTACCTTGATTAGATTTTCTCTCTCTGCATATTAATAAGATTATTTAGGAACACTACTGCCTTCCTTTTGCAGCACAATCCCCATATGAGAATTTTCTACACATAAAAATCTATATTTAGCATCTGTCTATGCTGCCTATGAACAGGTAATGGAGGGGAAGGTCATAGAAAATTTTTTGGCCCTCTGGGAAAGCAGAAATTTGCAGTAAAATTAGAAAGAAAACTACCAGCCATGTTCATGTCAGCCAGTACAAATACACAGTTACCCACAAAATCCTTCCAGAAATTTTGCAATTTATATTCTACCAAATATATATTATCACACAGACTTTTGGGCACCATTGAGGAACACTGTCAACACCTGGCATGAAGAGGAAGAATTAAGGTTTCAAGATGAAAAATAAAACAAAGATTGCTGTAAAATGCAAACTATTAATGAAACTAAGCAAATTATCTTCCATTTAAGTGCTCAAGGAAAAAAATTACACAATTAAAAGTTCTATACCATTTTTTTTTCACACCAGAAATGCAATCTAAAAATCTTTCCAACTAATTTTGCAGAAATAAAATAGTCCAACACTGAATACCCATTCTCAAAATAAACTGTTCATGGAGACTTAGAATATGCAAAAGTTCTATTGCTCCAGAAGTAATCTCATTATTTGCTTTAATCTTTTTATAATGGTTCCCTTAGTTTCTTCAGGATTGAAAAAAAATATGAAGTTAGACTCTTTGAATTAGAAGATAAAATATGAATTGACCCACTGATTTTTCATTCACATATATGGTATATTTACATTATTTTTTTCCATTGGTGTTCACTCTGACCTATATTCATAAATCCTAATGAAAATATTTGGCTCTGCGAAATGACGAATGCTGTTGTAATACTAGCAGACTAAGGATTAAAATTCTGGTTTTATTTAAGCTTTATATCCAAAATCTGTCCCTGAGCTTGCTACTGCTTTGAAATCGTTCCTGAATACACCAGCAACCAATACCTACAGATGATTTTTAAGTTATAAAAATGCTTACCTTGCTGTCTCCCTCCACTCTGCATCCTCTCCTTCACGCCAACAGATCTCATCAAGCTCAGTGAAGAGATCATGAGGAATGTGTTCCTCATCATCATCTTCTGTTCCAAGAATAAACTGCACCCTTTGTGATGGGGTATCTGGAGAAAAATAAAAATATCAAGTCCAAAACACCAATTTTCTTGCCCTGAGAAAACAAATTTTATGAGATTATCCAGATGTTTTCATGCATATCACTTACTGCCACACAAAAAAATTACAGTTCTGCTGTAAGAATATTCAACTACATATAAATACTTTCAGATTGAGATCTCTTCATTTACTGTAGTTGTCAAGTCCACTTTTCAAAAAACTCCTCCAAAGATATAATCTGATGTATAGAAACAGGGTGTATTGGAAGCTGGAATGGTATCTTCCAGGAAAAGAAAAAAAAAAAAAATAGACACAGAGGAAGTAGCACAGATAAAGCTGAATAAAGCTGATAAGATAGGAAAATCTACTTTACCACTTCATAAGTCTACATTTGCAGATCCATCTCAGGTCACAAAGACAGAATACTAAATGTGAAATCTTTGCTGTAGGAGAAACAAACCAAATGAAACCTGCCTAATGTGAATATACAATTGCAGACTTAACCCTTGCCCCTTTGTTAACTCTTTCTACTTGGTTAGGCAGCTTGAGACACACAACTTCTTAATCTGTCCGGCTTCCTCATGTTATTCTTCCTGTCTTCCCTTTCAATACTGTTACTGATTAATTTTCTTCATAACCTTTCAGTGCAGATGGCTAAATATATTTTTGAAGACATACTATTGTTTTTTTCACTCAATAAAACCACAGAGCATCTTAAAGTACATGTATATTCAATGTTAATAGCTCAAGTGCTGTATATATAAAAAAACCCCTATATCCTATTTGCTCATTTAAATGCAAATCTCAAATGAAAAAACTCTGAAGCACAGTCTCTCTAGCAATACATAGCTGCTTTTTCTGCTAATGTATTTTAGATTTTTGAAAGGAACTGGAAATCCTTTGTGAGAGCTGAGAGAGGCCAGGCTGCCAGTCAACTGAAAAACTGATTATCCAGAAGAACAGCTCAGTGATTCCTTGAACATTGTCTAAATGAAGTTCAGCTCTATAACATATTTGTAAGACAAGCTATGGTATTCCATCTAACAGCAAAGAGCATCACTGCACAGGGTCCCAACGCTCTTTGAATATTGGAAAAAAAATGAGATTATAGCACCCATTTTGTGCTAATTAAAGAGAAAACACAGCTCTGATCCAAACAAATTAAATGGGCCACTGACACAGAAAATTAAATTCAGCAACAAAGATACCTTTTTGATAGTTGTACTAAACTTGCTATAGCAATGAAACACAAACAATACATGACAGTTTTCACCTGAAGTCTATTTGCTTTAACAGAGTGTAAAGATGTAGTGCAGTAAAGCCTGTTTACTCCTTCACAAAACAAGGAAATTAAACCTAAGGAGAAATACAGGAGAAGGAAGAGATATTTGGACTTAGGTACCACAAAGAACCAGAGGATGGAACTGCAGCTAAAGGAATTACTTCTGGTGAATCACAGAAGAACAGCAAGAAACTCCTCCACTTTACCCTTTCTTTGTTTTCTCTTCTCTTTCATTGTTCAGTCCTCTTTTTTCTTTAAAAGCATTCTACTTTTTTTCTTTCAATCTGAGACAAGAAATTACATTCAAGTTAAGAAGTGTGTAATTTCTTAAAACTAATTTCCAGAAGGACAAAATTCAGTGAGAGATGAACTTACAAAGGATTAGTGCATATGACTACTAACAGAACATGGAAAACAAGCTACTTTGGTAGAGAGCCGGACTGCAGCTAGAATCTGAGAATAAGCATTGCCAGGAACATCCTGTACTCTAGATAAAATCAGCACTAGAACTGATTTACAGCAACTGCTACTGTTAAGTAATAAATGAGCAGTGTCGCACAGCAGAGCTGCAGCTCTGTGACAGTTCTGATCCTCATGCAAATACAGGCTTTCAGCGTGGGAAGAAAAACAGAGGATCAGACACCTCCTGAAGTCAGGTGAGCAGTAACAAGGAATCACCTCACTGCAGTAATTTGCTCTTACTGGGTCTTCTGTGTAACAAGCTACTTGACTGACAGCAGTGAATCAGAATCTTTCAGGTTGAAAAGGCATCTAACATCATCGGGACCAAGCACTGCCAAGTCCACCAGCAAACCACACCCCTAAGCACCACATTTATAGAAATGACGAAATATACACTAAATTATCTTCTTCCTTGTTAACTAAGCAGTAAAAATAGCAGCTAGATTCTGTCTTTCTTTACTGCTGTGATTTCTATTGATATTTGAAACCTGTAAGTCACAGCTTCATTTTCAGACAACAAGCTGAAACTGAAAAAAAAAATTATCATTTGCTTTATGATACAATAATTTTATTTCAAGGACAAAACCCTAAAAGATGTAAACAACAGGAAAATTATAATAAAAACAACAGATCTGTTGGTTCCACTTATAAAACTGAATTAATAGGACTATTCATGATCAATGCCAGATAGATTTGGCTCATATTAATAGGATTAATAAATATGTCATTAATATGTTATATAGAAAATTAGTAATATGTGATTCAAAATGAGTATGGAAGAATACTTCAATTGCTGACTGTCAAACTGTGATAACTTAATCCTCAGTGCAGAAGAATAATATTTGCAAACTAGGGCACAATGTTTTCTGCAGTCTAGGCAAACAAAAATTGGCTTGAATATTATTTTTGTCTATCCCTACTTCAAGTAGCACAGCCAGCATAAAAAAAAAAGAATCCCTCATACTATTATTGCTATTTCTAAAAAGTAATGAGAACAATCTAAATTACTCTTTTAAAAAAATTAACGACCGAGACTAATAGGTTACAGTAGTATTTCTATCACTGTTATTGTTTTATATCAGAGTTACCAGAAGCAACATGAATTTCAAATTTCACAATAAGCGGCTGATGATTCTCCCAAGTAACTTGTTCATCATCAATTCAGGAAATCCTCCACGACCAGCTAGAACAGGGTAGAAAGCCGAGTGCACAACAGGAGCTGGAGTACCATCAACAAGCACTCCTATTTGGCTAATGAGCAGTGTCACTCAGGGAAACTGAAGCAGCTTTGTGATTGCTGTGGCTCCACCAGCCCCTCTGTTTTATCCCTGGGTTTCTCTGGCTTGTGCTCATTTCGTATGTGCAGCACTTGCATCCAAACTACCTCTGACACCTCAAATTCATTGAATGCATGCAAATTGTGAGTATTCCATATTTAAAAATCTGGCTAATTCCACTGGTCTAATAAAAGGGTAACAATTAAGACCTGGCAGTTAAGCTATTGTTGTACACACAAATTCAAAGTGGAACGCAGTGCTGCAGAAAGGGAGTGACCCTGAAGAAACCTGGTATATTGATCTATATTATGACACCTTGTACAGACATCAACATCCCTAAAGCAAATGCAAGATGTGGGCACAAACATACCAAAAGAGCACATTTGAAAGCCAGAATTTCTAATAACCTAATTCCCAGAGGGAAACAAAGAGCTGCTCCCTGGAACAGTGCTGAGTGCAGGCAGTGGCAAACAGCATCCCACAACACCATCCCACCTTGCAAACCACAAGTAGAAAGGAATTATAACTGGCATTTCCCCCATTTAAAACATCCCCAATTGCAACCACAACTCTGGGTCAGGGCTGCTCCCTCTTGCCTAAGGGAAGGTAAAATCAAGACTTGGTCTGGGTTAAAAAAGGAGAATCACTCTCAGTTCCTTCACTGCAAATTCAGCCCAGCAAACATTCTGTTCCACTACACCAGCCAGAGTAACCCACATCTCCTCAGTGAGTGCCCGAGTTCCACTGGCACAAACCTCCCTGCCATCAGGCAGAACTGCACACAATCCACCAGGTGATATCACAAGCAAAAACACAGCTTTCTGTACATATAAAATGCATCTAAATTCTGTCCTCTGTTCTTGATAAACTCTACAAAGAGTGCAAAAATGGATTTCTAGTAACACTCCCTGTATTTCTCAGCCTGTCAAGCCTGGTAGAATCAGTAGGCAAATACTTCTTACTGGGGTCAGCAGATGAACAAGTAAGAGATCACTTTGTCCACATTAGAAAACATGCTAACTATTAAAATAAAACTTTCATTACAGAAGTTCACTTAAAATAGTAAGCAACATACACAATATTTAATCCATGCTTTGTGCTCTTGTACATCCACATTAAAATAATATTACATATGCAAACTATTTTATTTATTACTCACTGCACAGGACCAAGAGCAGACTGGGAGTTAAAAAGTGTAACACAGCTG